>NC_066581.1:525230102-525830102 GCF_024323335.1 Lathyrus oleraceus
TCAACACCGACGCAAACACTTCTCAAACTCATCAACACTTGTTGAATTTCAATAGGAGTAACAATATTCACTGGGACGGTTCGTCTTCGAGCCATGAATCGAAAGAGGTTTCGAGAGAAATGGTTATGGAGAAAGGAAATTATTGGGTGAATAATAGAAGTACTACTCATGAAGATGAAAATGTTAACACAAAGCAAGGTAGTAACAATGTTGAAGTTCCTAGTGCAATTGTTTTACCTAATAGTAACAATTTCTTGCAAAGACCAAACCACCCTTCATTTCTTGGTTTGTTAAATACCATGCCATTTGGTTCTAGTTACAATTGGGGAGTTTCTTCTTCAAATGAAGGTTTTGCAAATCAAGAAGATGTTAATGCAATTGCATCTTTGCCACCAATGTTGTCTTTATCAACTGGAAATTCTTCTCAAATGTTGTTTGGAACATCACAATCATATTTTTCTTCAAATGTGAATGCAATGGAGATGGAACATCATCAACATCATCAACATCATCAACAACAACATCAAAGACAAATGAACAATCATTATCATCAAATGTTGAGTTCGTCGAGTTCGCAAAATCCGTTGAATAATTCTCTCAACAATCCATCTTTCAGTTTGGCCAAATTTCTACAAAGTTCATCAAATAAAGAACAAGGTTTCTCTCCAAAGTGATCTTACTTAAAGACACAAATACAAAAGGTTATCTTATTTGAATTCTCCTCTTCTCAAAATTTGCATGGTTCTTGAAGATTGTGTGATGAGGAAACTAGTTTCTTTAGTTATAGTTATATATTGGGATTTGAATAATCATCACTTATTATTTGTTTTGTGAGTGCTTGTTTGGATTTTTTTTTCATAGTTTCTTGCTATTTTAGGCAAACCCTTTAGTTTGAATCTATTTGCTTTCTAAGAGTGATGATTTATAAGCTCTTTTTCATTTGATAATTTAATGTTTGAATCATATAATACACTTGCAAATTGGTTTATTCTCTAATCTTGATAGCATATTTTTTAGATAGATACTAGCTTACTCATATATACTTTTGCTTCATTCTCAAACCTTTGTTTGAAGATAAAATTTATTTTCTAGCAAGTACTCAATTTATTCTCTAAAATTATAAGAATGTATCCATTAGTTTTCTATATATGTTTGATATTCCAAAATGATAGTTCTTTCTAATCCTTCAAAACTAATGAAATTATCTCTTATTATATGTTTTTAATATATTTTAAAACATACTTCATTAGAAACTGTTAGACATTAAATAAATACTTGTAGATATTTTTTTTAAGAATTTAAATGAAAGTAAAATTATCTTTTAAGTAATAAACATATTTTAAAAGTTTTGACTTTTTCTTATAAATAAAAATAAATATATCTCATAATGATCTTATGATAAATATCGGAGGTAGTATCTAGTATTATATATTTTTTCGATTTTAAAATATATTTATATTTGTCAAATGTTAATAGATTAACATTTTGAAATTTAAATAATTATTTTTAGCAGTTATAATGTAGAGAACTATATTAATATTATCCTACCTTTCATGAAGCAAAGTTGAGTATTTACATTTATTTATAGACAAAATTACATTTCTTGTATTTCCAGCTTGACACTTATTTTAAATTAGTCGTATAAGTTTGATCTTTATGGATTTGCCTTTTATGTTAAATTGCATTTTTAACATTTAAATTACGATATTCTTTACATTGGTATCCTTTAATAAGTTATAGATGTATACTATGCAAAAGACAAATTCTGTTCAACAATTACATATGAACAATATTCATATGGTCATGCCTCATGCTTCATACTAGACATGAGTTACTTATGTGAATTCAAATCATTACTTTTAAATAAAAATTTCTTACGAAAAGGAAATTATGTTTGATAATTTTCGATTTAAAAATTTATATTTAGAGAAAAAGAAGAGAGATAAAAAGACTAATTTGACATGTTTATGTGAATTATTTTAATAACCTTAAAATATCACACATTCATTTTTTTTATCAGAACTTTTTAACAGCATAAAAAATATTTAACAGAAAAAACCAATTCAAAAAAAAAACATAAAGGACCGATTTTTTTTTTAAAATTTAAATAACCACACAAATAATTATAATTATTAATTTTGTTTGAGTTACTAAAGCAGTTGCGATTACGGCCATTCCAATTGTGCAACACACATTATCGCAATTCAAACATGAATAATTTTAAAATTCCAGAATATATAAAATGAAACAATTGTGTCCTTACATTATTTACCAACCATAATAGAATTTTAGTATTTTCCTTAAATACAAATCGAGAGGTGTTTGAAACAAACAATTAAAAAATTATTAAACTTAAAAATTTTCAATACATTTATATTCTACAAATTTAAAATATTAATTTTTAATAATAAAAATTGAACATATACACAAGAATAATTGTTTTCATATATAATATCAAAATTATACAGACAGTAAAATTGTCTAATATACATGATTAAAGATAATAATATCAAAATTATACATAAATAACAGACAAACACAAATAGACAGACAGTAAAATTATCTGATACGATTATATGTATACATGATTAAAGATAATAATATGATTCGACAACAATATTTCATTTTTTATCTTACTATAGGTTCATTATAAAACCAAGGAGATAATTTTTACCTTTTCTATATATTACTTTTTCTTCATTATTAATCTTTTTTTCATAGATAGATTCGTACTAGTGCATGCGCGTTTGGAAGCACATCAACAACCATGGATTATTAGTCTTCTAAAAAACAGTACATGTCACTGTTTTTTCTCAGACACTAAAAAAAGCTTACACATGAAAATAACTAAACAAAAATCTCTGTCTAAAGTAACGAAATTCAAAAGAATAGATTGGTTAGTGTTAGAGAGAAAAAAAAAACTTTGACATATTCATCACATTATGGATAGTACTATACGTCCTTTTAAAGATAACTGATCAAACAAGACAGAAGTTTCAGAGTACTTACACCTTCTGTTTACTTTGTCTCTCAATAAAGCTTAGGGTTCTGTGTTTTTGTGTGTAAAACTTTTTACTCAAATTCTTCACTTGGAAAATAACACAGTAAATTGAAGGAAATAACAGAATGCAACAATTTTCAAGTTTAATAGATATTTGTTTTGGAATTCTATAAATGGTAATATTTATAATAACAGTTGTTAAGTGTTTCAGTTAGGTCATATATTTAACCTAACATGTCTTTATTTAGATATACTTGTTATTAATTAACTGAATAAAATTTTCAGCTTTTATAGTTAATTACTTAATTTAGAAATGAATGTCTGAGAGACTGAGAAAAGGCACTGTCCAGATTATTTATAATTTTTTTGAATTATACTTTGCATACTGGTTTCATTTTCTGGTTATAAAATACTGTATTATTTCTATAGGTTTTTATAATATAGATTTTATTAAAAAAAATGATTCTATAGTAATAAAAGATTAATTTGGAGTTGATATAGTATTTTATTCAAATTTATTAAAAATTCTAATGGACTACTTTATATATTTTTAGATGGAAATATTAGATGCATTCTATTTATGTTTTTTTATTTATTTTTAATTTGGTGAACTTTTTACTGTGTGTATATTTACAAAAATAAGGTGGTATTTCAATAAGTAAAAGTTGGATTAAGTATTTTTTTCCCATTAATATATATTTTTAAGATTCTATTAATTCTCTGTATTATAGTTTAAATAAAACATTTATATTTAGTCTCGCTGTCATATGAATGATAAAGTAGTGATGCAAATTTTCATTAAATGGACTGAAAATAAACATTTATGATGAGAATTAATTTTAAGGACTAAACTTGGCTGAAGCTATTTTAGACAGACTAGACATATACTTAACTCTTTCAAGTGAAATGTTGAAATAAGTTCTCTCTTTCCCACAATAGTAGTCACCTTTTTTAACAATAAAATTGTCACTTTTTATTTTTCAATTGTGCACTTTCTTTTTTTTACTAATGTTATGTACACGACTCTCATGTTATTATCCTCCATTTTATATTCATGAAAAGGAAATACATCTATAGATTCACTAAGTCAAGAGTTCAAAGAGTCTTTTATTTTTAAAGTGGACTACTAAAAGGTCTATGATTTTGTTAGTAGGTTCCTTGATCATATGATGAGAATGTTTGATATTTAAAACTTATGTAGAGCCTAGATTAGAGCTTGTGACCTTTTAAATATATTATTGGTCTTGGTTAAGGGGCGCCCTAATGAGGATGTAATTAGTATCTAGAGAAGGCTTAAGCAATGGGTCTTTTGGCGTTGTTCTTGTTTTTGTTAGTGGTGGAGGGCCTTAGCATTGCATTGAGATGCGTGAACTCTCTTTGAGCTTTTTCTGAATTCAAGGTGGGAAACGAGTGTGTGTTGGTCTCACACCTCCGGTATACAAATGATCGATTATTTTGAATATGATCAAGTTTGTTCTCACGAGTTTTGAGTTGGCGTCAAAGTTAAGGCTTAATTTTTCCAAAATATTTATTAATGGTGTCAATAGGAAGGTATTTTTGATGGAGTTGGCGCAGTCTTTTTCGAATTGTATAACTGGGTCTCTTCCTTTTAAGTATCTTTGGCTTCCGGTGGAGGCTAATCCTAAGAAGACGGTGACTTCAAAGCCTCTGAATAAACTGGACGCTAATAGGTCTTAGTTTGTGGAAGTATAAGTTTTTTAGCCTCGGGGGGAGGGTTGATTGTTCTTTTAAATTTTGTTTTGAGTGTCATCCTTGAAAAAGATTGTTGCTTTGCATATGCGATTTCTCTATGGTGGGTCCGAAGGTGAGACAAATATCACTTAGGTGTGCTGAGAGCTTGATGTTTGAAAATTCAAATAATTGGGATATTTAGAGGTCAGGGATCAGAGGAAGATTAATATTTCTCTCTTGGGTAAGTGGCACTAGAGGACAATGAGACTCTTTAGGTTGGATTTTTGGTGTCAAGGTATGGATGGTTATTTGGTTTTGGCTTATTCTTTGGGTGATCAACGGGGTTTCGAGGGGTGTTTCCTCATGGTGGAAAGTAGTCACCATAGTATATTCTAATCTGGATAGTACCCATGACTTGTTTGCGGAGGTGGTTATTAAGGTGGTCGAGAACAATTTGCAGACTAGGTTTCAGAGGATGTTATGATTCATGACCCTTTGTGCATCCCTTTTATTACGTTGTTTCTTATCTCATATCGCCATCACCAATTGGCTGGTCTTATGGAATAGTGGCATTATGGTGAGTGGGTGTGGGATTTCAAGTGAAGGAGGTTATTGTGTGTTTGGGATCAGGGTCTCTTGAGAACATTACTATAAAATATACATATCGTAACATGTCATTAACTCGGTTAATCAATCAACTGAAGCAATAGCTCTTATTTAGGCACCTACATTTTTTTTATTAAAAGATACGTCACTGCATACCGTTCATAATAATAATTGTGGCGATATGTTAAGGCATATAGGTTTCGAATCCTAGCACCAATATTTTTCAATTTTTTTTCTATATAATAAAGAATGTGTCCATTAATGACTATATTTAAATACAAATGACTCAATTGCTACTTTGGTCCCCATATTTTTCCTTTTTTTTGTTTTGATCCCCCATTTTAAAAATCACAGTTTTTGTCCATTTTTAAGTTGTGTGTTATATTTTAGTCCCCCTCTCCAATTTGGGACTTATTTTTAAATATGTGGCGCTCTTTATAATGATGTGTCAATGCCATGTCATTTTAAAATTAATCGAATTTATTTTTCTTGATTTGATATTTATTTTAATGTATTTTTATAAAATTCAAGAAATACTAATTTAATATCATTATATAAAAAATAGAATGTTATCAAACCCTAACTTTGTCTCCTTTTTCTCTTCAGCGCCCCCTTTCCCATATATCTTCGGCACCTTCTTTCCCAACCCATCACCTTCTTTAATTTTTGTTCCTCGTCTTTTTGACAAACCCAACCCCTCATTCACAAACCCAAGGCTTCCTGCATCTTTGCTTGATCTAATTTACCCAATGCCTCCTTCATCTTCGTTTATATTCTTCTCCAAACATGTTTGAAACAAGTTTCTCATTTGCCTCAACAAACCAATCTGGTCTAAGAAGAAGGGGGAATAAATGTTGGTTCGAGCTTGAGTCACCATCGATGGCATCATGGACATACAAGAATCTCGGAAGAAGATTTCATGGTTGAAGTATTTTTAAGGTGATGAGGAAAAAATGAGGTAAATATTTTCAGTGGTTTGAGGAAGACATGAGTAACCATGCAAAATATGTGATTCTATCTTTGAAAGACAAGAATGACGAGCTTATGGATGTAATTAAGGACATCAAGAAAAATGAAGATTTGTTGAAGATGAAAATTAAGTTTATGTGTTATTTTATGGGTTTGTCTATGATGTTTGTATTGTTACTTGTGTTTGCATTAGTTGCAACACATGTACTCAAATGAAGTAATTTCTATATATTTGAAAAAATGGTTGTTTATATTGTATTGTATAATGTAATGTTACTTGTGTTACTTTTAATGAAATGTGAATTGAACTTGTGATAAATTCACATAATTTTGTACTTGTTTTGACATGAATTGAAATTGTGATGAATTGACATAATTTTGTACTTATTTTGACATAACAAAGTTATGTAAACTTTTGATATAATATATCATCAAATTATGTAGCTGAGCGTAGATCAGCAACGTAAATATTTGACAAAGTTGTGTAAATTTTTTACATAAATTGAATTACAAAGTTGTGTAAATTTTTGACAAAGTTGAAAATGTGCCAAAATATATCAACACATGAGAGCCTGGCTTGAAAGGTGATCTGAAAGTATATCAACACATTATGGCACATTATGGCCTGACATGAAAGTTAAAAACGTGCCAAAATATATCAACACATTATATCCTATAATATAACCATGTTTTTTAACAAACAATATAACATGTAATTTAACATATAATATAACCATGTTTTTCACAACAATTCAACATAACATTTAATTGCAACAATTCAACATAATTGTAATACCCCAATTTTGACCCTAAGATCTCTCATGCTATCTCACCATATGCATTGGCCTTGGGATCACACCTTGGTATACTCCTTATCCCCCGTTCATTGGGTTTGCATTGGGAGAAATCACCAAGCACATTTGGTTGTATCATACTTTGTTTTTCATTATTTACTAACTAAAATTCCAAAAATATGTCAATGTATAGTTTGTTGCTTTTGCAGGTAGTGTGTATGCTCACCTATGCCCCATCAAGCTCATATCTAGGGTTTAAGACCCTGAATGCAAGGAGACCATTCAAGAAATGGTTCACATTCGCTTTATACATCATATATGGATCCCCATGGTCTTAACATATCATTTTGATCAAGAATTCATCAAGAGTTTGAAGTTTGTTTGCCTTGGAAACCCTAATTCATTTGGGTATCTTATGTGACTTCCTCAACAAGTTTCTTCATCAATTGATCAAATATATCAAGGTATACTTCATATTACATCATTTTACACATATATTATACTCCATGAGTCCCAAATATCAATAGAATGTCAAGCTAGCAAGATGGTTCATGGTGGTTGACTAGAGAAAGTCAACTATTCAAAACTGGGGTTCCCTAGACCCTATCTCCTACAATATTTGTCATATGAAAATGATTCCAATAGTAAAGTTACTCAAAATGACATTCCAAACAAATTTCATGTTGAAGTCAAGAGCTAGTTTTGCTTTTAAAGTCATTTTTTATGGTGAAAGATTATAGGTTATTTTGTCTGAACCCTAGTAAGGAGGTCAACTTCCCAAGACCATAACTTGCTCAATTTTTATGAGATGAAATCCATTAAAATTCCATGATCAAATTAAATATGTCTACTTAAACTTTTATGTGTATGGTATGTTTTAGGAGTTTGTTTCATTATACCAAATCTCTAACACGCATTAGCACCTAAATTTTTATTGCCCGACCTCAGATAGTTGTGACTTCTACATAAGTCCAATTACGATTGCTTAACATAGAGATAAATTTGACCCTAAAGGCATATCATTCTAGTAAGGGAGATTGTAATTCTACCATCTTTCATGGTATTGTATGGAAACTTGGCCTTTTTTCCTTCCTTTGGAAGATGTCTTGGTTCAAGGATCCATGCTTGTGAATAGATGGTTGAGTGTTCTCCAAAGAATGACTTAATCAATTGAAAAGAAAAACACCACTAACATGTAATTAACCTTGACTAAATCTTATTAATATTGCTTTACTTTCAAGCTATTTACTTTATGTAAATTTAATTTCTAGTCCTTTACCATTCATTTTCCATTTACATAACATTTAACTTGCTTATGTTTATGTCATTTTCCCTTTGCTCATTTGAGCCATATATTGTGATTGTATATATTTGTTTGTGAATTTTGTTTGTGCTTGTGGTATTAGGACCTTAAAATACTTAATAAACAACAAAAACCCCTAAAAAATGTTTGTGTGGACTATTGAGTTTGATCTGAACTTTTGGGACTTAGGACTAGGCAACATTCCATATGCAAAAGGACTTGGCCAATGCCAACATTTATGAGACCAAGTTATTATAATTTGAGCTTTCATCTGATACAAGTATTGGGATCCACTTGAATTCATCTGCTACATGGTCTTGATACAACTGTTATTTTGATCTTGTGTCTAATGCTTTATTCTGAGTTTATCAAGGAGTATTTCATCTTATACATGAAAAGACAAAGAAGACTGCTAGCTATGAGATTTGCTTGCTTGGATGTGGCCATATTTATTTGATGCCTTGATCTCCGTGATGTCTGATATTGCTAATTGTTCGCTGATTATTGCTTGATTCAAAGTCCAAAGGGAAAATGGGTTTTCTATATGACATTCTCATCTGTTGGACTGCGTCCCATTGATCATATTTTTTCAACTCTTAACTTTTAATTTCATACTTAGGATTAGTCTCTTCATCTCCTCCCACTTCTTATATTTCAAAATCTCTTCCCCTTTTCAAAAACTTTCTTTACTTGTGATTTCAAAACTCAGACCTTATTTCAAATTAGAAACTTTGGCCTTATGCCATTGCAGTTTTAAACTCTCTTCTTATATCAAATTTGTAAATAAATCTAATCATATTGACTTAAAGTTTCATAAGACAAAAAGAACTAACACAGATTCAAACTTTTGGGCCCTTTGTGCCTCTTTTAATTTAAATTTTGATTAAAAGCAATCCACTCATTTTGAAATTGATACCACGAACTACGAGATTTTGATCCCTCATTTTTATGTTGGTATGTAGGCACAAGTCTGAAGGTCTTGTCAAACACAAAAATATAATCAATAAATTCTTTTCTCATCCCCACATTCTATTTTTCTCAAATATCTTTTATACCAAAAACATAGACACACATAAAAAAAGGGCTCCCTAGGAGTATCTAGGATACTTTAGGTGCTAGCACCTTCCCTCTGTGTAACCAACCCCCTTACCTGTAATCTCTGGCATTTTATTAGGTTTGATTTGAAAACTTCTTATCTTTGGGTTTTGTTCGTACTTTTCCCTTTTCCTTTCGAAACAATAAAAGCGCGGTGGCGACTCTGGTTTTATTGACGTTTCAACAATTCAATAATTTTTTCAATAATTCAACACAACCTATTCAACAATTCAACATAACCTTGTTTTTTACAACATAACTACAATTCAACATAACTTGTAATTCATCATAACATAACCTTATTTTTCACAACATAACTACAATTCAACATAACTTTTAACTCATCATACAACATATCCTTGTTTTTCACAACAACAAGACAACTTAAGCAACATAACAAAAAACATGACCTTAAGTGTTTGGTCATTACATAAACTTTAAAAAATATAACATAACATAAACATAAAATAGTAACTCTTCTTGGGTTGGAGGCAGTGCTTGCAACCCTCCTTCTATAATTGTTTGTCCAGGCCTTCTGTCCGACTTATCACACTTTTTTCCCGCCTTTTTATTTCCACCTTTAGGAATTTCTCTCTTCGTGGCTCTCTTCCCTTTACATGTTCTCTTGTTATGGCCAAAGCTCCCGTATTTCTTGCACTTGGCAATTTGAAGAGTTCTAACCAATGTATTTCTTATTCTCGGTTCATCATTTTCCTTGTTATGATTCTTCTTTGGATGACCGATATATATCCTCGTAACTAGAGGGTTTATTGGATGAATAACATAAGTAGGCCATAGTTATGGGACAAGGATTGGCATAATGAAATGGCTATAAGTAGCCATCATAATAGACTTGCTATACACACAAAAAAGGATGCATTAGTAAGTTAACATATTATGTCTAAGAAATGTAACTTACCATAAATAGTTTATATTACAATACCCTCACCTTTGATCAATTATTCAATTTTCATATAGGAATTAAGTCCACATCCCAATCCCAATTCATTTCAAAAACAAGCCAATCAACATACAACTTCACTAGATTATGTACTAAATATCCCCGATGGTGTATTTTAAGTATGGCAATTTGGGTATCAGATGGCCTACAAATGAACATAATCAAATCACAAATATTATCAATTTAGTGACCACAACATTAAAAAAATAGTGACCACAACACATTAATACTTCAAGGACCACAACACATTAACACTTCAAGGACCACAACACATTAACAAGTCACATAAAATAAACAAATGTTCAAAATGAGCAACTCAGGGACCACAACATTAACGCAAAATCACAAGCCTCAGAAAACTATATTTCATAATCATTATAGCCTTAAACGTGCAACTTAAACGAATCAAATCAACTCAAATGCCCAAAATAGTATAAACATGAACAATATTTCAGAAGGAACAAATTAGGGATCAGGATATTAACAAATCTCAAACATAAACAAATGTTCAGAATGAGTGATAGATACAACAACCATAAGCAAAATCACATTTCATAATATCATTATATGAATCAGATGAAAGCGACCAACAATTTGGGTTTGCCATTTCAGAGTTGAGTGACCATACATACCTTGAAACGTAAGTTGGCTTTGTCATTTCAGATATGAGCGACCAAAGTGACCAACATGTAGATTTCCAATGGCGACTTCAGAAAACGAGTATATTTTCAATGGAGATTTCAATTTATATACTTAGTGTTGATGTTCGTAACTATGAGAGAGGAAGGGAGTGGATGAAGAATGTATTTAAAGTTTTTCTTATTGTGATTTCTAATTAGATTGTTTATTAAAATACAATAGTTAATTTATTAACTATTAAACTTAATGAAATAATTTAATTTTAAATGGACAAAATTACGTGGAACTATATTTGGTTAAAGAGTAAATGAAACATCATTAGAAATAGTGCCACATCATTAAAAATAAGTA
The DNA here is from genome assembly GCF_024323335.1 of Lathyrus oleraceus. Lineage (NCBI taxonomy): Eukaryota > Viridiplantae > Streptophyta > Magnoliopsida > Fabales > Fabaceae > Lathyrus > Lathyrus oleraceus. The sequence continues at coordinate 525,241,514 of NC_066581.1, forward strand.
CCAAACTAAAGAGGGGGCTAAATTTCAACATAAAACTTAAAAAGGGACCAAAATACTGGCTTTTAAAATGAGGGGATCAAAACCCAAAAATATAATAATTTGGGGACCAAAGTTGCATTTAAGCCAATAAAAATTAAAAGTAGGGTGTATTTGTCAATTATGGTTATGTGTAATCTAAAATTAATATGTTTCACTATGGTTCGTGTTTTCAATCGCGGGGAAATGTGTTTCATTATAATTAAAACATATTAGATTTAGTTTATTTCCTTCAGAGCACAAGTTACCTAGCATAGAACAAACGAAAGTGATAGCAAAATAGACTTCCAAACTTCATATTCTGACCTCTCATTCATTTCTTGGAACATCATCTTCTTCAATTTACACGAAGGAGATCTACGTTATCTATTTATTCATCTTTGACAAAAGAGAGCACGTGCATACACGAATGGTGTTTCTTCAATTTATGGTACTTTACCTATTTCTTCACCTTTATCGTTGTTCATGTTGAGTTTTAGGTTTTGGTGTTGTTAAATGTTATATTGTTACGAGTTAACCATATTCCTATGTAGTGTGAGCATGAGCCTCTAGTATGTTGTGCGAATGTAGGTTGTATATATATGTGAGAGTGTTGTTGTATATATGTGTATGCAATATATTAGTATATAAGAATGTTGTGTTAATGCTAGTATATTATGTGTAGCATTAGTGATATTGAGATTTTTTTATGTTGTTAGGAATGTTATATGCTATTGTGATTGAATGATATGAAGATGATGATTCTTTTTTAACTTATTGTATAGTTGTATTGTTAAATGATTCTACAAGCTTTTGATATAAATTTCATAATTTATTATAGATTGTAGTTGAATTAAGTTGAAAGATTAGGTATAGTGTATGAGAAAGGAGTTCTTGAATTTCTTGAATATGCAGAACAAAATCTTCCCAATAATAACTGACTCTTTTATTATCCTTGTGTTGTATGCGGGAATATAAAAAATTCCAATGAACAATATATTCCATCACCTATGTTGTGATGGAATTTGTCAAAATTATAGAATATGAATATGGATATGGCATGGTGAAGTGGATAAATATCAAATGCGATGTCAGAAATACATGAAGTTGATCAGGACATGGATGATCGATTAGGAGATATGATTCGTGATATTGAAGAATATTCTTTTAGGAAAACTCATATTTATGATACTTTATGGAGTGATAAGGATTCTCCTTTATACAAGGGGTGCACAAGTTTTATACGATTTCCTGTTTTGTTAAAATTGTTTAATATGAAGGAAAAAAGTTGGTGGACGGATAAAATTTTCACAAAATTGCTTGATTTGCTTAAACAAATGCTACAAGAAGATAACAATTTATAGAATCGGTTTCATGAGGCCAAGAAGATATTATATCCAATCGGTTTGGAGTATATCAAAATACATGCATTCCGTAATGATTTCATATTCTACAGGAAAATTTAAAAAAAAATTGGATCAATGTCCAGAATATAGTGAGTCCCACCACAAGGTGAAGGACCACAACAGTGATCACTATGACGATGTTAGCAAGAAGTGTCATCCTTCTAAAGTGTTATGGTACTTGCCAATAATTCCAAGGTTCAAGAAACTTGTTACTAATGTGAATGACACAAAGAATATCAGATGGCCTGTAGATGAAAGAAAATATAATGGAAACATTTACCGTGTAGCCGATTCTTTGCAATGGAAGAAAATTGATTCAGTATTTTTGGATTTTGGCCTTGAGCCAAGAAAACTTAGGCTTTCCACAGATGGAATGAACCCCTTTGGTAATTTGAGTACTATCCATACTTTATGGCCTATTTTTCTCATAATTTATAACCTATCTCCTTTGTTGTGCATGAAGTGCAAGTATATGTTGTTATCTATGATGATTTTTAGACCAAAACAACCTGGAAACAACATCATTATTTATCTAAGTCCATTAGTTTAAGATTTATGACTTTAGTGGGAGAAAGGCATTGAGGTTAATGATGCATATTTAGGTGAAAAGTTTAAGATGTGTGCCATATTATTTTGCACAATCAACAACTTTCTGCATAAGGTAATTGGCTGGATACAGTGTCAAGGGACATAAAGTGTGTCCTATATGTGAATCTAATGCATATTTTCACCAACTTCTGTTTGAAAAAAAACCAATCATCCTTATCATAGATTGCTGAAGGCTTTTAACAAAGAGTGGGAGTTTGTAATCGCTCTTAAACCTGTAACAGGTGATGAAGTTTATCAACAAAAAGAACACCTTACTGTTTTCTTTGGAAAGAATAAAAAGGACCCGTTGAGAGAACTATTTAGAAAAAGAGATCGGTGTTCTTTGATCTTCCATATTGGTATAGCCTCGATACAAGATATTGTCTTGATGTGATGCATGTGGAGAAAAATGTGTGTAATAGTTTGATCGGAACACTTCTAGACATTCCGGGAAAGATTAAAGATAGTAAGAATTCTCGTTTAGATATGGTGAAGATGGTTATACGACAACAATTGGCTCCAGAAGAAAGAGGAAAAGAACTTATTTGTCTCTGCCATGTCACACTCTATCTAAAAAGGAAAACAAAAGTTTATGTGAGTGTTTGCATGGTATCGAAGTTCCTCAAGGTTACTCATCAAACATCAAGAAACTTGTATCAATGAAAGATATCAAGTTAATTGGCTTAAAATCTCATGATTGCCATGTCTTGATTCAACAACTTCTATCAATGACTATATATGGCATCCTACCAAAACATGTAAGAGTAATTATAACCACATTATGCTTATTCCTCTATGTTATGTGAAATAAAGTTTTTTATTTCAAAAAATTAGATGAATTAGAAGACGGGGTTGCAATAATATTGTGTCAATTGGAGATGTATTTCCCTCCATCGTTTTTTAACATTATGGTTCACTTTATTGTTCGTCTAGTTAGAGAAATTTGATTTTGCGGTCCAGTCTATTTAAGGCGAGTGTATCCAATATAGAGATATATGAAGATATTTAAAGGATATACAAAGAATTATCATCGACGAGATGCTTCGATTGTGGAAAGGTACATTATAACGCCCCAATTTTTATTCTAAATTTTATTTAATTTTATTTGAGCTTTTGGAGTGTATTTTATTTAATTAATTATCATTATTTAGACTAATGAGGATTTGGAGAATTGAATTATAGTTTAATATTTAAAATTATTAGAGAATATGATAATTTGTGGTTTTGGGGCAATAAACTAAAATTAATTAAATATGGGGAGATGAGTAGAATTATTGAGAATTGAGGAGCATTAGTGGAATTATTAAAAATAAAATAAAAATTAGGTTTTTTTATTTAAATAGAAGGGAGAAGTGATATCACGTAGAATTTGATGGAATATAGACTAAGAAGATGAGAGAGTAATCCTTAGGATATAAGTGTAGGAGAAGAGCCTCCATAGCCAAAGTCGATAAAACTTTAAACTTTTCTAAATAATTGAGGCATGAGGATTGTTTAATATATTGGTATCTAAACATAATGGATAGTGGGGATTCATTAACTCCTCTCCTTTTCCTTTTTCTTCCATTGGTTTGCAACTTGAATCTTGAGATGATTTGTGCAAAATATCTATAGATTGTTGCTATATAATTCTGACTTATGATATAATGATATTGCTGATTTTTTTGCTGTTATGTGAAATTCGTAAGGGTTTATTCTATGAAAAATCTATGCTTGTTTTCATATGAGATGTTATATTTTTATTAAGAATTCATGTTGAATTGATGTAATAAAAGTTAAATTGATGTTTGTTGTGAATATTGTTGTTATAATGTGTAAATCAAATCATGCGTGTTTGACTGGTATGAATTTGGTTGAGGGGATTGAAATATGGAGTGATTAAATGGTTAAAACATAGAAATTATGTTCTACACAACAATGGTAGGTGTCACCAGCATGACGGGAGAACCGTCACTATATTGGGGAAGAAGACGCCAAGTTGTCAGCAATGATTGGCGTCAGCCAAGTAACGATCCAACAATTAGCACCCCAGAATGAGCATACGACCCTAAACCATCAAAGACTGATGGGTGACAGTCCCTAGAGGGTGAGGACCGTCATGGCCAAGACGGTCCGCCTGTCAACCCTGCATAATAACTTTAGTGAGGCATTCGACTCAGTTTTTCGTGTAATTCCTAATTTCCTGACCTGTGTACTGTTGTTTGATGTTGATTGATGATAAAAGTGTTTGAGTTATTATAATCGAGTTAATTGATGAATACCTCTTGAGGAGGACTTATTGATATTAAGATAATTAGGTTCGATGGAACCAATGACGTGGCCATAAAACGGAAATAATTATTTGCTGATGAGGGGTTTAGGTTTGAAAGAATGCGTGAAGTGTAGGACTTAAGTCTAGTGACGAGGATTGGAGTCGGAGGATTATGGATGCCGACTTCAATTAATTGTAGCATTCATGCATCATGTATATTAGAGATAGGAAGAACTTCGGTCCAGTGACCAGTAGGAATCCGGTCAAGTGACGAGTGGGATGCCTGAGAAACATACATTTGAATGTCCTAGAGATTGTACTGTAGCGGGAAATTCATGATCATCAAGCTATTGACAAGCTAGAGATCAATTAACAAGAGTCTCCGCCGCGCTTTTATTGTTTCCAAGGGAAAAGGGAAAAGTACGAACAAAACCCAAATAGTAAGAAGTTTTCAAATAAAAACTAATAAAAGTTAGAGATCACAGGTAAGGGGGTTGGTTACACAGAGGGAAGGTGTTAGCACCCAAAGTGTCCTAGGTACTCCTAGGGAGCCCTTTTTGTGTGCATATGTACTTGGTATAAAGTGATGTTTACAAACAAATAGAATGAGGGGATGAGAAAAGAATTCATTAATTATATTTTTGTGTTTGACAAGACCTTCAGTCTTGTGCCTACGTACCAACATAAAAATGAGGGATCAAAATCTCGTAGTTCGTGCTAAAAATTTCAAAACGAGTGTGTTGATTTTAACAAAATTTAAGTTTGAAAGGCACAAAGGCCTAAAATGGTTTGAATGAGTTAGTTCTTTTTGGCTTTTTGAAAGTTTAAGTCAAGTATGGTTAAGTTTATTTACAAGTTGGATTTAAGAAAATAAGTTTGAAAATGCAATGGTATAAGGCCAAAGTTTCTATCTTTTTTGAAAGTGGTCAAAGTTTAGAACAAAAATAGTTCACACAAAGAAGCTTTTGAAATCAGAGGGAGAGATTTTGAAATTAAAGAAATAGGGAGAAGATGAAGAGACTACCCTATGCACAAAATTTAAAAGTTTAAAGTTGAAAAGATCTGACCAAATGGGTAGCAATCCAATAGACAAGTATGTCAATAGAAAACCAGAATTCCCTTGGACTTTTAGATTCAAGCAACACACAAATGCACAATTATATCAATCTTGAAGAGCAAATGCATCAAATAAAGATGGCCTCATCCAAGCTTATCCACTTCATAATGTTCTTCAAAATAGCCCATGCAATAGATGAATTCCACAAGTCACAGGTTCAAAATAACAGCTTCACAATGATCATGTTGCAGATGAATCCTAGAGAGATCTTCAAAGATATATCAGATGATGTTCAAATTGCAAGCACTTGGTTCTTCAACAAATTGGCATTGGCCAAGTCCATTATCTTAGGGAGGTTGCCTAGATTCTAAGTCCAATTGGTCCACAGATCAAGTCAACAGTCCACACAAAAGTTTTTTATAGGGTTTTTGTTGTTATTATGTACATTAATGGTCAAAGACCACACAGACAAGCAAAGGAACACAAAACAAAATATATCACACAATATGGTCCAAATGGACAAAGTGAAAATTACATTAACATAAACAATTAGAATGATATGTACAATGGCAAATGAAATAAAGTTCTAAAAAGTAAATTGCATTAAAATAAAACCTTGAAATTAAAAGTTAATGGTTAGTAAGTTAGAAGTTAGTTTTGTTTTGCTTTTGATTTCAAAACATTCTTTGGAGAACACTCAACCCACTTGCCACAAGCATGGATCCTTGAACCAAAACATTTTCCAAAGGAAGAAAAGAAGGCCAACTTTCCACACAATACCATAGAAGAGGGGAGACTTACAATCTCACTAACTAGAATGCTTATGCCTTTTATGTCATAAATTTAGCGCTATGTTAAGCAATCGTAATTGGACTTATGTAGAAGTCACAACTATTTGAGGCCGGGCAATGGACTTTTGGTGTTAATACATGTTGGAGACATAGTATTATGAACTATGCTCATTAAACATACCACACACAAAAATATGCAAAAAGGTGTGGCCTAATCTCATCCATACTCATGTTAATCTTTCAATCAACTAGCATTAGGACTTTGAGGTGTCATTGGCCAAATGGAAATGAATGAATGAAGAATGGGAATTAGATGAAGAGGAAGGGGGATGAATGAGATCACAAATTGGTTAAAGGAGGACTTTTACTAAATTAATATCATTCATTCATTTTGGGAGATGGAATGTACATTCCATCAATCCCCTAAATCCAATGATATTAACTTGACAAAGTCAAATCAACCTTGACCAAGGCCCAACAACAAACAATCAAACTCAATTAAGTCAATACAAATGGTCAACACAATTTAAATGGCATTTATTCAATTAAAAATAATAAAATAATGCATTAAATTCAAATATGTTTTGTCCAAATCCTAAAATCTCATCAAAACACCAAAGAAATGGCCATGAGATTTATCATAGGTCAAACAAGGTCAAAGGACCTTGGAGAAAAAATTTCATAATTTTTGGATATTTAAAAAAAAATTTAAACAATTAAAAGCAAATGTATTAAGAGATATGTGGAATTGAAAAATGAGGTGCATGAACTGAGTTGCTTCGATTTGGCCTCAAAGCAACTCATTCTTCTTGCCTACATTGGTAGGACTTCAGACAACCAAAGAATCAATGGAATTGAGCAATAAATTGAGGGAATCGAAGAGTTTAAAATTTCTGCAAATTACCTTCAATGGAGGTCTGATCTTGATGGATCTTGAGCTTGCTTGCACTTGGACTCACTCTAATCACTTGTAGGAGAGGAATGGAAAGGTTTAGAAGTAATGGATTCCTGGAGAATTGAATTCCAAAATAGTGGAGATTCAAGCTCAAATTCAAATGAATTTATCAGGTTTATCCTATGAGAGTGAAGGGTTTTCAATGGGGGATCAAAGCTGGCACAATGTGTATGTTAATTCTGAGCAAATGCAGTTGTATTTATAGAGGAATCCATGTGATATTTGCGCACTCTCGTCACTTTCCAAAATTTGCAAAATGATGATGGGATGGTGCATGGGCACACATAGGCCCATGGAATGATAGCTGAAAGTCCAAATTTAAAGTTCAGATGCTTTGAATATTGATTGGATTGCAAGGCAGTTGTGCGTTGTTGCTTGAAGTTGGATCCATGCCAAATGATATCAGCCTGTTTAAGCCATGCGCAGCCTATGCATTTCTCATCCAAAATGAATGAATTTGAGCTCTTTGGAAACGTGAGATCAAGAGGAACAAGTTTGATGGTGAACACTTTTTCATTTGGAGCTTGGAACTTGGAGAAATTTGAGGTGGAAGTTTGGAAAAATTTGACATATAAAATTTTTTCTAAGTGTCAAGCCATATGTCTCAATATTCCACCTTGCTTAACTTTTCATAGGAGCTTCAAATGAGAAAAGTGTCTTAGTCAAAGTTGTAGATCTCTAAAAGACCTTAAAAATGGTCACCAATTTCATGTCATTTGGATTTGAAATGATAGAGTTATGCATTTTTGAAGTTTGGAAAAATCACTTGATCAATGGTATAGGTCAAAAGTGACCTATAATGTAGCCTCATATCACATACTCAAAAAAGTTGAATTAGCTACCACTACAAACATAAAAGTTTAATTAGACACATTGAATTTGATTTTGCAACTTGGAAATATTTCATATCATAAAAATTGAGCAAGTTATGGCCTTGGGAAGTTGACTTTTAAATTAGGGTTTAGACAAAATGACTTATAATGTTTCAACATAGAAAATGATTTTCAAAGAAAAACTAGCTCTAGGTCTAAACATGAAAGTTGTTTGTAATGTCATTTAGAGTAAGTTTTATCTTAGAATCATTTTCATATGGTGAAAAGTGTAGGAGATAGGGTCTAGGGAGACCCAGTTTTGATCAGATGAATTCATCTGGCCAACAACCATCAACCAACTTGCTAATTTGCAATTCTCTTGACTTTCTTGGCTCATGGTAGATTATATATGCATAATATGATGAATTTTAAAGTGTCCCTTGAAGATTTTGATCAATTGGTGAGATAGCTTGTAGAAGAAGTTACTCAAGATACCTAGTCAAACTAGGGTTTCCAAGGCAAATCACCCTTAAATTCTTGAAGCAAACTTGATCAATATAACATGTAGAAATCATTGGGACTCATATATTATGCTCAACCATTCTTGAATCAATTCTTGGTTGTGCTCTTTGTTCATGAGGGTCTCAAACCCTAGATGTGATCTTGATGAATCAATGAGATCATGCCCTTCCTACAAAAGAGTTAGATAAATACAAAGACATATTTTTTGGTATTTTGGTTAGTGAAATGATAAAATACAAGTATGATATAATCACAAAGTGCTTGGTGATCTCTCCCAAAACAAACCCAATGAAAAGGGGTAAGGAGGATGCCAAGATATGATCCCAATGCTAATGCATATGATGAAATTGCATTAGGGATCTTAGGGTCAAAATTGGGGTCTTACAGCTGCCCCAATTTAAGGGCATTCTAACTGAGGAGGTGAAGGTTAAAATCTTCGGCTCGACTCAGTAGAATGGGCTTAAATAACAACATGTAGAAATGGATTTTGGTTCCTAAGCGACCTCATGATGCATATGTGATGAATGCAAAAAGTAAATGCTCTGTGGGGAAATATTGCCACAAAGGAAAAAGAAATCAGAGAGACCGAAAATCCACAGGAGTATAATGCATTCCGTAAGGAAAATTCACTGGGGAGACAGAGACCCTGAGGGGATAAAAAGGAGTTATGCGTATGCCAGGCTACGACTCAAAACTACTGGGGGACTAGAGGGATTCCACACAAACATGGAAAGACTCAGCCAGGGAAACAACAACATCTGCAGGGGACACGAATAAGTCAGGATAAAACTGAAGTACTCGTCTCGTGCAGAGGAACGCAATTTCTCTAAGGAAATGCGCACTCAACTCGACTGGGGAGAAATAAACTTCAACACAGGAGGAGCAAAAATCTATTATCTACTACCTGTTACTGGGTAAGGAGATAACAAAGATATGAGAGAGAGGACATCCGTCACCAGTTAGGATGAACATATCAAGGATGACTCACTGAGGGTTCCAGGAGAGGAAAATCATTACCGATTACTGGGTAAGGATAGGCTTGTTGGGGAAACTGCGGAAAAATAGGATTTACAACTACCAGTTACAGGGCAGAAGACCAAGGGTGAGAATATCCGTCATCGGTTAGGATGAACATATCAAGGATAAACTTTCCTGGGGATGTTCAGGAGGATATCCGTCATCGATTAAGATGAACATATCAAGGATATACCAACTGAGCAAAAGGGATGAATTACATCTATCAAAAACTGGATAGAAAACCGTCGAAGAGAAAATCCGTCACCGGTTAAGATGAACATATCAAGGATATACTCTGCGAGGGGACAAAGTAGGATTTACAACTACCAGTTACTGGGTAGAAAATCAATCAAAGAGAAAATCTGTCACCGGTTAAGATAAACATATCAAGGATAGACTCTGAAAGGGGAGAAAATAGGAATTATATCTATCTGTTACTGGATAGAATACCTAAGAAGAGAAAATCTGTCACTGACTGAAGTGAAAATATCAAGGATAGACTCCACTCAAGGGGAACAATAGTATTTACAACTACCGGTTACCAGGTAGAAGACCAACAAGGAGAAGAAAATCTGTCATCGATTAAGATGAACATATCAAGGATATACTCTCTGAGGAACAAAATAGGTATTACAACTACCTTTTTACTGGGTAGAATACCAAAGAAGAGAATATCCGTCACTGGTTAAAGTGAACATATCAAGGATAGACTCCTGCAGGGAAAGGAAAGATATCCGTCACCGGTTAAGATGAACATATCAAGGATATAGTTTCAGGGGACTCTACTGAGGAGACCAAATGGTACTTTTTCCAGGTATTGGGCAAGAAGTAACAACTACAAACTAAGAAGAATATTACTAGTTACTGGGTAATAGACTCTTAAGGGACCACAACATCTATCTAGGTAAGAGCTAGAAAGAAAATGATCAATCAAGACTCAATCCCAATGAGGATATAACTCAAGGGAGTAATTCCGTCCAGAAAATTTGCTGGAAAGGAAACTGAAATAACAACCATCCACGAGGAAACAAACTCAGTGGGGAAACAGAGAAAGGTTAAAGTCTTTCTGCTTCAGGGGCTGACACTTTACAATTGAAAGAGGACAGACACCAGATTTGGTATGGGGATAAAGCACCGCCATAACAGAGATTGAGAATCTCAAACAAATCAAATATGAAGATGCAGGATATGCAAATTATGGAATTGTATGAATGTATATGTATATGTATATAATTCTTATGCTGACAAAATGATCACGAAGGATACAGAGGTGTCGCAAAGAAATTAAACCACCGGTACAATCCTCGATCAATCCACAGAATATGGAGACAAACTGCTGGAGAACAGAGAGATCAACATTTCAAGGGTTCAACCCTGAATGGGGAAAGAGGAGATCTATAGAGGATAGAACAACATCATTTCTGTGCGGAATTTTAGGTAAATACCCTAAAAATGGGAGACAACCCTACAGAGGAAATATCAAATAACAAAAGTTGCTCAGAAACCAGGAGGAAACTCTGACTAGGAGCGAAGATACAACGATTGATGGGGACACCAAAGCGATCTACTAGGGGAAACATCAAATATCTCAGATGAAGATCCGCCTGCTGAGGAAATACGAACTCCGCTGGGGAAGGCCGAAACTCTGATGAGGAAAAAGGATACGCCATAGGGTATCTGAATCAACAAACTAAGCTGGGGATAAAGAAAGAAGCTCCACTGAGGAACTGAATCTATCAGCTGGGGAAAACAACATTCCATTGAGGAAATGAATCAACACTACTGTCTAGGGATACTTGAAGAGTTACTGCTCGGGGAACCACAGATGCTTCGCACTTAAGGACTTACTATCCATTGATATGCTGTTGATATTACTGTTACTTGCTTTGGAAAAGTTCTTGCTTTCATTCTTTAAAGAAAATAAGATTTTGATTAAAATTTAATTTTCAAAATGATCATAATAAAATTTAAAACTATTGGCTGAAGTAAATAAGAGTATATACAGTTGGATAAAAGCTCAACTTTATTTAATAGGATGGTAGTCTGTAAATGACAAGACTCCATAGATTTTACAAAAGTTGAAAATGGAAATTTACATGGAAAAGGTTACATTGAATACAAATGATCTTTAATCCTCTACCAAATCTTGATATCCACTGTGCTATTGACCGCTGCGGGGATGATGAACTGATGTCAACCCTTGTGCTCAAACAAGTCTTCAAAATCACTGAAGATCAGTAGAATGTAGTTACTTGCCATAATCCCTAATTTTTGCATAAGATTCCCCACGGTGGGGTACTCAACTTATCGGGAAATTCTTTTCTGTTTTGTGTCTCTAATTTTTGCTTGGATCGCCCTTTCAGGTTTTCAATCCACCGAGACGCTCAGTTTTGCCTAAGCCGCCCTTTCGGGTTTTCAATTTAGTGAGTTGTTCTTTTATATTTTTAGGCGAAGTATTTCTTGACTGCATCTGCGTTCACAGGACGCGTGAACTCTTCACCATCCATAGTTGTAAGAATCAATGCATCTCCTGAGAAGGCTCTCTTAACAACATATGGGCCTTCATAATTGGGAGTCCATTTTCCTCTGGAATCTGGCTTGAACGTCAAAATCTTCTTGAGCACAAGGTCTCCTTCTCTGAACACACGAGGTTTGACCTTCTTATCAAAAGCTTTCTTCATTCTCTACTGATATAACTGACCATGACACATGGCAGTCAATCTCTTCTCTTCTATCAATTCCAGCTGGTCAAACCTGGTCTGACACCATTCGACTTCAGTCAACTTGGCTTCCATGAGCACACGCAATAAAGGAATCTCAACCTCTACGAGGAGTACTGCTTCCATACCATATACAAGAGAGAAAGGGGTTGCCCTTGTTGAAGTATGGATGGATGTACGATACCCATACAAAGCAAACGGGAGCATCTCATGCCAATCCTTATACGTCACAACCATCTTCTGGATAATCTTCTTGATATTCTTATTCGCAGCTTCAACAACCCCATTCATCTTGGGTTTGTAGGGAGAAGAATTATGATGTGCAATCTTGAAGTCTTTGCAAAGAGCTTCCATCATATTGTTATTCAAGTTCGGTCCATTATCAGTAATGATCTTACTTGAAACACCATAACGGCATATGATCTGATTCTTGATAAACCTTACAACAACTTGCTTGATTACATTTGCATACGATGCCGCTTCTACCCATTTTGTGAAGTAATCAATTGCCACTAAAATGAAACAATGTCCATTCGAAGCTTTGGGTTCAATCATCCCAATCATATCAATTCCCCACATGGAGAAAGGCATGGGGAAGAGATAACATTCAATAGTTTCGGAGGAACATGAATCTTATCAGCATATATTTGACACTTGTGGCATTTCTTCACAAATTTGCAACAGTAGATTCCATTGTCAGCCAATAGTAACCTGCTCGCAACATCTTCTTCACCATTGCATGTCCATTGGAATGAGTACCAAAGGAACCTTCGTGCACTTCGGTCATCAACAAGTCTGCTTTGTGTCTATCCACGCATCTAAGCAAAACCATGTCGAAGTTTCTCTTGTACAGTATATCACCATTCAAGTAGAAATTACCGGCTAACCTTCTCAAAGTCTTCTTATCTTTCAAAGATGCCCCGGGCGGGTAAATCTAACTTTGGAGGAAACATTTGATGTTGTAATACCACGGCTTCTCATCTTTGATTTTTTCAACAACAAACACATGAGCTGGCCTATCAAGATGCATCATAGATAAATTGGGAACCTCATTCCAATACTTTACTACAATCATTGACGCCAATGTTGCAAGAGCATCTGCCATCCGGTTTTCATCTCGAGGGATATGATGAAACTCAACCTTTGTAAAGAAAGTTGAAATCCTCCTCGCATAATATCTATATGGTATCAAACCAGGTTGATTCGTCTCCCATTCTCCTTTGATTTGATTCACAACCAAAGCTGAATCACCGGAAACATCCAAATACTTGATTCTGAGATTCATGGCCTCTTCAAGCCCCATAATGCAAGCTTCACATTCTGCCATGTTGTTTGTACACTTGAAAGTAAATCTAGCTGTAAATGGTAGATGCGTGCCTTGAGGAGTAATAATCACTGCCCCAATGCCATTTCCATATTGATTGACAGCTCCATCAAATACCATGCCCCAACGGGAACCAGGTTCTGGCCCTTCTTCTAGCAATGGTTCATCACAATCTTTCATTTTCAAATACAAAATCTCTTCATCAGGAAAATCATAATGTACTGACTGGTAATCTTCAATTGGTTGGTGAGCCAAATGGTCAACCAAGATACTACTTTTGATTGCTTTCTGAGATCGGTATTCGATATCATACTCTGATAACAACATCTGCCAACGGGCAATTCCCCCAGTTAAAGCAGGCTTCTTAAATATATACTTGATTGGATCCATTTTGGATATCAACCAAGTGGTATGATTCAACATATACTAACACAGACGCTTAGCAGCCCAAGCCAATGCGCAACAAGTCTTCTCAAGCATTGAATACCGAGTCTCACAGTCGGTGAACTCCTTACTGAGGTAGTAAATTGCAAATTATTTCTTTCTAGTCTCATCTTGCTAACCAAGAACACAACCCATACTATCTTCTAGCACAGTCAAATACATGATCAACGGTCTTCCTTCAACAGGTGGAGACAAAATCGGAGGTTCAAGCAAATATTCCTTGATACTATCAAATGCTTTCTGGCAGTCTTCAGTCCAATCACAAGACTGATCTTTCCGAAGAAGCTTGAATATAGGCGCACATGTGGCAGTCATGTGGGAAATAAATATGGAAATATAATTCAAGTGGCCGAGAAAACCTCTGACTTGCTTCTCAGTTTTGGGCGCATGTATCTCTTGTATTGCTTTGACCCTGGCAGGATCAACTTCAATACGCTTATCGCTGACAATAAAGCCCAACAACTTACCAGAACGAACACCAAAAGTACACTTATTGGGATTCAAGCGGAGTTTATACTTCCTCAAACGCTGGAATAGCTTCAACGAATGCTCAACATGTTCCTCTTTATCAATTGATTTAGCAATCATGTCATCGACATATACTTCAATCTCTTTATGCATTATATCATGAAAAAGAGTAGTCATTGCTCTCAGGTAAGTTGCACCAGCATTCTTTAAACCGAAAGGCATCACTCTATAACAGAATGTTCCCCAGGGTGTAATGAATGTGGTCTTCTCCATATCCTCGGGTGCCATCTTGATCTGATTATATCCGGAAAATCCATCCATAAACGAAAAGACTTTGAATTTAGCAGTATTGTCTACCAACATATCAATGTGTGACAGAGGGAAATCATCTTTCGGACCGGCTTTATTCAAATCTCTATAATCGATGCACATGCGAACTTTTCCATCTTTCTTCGGCATAGGCATAATATTAGCCACCCATTGCGGATACTCAGCAGTTACACGGAAACCAGCATCAATTTGCTTCTGAACTTCCTCCTTGATCTTCATAGTCATATCAGGATGCGTTCTTTTCAACTTATGCTTGACTGGAGGGCATTCTGGCTTCAACGACAATCTATGCTCCACAATCTCAGAATCTAACCCAGGCATGTCTTGATAAGACCAAGCAAACACATCTGAATACTCTCGAAGAAGATTAATCAACCCCTTCTTAGCATCTGGACACAATCGAGACCCAATCTTGACTTCCTTTACATCATCCTCGGAACCCAAGTTGACTAGCTCAATCTGCTCTTCAAATGGCTGAATAATCTTCTCATCTTGCTCAAGAAGACGAGACAATTCGTCACTCACTTCTACATCACTTTCCTCCTCGGCTTCAAACACAGGGAATTCAAAATTTGGAGAAGGAGAAGGATCATTGTATTCAATGGGGTTAGGAACCAACCTGCATAATGATTTGATATTTTGATTTTAGAAAGTGAATTTGTGACCAAATATTATGCAGATGGACAATTATATTATTTATTTATGTTTTTTGTGATTACCATTTTCAGAATAAAGCAAAAAGTAAAAATAAACATCAAAGATGTGGATGAATAGAATTAATTTTATTGATGATCAATTTAAAATGCACAAACAATGTTCACTTCTCCCTTAGGCATAGGAGAAGGATTTTAAAATATAAAAATCAATTACTTAGATCGATGCAAAATAACAGGAATATCAACAGCAGTCCAATTGTTGAATGTCTTTCCATGCGTCACAAAGTTGGTGCAGTCTTCCTCTTCATTATCCTCTAGCACAGCAACTAAGTGTTGTTCGTTGCCATGAATGAACCCTCCGCTACGGAAGCTGAGTTGTATCTCTTCAGATCTAACAGCTGACGAGCCCTTCTAGAACCCCAGACCAGTTCTTCCTTTGTTCTCGGAGACCTCTACCACGTGCCCCCACTGATCAACAAGACCTTCTTCAACAATCTTCTGTGCATCTTTTAGAGAGGACATAGGTGACCCAACTCTCTTCTCAGCAGCAATAGATAAGTCTTGGAACGGAGTTCCAACCTCATCCTCATTTTCTACATACGAGAAAGATGACCGATGGCTAACCAACAGTGCCTTCTCCCCTCCCACAATCACTAGCTTGACAAATTTGAGCTTCTGATGCAGAGTGGAAGTAACAGCTCCTGCCTCATGAATCCATGGCCTTCCCAATAAACAACTGTAGGCTGGGTGAATATCCATTACCTGGAAAGTAATCTGAAAATCACTCAGACCTATCTTAACCGGAAGGTCTACTTCACCAATGACTGTCTTGCGAGAGCCATCAAAGGCTTTAACAATTACCCCACTATATCTCATGGGAGCTCCTTGGAAAGATAGCTTTGACAATGTTGACTTCAGAAGCACATTGAGTGACGAACCGGTGTCAACTAGCACATTTGACAAAGCATCCTCTTTGCAATTCATCGAAATATGCAAAGCCAAATTATGATTTCTTCCCTCTTCAAGGAGTTCTTCATCATAGAAGCTCAAATTATTGCACGAAGTGATGTTAGCCATAATGTGATCAAATTGATCCACAGTAACATCTTGATCCACATATGCCTGTTCGAGGGCTCTCTGCAGTGCTTCTCTATGCGCTTCAGAATTCAAAAGCAGAGACTGCATGGAAATCTTTGAGGGAGTCTGAAGCAGCTGCTCAACCATATTAAATTCACTCCTCTTGATCAGTCGGAGTACCTCATCATCATCATCATTGGCTTTCAAATTGCTGGATTCACCAGACTTATCTTTTGAATAACTAACTGGATCTACATTAGGTATCTCCACCTTCTTACCAACAACTATATCTTCTTTATTTTCTGGGAACACCGGTCCAAACACTCGACCACTGCGGGTCACCTTTGTGAGCAAAGTCCTTACCTTGAATAAAGTTTTGAATGATAGCAAATTGTGCGATCATTGACCAATTGTTGGCATGTGCATCAGTTTGCATGATTCATTTGTGTTTTTATCTCATACTAGTGTCTCATATCTATACATAAAGATCCACAATGATACATCTATTAAAAGAAGTCATAAAAACTATTTTGTATCAGTATGGATCAATACATGATCTTATGCATCGATCCATGAAATATATTGTAAACCACAAAACACTTTTGCTTCAGCATGCATCGATCCATACGAGTCATGTATCGATACATGGACAGGCAAATTGCTCTATGGATCGATCCACACGCATCTTGTATCGATACAAGCTTAGTTGAAATGCTTCATGTATCGATACATACGAGCCTTGCATCGATACATGCCTTCATTAATTCTCTAAAAATATTCAATGTTACAGTATGAATCGATACATAACATCATGCATCAATACATAAGTCGGTTTTTAACCAACTAACAGCTTCTGTCCTTGTATATAAGAAATATTTTTGACAGCAGTGAAGGAAATGAATTCACAAGAGAAAAATAGTTGAACACAAAAAAAAGCAGTGTAAGAGCAATTGTTTTTGGAGCACATAGAAACCTGAAAGATACTTCATCTTCTTCATCTTCTCAATCACTTTTCTTCAAGAACATCAACACATAATCATTCTTGTTCTTCGGATTAAAGGATCATCGAGATAACGTTCAGTGGTACGATCAAGGGTCTAGCTGAGGTGTTCAGTGGAACGATCGAGGATCTAGCTGAGTTGAAGATTGAAGGGGGTTTCGAGGAAAAACCAATTGGTTTTTCCTTCAAGAACTGGAGTGTTCTTGAGGGTTTGTCAGTCACGTTTGCAGAACAGATTCAGCCGCAGCGTTGCGTTTGGAGATCAGGGGATTTCGCAAACAGGTCGTGGAACCGGTGAATTGTTTGCAATTTCTTGCAGGAAATTCTTGATCGAGCTCAGATCAAGTGGAGGTTTCATACAAGAAGAAGTTCTTGGGATTTAGAATTATGTCTTTGTATTGCAACCTTGTATCAACGAATTCGGCATTAATTGATAATCACAGTTCTCAATTTCATTTGAAATTGAGAGGGAGACGTACCCACACGCGAGGACGACGTGGGGAACTTCCTTACCAAATCTCTGCGTATCATATTCTCTCCTTATCTCTCTTTACGTTTTCAATAGTTTTGAAATTTCAATCAGTGTGTTGTGGCTGTGTTCTTCACGATACAATAGTGGCAAGAAAACTTTGTTAAATAAAGTCCACCATTGTTCATCACAAAGCACATACACACCAACTATTTGACAAAACTATTTGCAGTGTTTCTTCCATTGGAAATAGGATCCAATAATAAGTGCATTCAATTTAATTAGTTTCTGTTGTTGAGTATC
Organism: Lathyrus oleraceus; assembly: GCF_024323335.1. Lineage (NCBI taxonomy): Eukaryota > Viridiplantae > Streptophyta > Magnoliopsida > Fabales > Fabaceae > Lathyrus > Lathyrus oleraceus. Next base: position 525,259,719 of record NC_066581.1, read on the forward strand.
TTTATCATTCTAATTCAAATCCAGCATTATATTCGCGTGTCCGGTTTTCCAGCAGCGGTTCAAAATAGACGGAAGTCGATTCAGGACCAAATTTTTCCGCTAAGTTTCAATAACTCTGTTAAAACTTTAAATCCGTTAATTTTAAAAAGGTGATCTATTCACCCACCCCCCCCCCTCTCGATCACTAGCCACACCGTCTAACAACCTTCGTAACATCTGCAATGCTCACCACTGAACTGGTTGTAGGCAACGGGACCTCTTGAGCATTCTCTATCATTGTAGCATTATATTGGTACGGTACAGCCTTATCAGATGCATACGAGACTGGGCCTGCTAGTCGTATTACCAATGGAAAAATTGATTTATTGTTGACGTTCTTATTGCTGCTGCTATCATACTGGATTTCCAACCGCTCTTGCTGCTTGAAAACGGGCACTATGACATTGATGTCATTATCTACATGACGGGATTGAACAATCTGAATCATGCCTTCATCCATCAGACGCTGGATGTCCCTTTTCACTACATCACAACCCCTTGGGTTCACACTACAGACACCACAACCATCATGGTCATGTTCACAATCACTCACCAAACAGATATCTTTGTGCATCTGCACCAAAGATCTTTGGATAAACCGGACATCAGAAACCTTGAATTCACCGGGACAACCGTCCACCATATTCACTGAGGTATTCCCATGAGCGGGCAAAGGTTTAGCTTTCACATTAGGAGCGCGGTCTTCAAAAGACACCATACCACTCTTCATAAGCTTTTGCACCTCATACTTCAACGGATAACAGTTTTCAATATCATGCCCAAGTGCACCTTGATGAAAAGCACAACGAAACTCAGGTTTATACCACCAAGGAAGTGGTTGCGGTGGGTTCCTCGGTTGAATCAAGTTTTTGAGGACTAATGATGGGTACAGTTCTGCATATGACATAGGAATCGGGTCGAAAGAGACCTTCTTCCTATCAAAATTCTGTTGTTGATGATGATTGTTGTTGGAATTGTTGTTGTTGTAGGTGTTCATTCTTTGTTGAGGTTGTTGTTGTTGACGTTGATTTTGATGTTGAGTAGGTGTTGCTGGTTGATTTGAGAATACTGGAATAATGGAAAATACTTGATGATGATGATGTTGACGGGGCGGTGGATTTCTTCTTACTTGAGGCCTCCTCTGCCTCCCACTGGAAATTGCATTAGTTTCATTATCCTTCCTCTTGCTGAAACTACTCCCATATTTCTTGCTCGTTGATGCCTCATCTTTTGACAAACATCCTTCACGGACCCCTTCTTCAAGTCGCATCCCCATATTTACCATCTCGGTAAAGTCACTGGGGGCACTGGCAATCATACGTTCATAGTAAAATGAACTCAGGGTTTTCAAAAAGATTTTCGTCATCTCTTTCTCCTCCAAAGGAGGAGTGATCTGGGCAGCCAACTCCCTCCATCGCTGGGCATACTCCCTGAATGTCTCTTTATCTTTCTGAGACATGGACCTTAGCTGGTCCCTATCCGAAACCATATCCACATTGTATTTATATTGCTTCACAAAAGCCTCACCTAGGTCATTGAAAGTGCGAATGCTTACACTGTCCAACCCCATATACCAACGGAGTGCAACACCAGTCAAGCTATCCTAGAAGTAGTGAATCAGCAATTGGTCATTATCTGTCTGAGTCGACATCTTGCGGGCATACATCACAAGATGACTGAGTGGACAAGAGTTTCCTTTATATTTTTCAAAGTCAGGCACTTTGAATTTCACTTGGATTTTCACATTAGGTACCAAGCACAATTCAACAGCACTCTTCCCAAACAGATCTTTGCCTCTCAACGTTTTCAATTCCTTGCGCAGCTCAAGAAATTGATCCTTCATTTCATCCATCTTTTCATAAATATTCGGGCCTTCAGATGGCTCGGAATGATAGATGGTATCCTCTACGCGAGGCAAAGTGTGCACAACTGGAGGTGGCACGGACATGACCGGGCTAGATGCCGGCAAGGAAGCAAAGGTAGGAGAAAAACCTTCTGGCACAAAATTGGGTGGCATTCCCCACGGGAATCCGGCAGGAAAGTTGGGCGCGAAGTGGGCGGTGGCAGCAGGCACGATAGAGGTAACCACTTCTGAGATAACAGTCCTCGCAGGGGGAGTTGTAGGCGTTGGAGAAGCTTGGCTTTGAGCAGCAAGGACTGACTCCATCATGGCAGTCAATCGGGCAATTTCCTCTTTCAAATCTCGGTTCTCTTGTTCAAGGTGTTCCATGATTCTCTGGTGATTGGCTCTGGTGTTGTACCGGGGAGTCAGCTTGGCTAAAGCACAGAAGAACACCAATCAGACACCTGGCAAAAACCTGCTTATGCAAATGATGCATGAAATGCAATGCTTGATTATTTTTAATTCCAAGGAACTTACTATATCATTTGCAAATATATATATTTAAATGGAAAATTGCAATAATTTGATATGACCAAAAATTTATTTTTATTTATATAAATTGGAAAGATTACACTGAGTACAATTTCAGAGACCAAAATAAAAAGATACAAGAGAAAAGGAGACTAGTCATCCTAAGTATCCCTTACAACGATGTTAGAAGATCTAGATGAAGGCGCATATTTCCTTCGAATGCGACGAATCTCGGTCTCAAAAGAAGCCTTCATTTGAGTCTTCTCGAGGACAAGCTGGTCAACAATCTTCTTCCAAGCAACCGAAGGCTGAGGCATGCTAGAAGATGAAACCTCTAGATCTCTCTGTCTCTTTGTCGCTCGGTCTTCAAGTAGCTCAATCAGTGCATCTTTGTCCTTAGACTCCAACTGCAACACTTCATGCTTCTTGCTCAAAGCATGGAAACGTTCTTCCCACATATCCTTCTCTTGCTTCATCTTGATGAGTGCATCTTCCAACTCCTCTACATCTTGGTTAGGGAGAGTTAATGGCTCAACCACAACCATATACACAGGTCTTTCACAAGGATAAGGCATCTTCAACTCCATATCTCTCTTCTTCATCCAAAGAGTGTAACCTTCCAAAGCTACGCAATTGCACGGACCAAGCTTGGATATTCCTTTCCTATGCACATTATGCCAAGCATGCATAATCTTCTGCTTCAAATGTTGGGGATCTTTACCCTCTTGATAGAAAAGACCTTCTAACAACATGTTATTAGGTTTGTTTCTCAAGGGGAACCCAAGTTGACGACGAGCCAAGGCAGGGTTATAGCTAATTCCTCCTTGTGTACCAATGAGAGGCACATTAGAGAATTCACCATAACTATCAATAATCTCCAAACTGCTTAAAGATGGGTCATACCAAACTATATCATCATTAGTGAGAGACATAAGTCTCTGAGACCACCTTAGACATTATTTGTTCTCCACAAAAGCAGGTGTCTGAGGCAAGTGCGAAATAAACAACTTGTACAGAAGAGGAATGAAACAGACAATTGTTCCACCACCTTTAGAATTCCTTAGGTGCCAAGAGAAATACATATCACCCAACAAAGTAGGCACAAGATTCCAAATCAAGAAAAGTCTAATGGCGTTAACATCAACAAAATCGTCAATGTTAGGGAACAAAGCTAATCCATAGATGAGCAACACAAAGATAGCTTCAAAAGCGTCCACACTACCAGCTTGAGCAAAAGTGGTAGTTTCCTTGATGAGGAAAACAAATGGCAACCCAAACAATCCTCCTTTCTTCACCCAATGAGCCTCTATCTCAGACTTCTTCAAGCGAAGAGCTTCAACAATAATACTAGACCGGGGAATCTCCTCCAATCCACTAAAAGGCATTCTACTAGAAACAAGTATTCCCAAAAGATGAGAATACTCCTCCAATGTAGGCACAAGCTGAAAATATGGGAAAGTGAAACAATGGTAGAAAGGATCATAGAACTGCACTAATACACTCAAAAGTCCTTCAACTACATCAGTAGACAAGATGGACAGAAGCTTCCCATGACGTTGTTTGAGGTCCAAGGGATCTAATACAAAAGATGCTAGCTTCCTTAACTCTTTCAAGTCGGGACATCTGAAACTGTACTTCTTAGTGTTGCTTCGTCCATAATCCATGGTCTGAAAATATTTGCAAATGATACCTTAGTTCCTTGCAATTTTATGTGATGAATGTTATGATGCGCATGAATGCATGAATGCAACAATCACAAATAAGGGATCACACACAAGGCAAACAAAGGTCAAGGGATGAACCAAGTCATTGTCAAGATCAATCATCCATTTTGGTGGATTATGGTTTACACCTTATCAACACCCAAGTTCCATTGATATTGACAAGACTTGATTGGATCAACCAAGAATCAAGGGTTTGTTGCAAGTCACGAGCGTGGAGTCTGGGTAAGAAGCATCCCAAAGGAGTGAACTAAGGATAAAACCTGTAGATCATGTTCTAAAAAGTTCCCAGGGTCTTAATATCATCTATCGGATATTACAGGTTAAGATGACTGACTCATCGACCCATAATATTCTCAAGAGAAACTCGTTTGAGTGTAGTATCGCGTAACAACTGTTATCAAGTCTACACTTGAACATTTTCTGCACTACGTCCTAAATAGGCTAAGATGGGTTAGGTGTTCTAAGGTCCTCAGCTTCTTAGACCCAATTAGAAATAGTAATGCCTAACCACAAATACTTATGTGACATTTCCAAATCCAAAGGAGTCTCCACTGAGCAGATGGATCTCAAGCCAACTTGTTAAGGACTATTCCACACAAGTCGAACATGACAATACCATCCTCATATCTTAATTCCACTCAAGTTCGGGTTAGAACTTATCTCACCACTCAGAGATCACCAAGCACAACAAGCAGATTATATCACACATACATATATACAAACATCACATATATACAAATATATTCACACAAAAATTAGGCTAAACCCACTAGAGACTGCTCCCCAACAGAGTCGCTACTTAATTTTTGTACCGGGAAATTCATGATCATCAAGCTATTGACAAGCTAGATATCAATTAACAAGAGTCGCCACCGTGCTTTTATTGTTTCCAAGGGAAAAGGGAAAAGCACAAACAAAACCCAAATAGTAAGAAGTTTCCAAATAAAAACTAATAAGAGTCAGAGATCACAGGTAAGGGGGTTGGTTACACAGAGGGAAGGTGTTAGCACCTCAAAGTGTCCTAGGTACTCCTAGGGAGCCCTTTTTGTGTGCATATGTACTTGGTATAAAGTGATGTTTACAAACAAATAGAATGAGGGGATGAGAAAAGAATTTATTAATTATATTTTTGTGTTTGACAAGACCTTCAGTCTTGTGCCTACGTACCAACATAAAAATGAGGGATCAAAACCTCGTAGTTCGTGCTAAAAATTTCAAAATGAGTGTGTTGATTTGAACAAAATTTAAGTTTGAAAGGCACAAAGGCCTAAAATGGTTTGAATGAGTTAGTTCTTTTTGGCTTTTTGAAAGTTTAAGTCAAGTATGGTTAAGTTTATTTACAAGTTGGATTTAAGAAAATAAGTTTGAAAATGCAATGGCATAAGGCCAAAGTTTCTATCTTTTTTGAAAGTGGTCAAAGTTTAGAACAAAAATAGTTCACACAAAGAAGCTTTTGAAAATGGAGGGAGAGATTTTGAAATTAAAGAAATGGGGAGAAGATGAAGAGACTACCCTATGCACAAAATTTAAAAGTTTAAAGTTGAAAAGATCTGACCAAATGGGTAGCAATCCAATAGACAAGTATGTCAATAGAAACCCAGAATTCCCTTGGACTTTTAGATTCAAGCAACACACAAATGCACAATTATATCAATCTTGAAGAGCAAAGGCATCAAATAAAGATGGCCTCATCCAAGCTTATCCACTTCATAATCTTCTTCAAAATAGCCCATGTAATAGATGAATTCCACAAGTCACAGGTTCAAAATAACAACTTCACAATGATCATGTTGCAGATGAATCCTAGAGAGAACTTCAAAGATGTATCAAATGAAGTTCAAATTGCAAGCACTTGGTTCTTCAACAAATTGGCATTAGCCAAGCCCATTAGTTTAGGGAGGTTGCCTAAATTCTAAGTCCAATTGGTCCACAGATCAAGCCAACATTCCACACAATAGTTTTTTAGGGTTTTTGTTGTTATTATGTACATTAATGGTCAAAGACCACACAGACAAGCAAAGGAACACAAAACAAAATATATCACACAATATGGTCCAAATGGACAAAGTGAAAATTACATTAACTTAAACAATTAGAATGATATGTACAATGGCAAATGAAATAAAGTGCTAAAAAGTAAATTGCATTAAAATAAAAACTTGAAATTAAAATTTAATGGTTAGTAAGTTAGAAGTTAGTTTTGTTTTGCTTTTGATTTCAAGACATTCTTTGGATAAAACTCAGCCCACTTGCCACAAGCATGGATCCTTGAACCAAAACATCTTCCAAAGGAAGGAAAGAAGGCCAAGTTTCCACACAATACCATGGAAGAGGGGAGACTTACAATCTCACTAACTAGAATGCTTATGCCTTTTATGTCACAAATTTAGCGCTATGTTAAGTAATCGTAATTGGACTTATGTAGAAGTCATAACTATTTGAGGTCGGGAAATGGACTTTTGGTGTTAATGCATGTTGGAGACATAGTATTATGAACTATGCTCATTAAACATACCACACACAAAAATATGCAAAAAGGTGTGGCCTAATCTCATCCAAACTCATGTTAATCTTTCAATCAACTAGCATTAGGACTTTGAGATGTCATTGGCCAAATGGAAATGAATGAATGAAGAAGGGGAATTAGATGAAGAGGAAGGGGGATGAATGAGATCACAAATTGGTCAAAAGAGGACTTTTACTAAATTAATATCATTCATTCATTTTGGGAGATGGAATGTACATTCCATCAATCCCCTAAATCCAATGATATTAACTTGACAAAGTCAAATCAACCTTGACCAAGGCCCAACAACAAACAATCAAACTCAATTAAGTCAATACAAATGGTCAACATAATTTAAATGACATTTATTCAATTAAAAATAATAAAATAATGCATTGAATTCAAATATGTTTTGTCCAAATCCTAAAATCTCATCAAAACAACAAAGAAATAGCCATGAGATTTATCATAGGTCAAACAAGGTCAAAGGACCTTGGAGAAAAAATTTCATAATTTTTGGACATTTAAAAATATTTTTAAACAATTAAAAACAAATGCAAAATCAATTAATTCATGAAAAATATTAATAATGATCCAAAAAATAATTTTAATTCAGAATATGAAAGAGAAAAATATTTGAAATTTTTTGGTGGAAGTCCCATATTTTTTTGGATCCATATTAAATTTAATATGAATTATTGAAGAAAATGCAATAAAAAGAAAATTCAGAAAATGCTAAATTACGTGGACCATCAGATCTCCCTCATTAATTGAGGTGGCAGATCTGATGATCCAAAACGCGCATTCCACATGTGTCAAAGTCAACCGTGTGACATAGATGGTATTTAAAACAGACGCTCAAGATTAAAACGTGGCATATGGATCCTATGGTTCAGATACAAGACACCTCATCGCCGGAGCCAGAGCTCCGGTCATCTTCTCCGGTGAGCTTCATCGGACTGGTCATCATGAACCATCACCAAAATAAAAAACAGGGACATGATCTTAAAGTAAAAACATCACTGAGCTCGAATCTGGCCTTCAATTCCTCCAATTCCAAATATATTAAGAGATATGTGGAATTGAAAAATGGGGTGCATGAACTGAGTTGCTTCGATTTGGCCTCAAAGCAACTCAATCTTCTTGCCTACATTGGTAGGACTTAAGACAACCAAATAATAAGTGGAATTGAGAAATAAATTGAGAGAATCGAAGAGTTTAAAATTTCTACAAATTACCTTCAATGGAGGTCTGATCTTGATGGATCTTGAGCTTGCTTGCACTTGGACTCACTCATATCACTTGCAGGAGAGGAATGGAAAGGTTTAGAAGCAATGGATTCCTGGAGAGTTGAATTCAAAAACAGTGGAGATTCAAGCCCAAATTCAAATCAATTTATCAGGTTTATCCTATGAGAGTGAAGGGTTTTTAATGGGGGATCAAAGCTGGCGCAATGTGTGTGTTAATTCTGAGCAAATACAGCTGTATTTATAGAGGAATCCATGTAAAATTTGCACACTCTCTTCACTTTCCAAAATTGGAAAAATGATGATGGAATGGTGCATGGGCGCGCATAGGCCCATGGAATGATAGTTGAAAGTCCAAATTTGAAGTTCAGATGCTTTGAAGATTGATTGGATTGCAAGGCACTTGTACATTGTTGCTTGAAGTTGGATCCATGCCAAATGATATCAGCCTGTTTAAGCCATGCGTAGCCTATGCATTTCTCATCCAAAATGAATGAATTTGACCTCTTTGGAAAGGTGAGATCAAGAGGAACAAGTTTTATGTTGAACACTTTTTCATTTGTAGCTTGGAACTTGGCGAAATTTGAGGTAGAAGTTTGGAAAAATTTGACATATCATAATATTTCTAAGTGTCAAGCCGTATGTCTCAATATTCCACCTTCCTTTACTTTTTATAGGAGCTTTAAATGAGAAACATGTATTCATCAAAGTTATAGCTCTCTTAAAGACCTTCAAAATGGTCACCAATTTCATGTCATTCAGATTTAAAATGATAGAGTTATGCATTTTTGAAGTTTGGAAAAATCACTTGATCAATGGTATAAGTCAAAAGTGACCTATAATGTAGCCTCATATCACATGCTCAAAAAAGTTGAATTAGCTACCACTCCAAACATAAAAGTTGAAGTAGACACATTGAATTTGATTGTGAAACTTTGAAATATTTCATCTCATAAAAATTGAGCAAGTTATGGCCTTGGGAAATTGACTTTCAAATTAGGGTTTAGACAAAATGACCTATAATGTTTCAACATAGAAAATGATTTTCAAAGAAAAACTAGCTCTAGATCTCAACATGAAAGTTGTTTGAAATGTCATTTAGAGTAAGGTTTCTCTTGTAATAATTTTCATATGGTGAAAATTGTAGGAGATAGGGTCTAGGGAGACCCAGTTTTGATAAGATGAATTCACCTGGCCAACCACCATCAACCAACTTGCTAATTTGCAATTCTCTTGACTTTCTTGGCTCATGGTAGATCATATATGAATAATATGATGAATTTTTAAGTGTCCCTTGAAGAATTTGATCAATTGGAGAGATAGCTTGTAGAAGAAGTTACTCAAGATACCTAGTCAAACTAGGGTTTCCAAGGCAAATCACCCTCAAACTCTTGAAGAAAACTTTATCAATATAACATGTAGAGATCATTGGGAATCATATATGATGCTCAATCATTCTTGAATCAATTCTTGGTTGTGCTATTTGTTAATGAGGGTCTCAAACCCTAGATGTGATCTTGATGAATCAATGAGATCATGCCCTTCCTACAAAAGAGTTAGATAGATACAAAGACATATTTTTTGGTATTTTGGTTAGTGAAATGATAAAATACAAGTATGATATAATCACAAAGTGCTTGGTGATCTCTCCCAAAACAAACCCAATGAAAAGGGGTAAGGAGGATGCCAAGATATGATTCCAATGCTAATGCATATGATGAAATTGCATGAGGGATCTTAGGGTCAAAATTAGGGTCTTACAGGTACCACATGCATTGGAGTAGAAAAGATGAACATTTCATACATGATTACTTTTGTTGTTGCTGTTATAGTAAGTTTGTTATTATGATTGATGAATTATGATGATTAAAAGATATCCTTGCAATTTTATGCAACATTTATATATGGAATGTATTTCTCACCCCTTTTTATTTCGATGTTGCTCCATATGTATATTATGCAGATTCTTAAGTAGAGAATAATGAGTGTTAGATGTTACTTATTTTGGAGGATGGCATAATTGACCTACTCACAACTTTATTTTCCTATTTGGTTTGTTGTACATTATTGACTGCTTAGTTTTACGTGGTGTCACTTTGATAGTGTAACACTAGGTTGGGAATACCTTATTTTGTTTTCTGAGTTGTTTCATTAAATACTTTATATTATGAATGAGGTTGATTTCTAAGTTTGCTTACTTAAATAATGATGTTATGTTGTTTCGAAGTTAATTTTGTATTTTGAATTAAAGATTAAGTGCTAAGAGATATGTGTGACACCCTATTTTTGTTTGATGTCATATTTTCCACATGCGTTTGTGTAAAATGTATGATGGGGTTTAGGGTGTTACATACATCAAATAAGAAGCCGTTGAGTTATGTTCAAACTATTTTCTAGAAGCAGAGTCTATAGGAATTCCAAATTCTCATCATGCTAAAAGATATGAAGGTAGAGGTACTCAAGGTTTAAATGTTATTTCAATGCATTTGGATATAGTTCTTCAAGCACATTTGTATATATTGAATAATGTTGATGAAGTTGAACCTTACTTATCTACTCATAAAATAGTTATCCAGGAAAAATATCCGAATGAGTGACAAGTGGTTGTTAAAAAAGCATAACAAGAATTTCATAAGTTTCTTTAATAAACAGATTTCTAATGATGATAGTGCATCTGAGGTAATTAAATGGTTGTCATACTTGTCAAAATTTTAATATAATAACTTGGACTGCATACAAAATTAGTGTTTTTTTTTCCTATTATACAAAATCGTAAGTGTTTGAAATTAGTAACAAGTATTATTATTTGAAATTATAGGTGTTTAAAGTCAAGGCACTGAAAGATAAGGCACGTTCTTTATGTTGTAGATATTATTTGATGTAACGGCATGATAATGGTATGTTATTTTGTACCATTTTGGTTTGGATCTAATATACAATTTTTGATTCTTAATGCAAATTTTGGTTTTGACGTAATGCAATTTTTTAGCCATTTTTGTGGCTAATGATAGGTGTGTTTCACAAATAGTTTGTGTTGATGTTTCTGCTCTATTTAAGATTCGAAAAAATCCAGGTTAAAGTTTGGAAATTCTGTAAAATCAAAAAAGTTATATTAAAAAAACAAAGCATATGACCAAAGTTGGGTGTTTCAACTGTGGTTATATGTAAGTGTGCTATTCAGATAAAAAAAACCTGAAATGGCGTTGCTGGGCATCGAACCCAAATCCTTAAATAATTTCACTATGATTGTTTATCACCACTGTGGTGATATGTAGTGTGCTTTCCCTTTTATTACCACAACCTGTAGACCGTAGTTGTAAGTAGCCCACTTACAACCACACTATACTTTACTACGAACCCTCAACCATGGTTATATCTCTTTTACAACCATTGTTAAATTTATTATTCGTAGTAGTTGAACTATGCTAATTTCTTTAGGGGTTAAATTGAAGCAAACTCTAGAGAACCCTTGGAAGTGAAAGCTCGATGTGAAAGGTGGTTTATGATCAGTCACCATTTGTGTTAAATTTATCAACATTTGGATGTCAAAAGCATGTGAATTAGTGTTGGTTTTGTAGTAGTTTAGGTATTTTTTTAGTGAATTTATGTCATGTATTGATCGTACGTGCATGAGAGAAGGAAATATGTGTATGACACAACCTAAAATATGAAAAAGCCCATAATTGACCTATTTAGCCAAAGAACACGAATTTCCAAGGGTTGGACTATTTTTCTTACAAGAACACATTTTGAAGGTTGGAGAACTCAAATTTTTATGGTGGATCAAGATTTTCATGAACCCTAAGTGATTGAAGGCCTAATTTCATCTCATTATCTATAATGTCTACAATTTGTATGATGTTTATATTTTTTATTATGAGTAGTTAAACTCCCTAATGCTAGGGGGTGTCCCTGTTTTAGATTTGTTAATGATTTCAATTTGAACATTGTGATAACAACAATTTTATTATATTTGATTTAATTTCAATTTTAATTATTTCTCTTTCAGAAAAATTGAGTTTGATTTACGGTTAATTTTTAGGCTGGATCGCTATTGTTAACGCATAACTGAGAGTATTAAGTAGTATATATCAACTAGGACTAGGGATGCCCTATGGAAACCGGATTAATATTGATAAAATAAATTCTTAAATTCATTTGTAATTCACTATGGACATATAAGTTAATTTGAATGTTTAAAGGTTTACTCACTAAGGACTTAGGAGTAAACATCCTTAAGAACTAGTAATCATTATTATGAAATAAGTTGTTGCAAGGTTAGGTCTAAATTGTTAATGAATCCTACCATACACCTTCCCTAGCATGTTCTCTCATATTACTATAAGTCGTTCGACTATTATGTTTACTTTAATTAGTTATTTTATTTTATATTTCTCAAACACCATTTCAAAACCCCAAAGTATTTTGTTTAACTAAATCAAAACATGAAATATGTATCGTCAAACAAACCTTGAGATAGATATTTCAGATTTCCCATTATTACTATATTGGTAGATTAATACACTTGTTGATTTACCGATCAAGTTTTTGGTGCCATTGTTGGGGACTGCCAAAGATTATAGAGTTTAAGTTTTATTTTGGTTAAAGTTTTGTTGTTGTGCAACTAAAGTTTTATTTTAGTTTTTATTTATTTTAATTATGTTACTACTAATATTTGTCTGATATTGTATGCTAGGAGAACCCTCAACTGATTTTCCTTTTGACGCAGAACTAGAAATAACATTACACGCTTGACTTAGACAAGCTCGACAAGCAATACTGGAAGTTCAAGAGGAAGTCAACTTTGACCATTTAGATACAAAATTAGACAGAGAGGTAGAAAGACCGATTATGGCTGAAAATCCAGAAGAAAGGCATCTTGGGGATTATGGAAGAGAAAACGCCGCATGTGGTCGTTCAACCATAGTTAACCAACCAGTGAATGTTCCAAACATTCAGCTGCACCTAGCTGCTATCCGCCAACTCGAAAAAAGACCTTTCATAGGAAAAATTAATGAAGATGCAAATAAACATTTGCAAAGGTTTCTTACTCTAAGTACTACTTGGAAGATAGAAGGAAACATTGAAGAAAGTAAAAAGTTGAGAATGTTTCTGTTTGCTTTAGCTTAGGATGCTGAAGAATGGTTTTACTCGCTTCCTGTTAGAGGTATTACTACTTGGGAAGAGATGGAAACAACATTTTTGAATGAGAATTTTCCTTCTTTAGTTTTCCTTAAAAAGAGATACGAAATACTCAACTTTAAACAAAAATAGTGTGAATCAATGGGTGATTCATATAAAATATTCAAGAGGTTACTTGTTATCTATCTTACTCATAACCTAGATCAAACTGAACAGATGCAGATGTTTGTTAATGGGCCCAGGTTGAAGACTAAATAATTAATTGATACAACTATTGGTGGATCATCCAACTTGTCATACTGATAACACAAAATTATATCACATTTTAAGACTTAAGTCAATTAGATTATATTATCATTTACTTTAGTTTATCTCATTTTATCAGATATTATGCAGTATTTCCTTGCTATTTATGTCAGGTATCCATTTTGAAGCAAAAGTGAAAAAGGGAAGAAAAGGAGGTGTAGAAAGGAGTAAAAAGGAAACAAATATCAAAGACCAAGCCCAGCCCAAAGAAAGCGCACGTTGTGCCTGTGACGGGCGTCACAAGGGTTGTGACGAGCGTCACACTAAAAGCACCCCTGTGACGAGCGTCACACATGGTGTGACGAGCGTCACACCATTCCACTAGCTTTTTGGCGCAAGTCACGCCCTCAGAAGAATTGAAGAGACGTTGAGAGAGTTCGTGTCCTATGCCCACGCCGTGTATTTAGCCATGCTGAAGACTCGTGGGAAACAAAAAGCAGTTAGAAGCACTACTATAAATAGCTACATTAGAAACCTAAAAGGGGTCCGCTTCCTCTCCCCTCTTTTGCCGTCTACTCTACCGAAGCTTTTCAAACCTCCTGTTTTAGCTTTTGCTTATTTTTCTTTTCCAGCATTGTTTATTTTATTTATTTCTTTTGCAAGCTTTACATTCTTTTTCCCTTGCAAATTTACCTTTCCCGTTTTAGCTTTTAGATATTTTTCGCATAATAGTTTCTACACCGGAAACTATTGTGCAACTTTATACCGGATTTAACCTTACGTTATATTCCAGTTTTATTTCCTTGATTTAATTTACTGTTTAATTGAAGAATCCAAGAACAAATCCTACCGGCTTGTGGTGGAGTGTTCAAGACTATTGTATTACGCATTCAGGTTCTTTAATCATTATTTAATATTTTGTTTTATTATTTATCTATATTATCTGCCTGGAATGAGTCTGTTTATGCATGATATAAATTCTTATTTATTTAGCATGTCTGGCTAATTTGCCTAGGTATCGGTATGTAAAGTAAGCAGAATAAGGGATCAAGACTGAGTCGGTCTATCTAAACTTAAAATCAAAATCAATCTTTTTACGGTCTCAACTTACAGGTTTAATAACAAGATTTTTTACAAAAGTAAAAGACATAAAGAAGTTAAAATCAATAGAGCGAGAGTTTGAGATTTTAACTGGACAGTGTAAGTTAGGCATTAATTCTAGATCAGGGCGAGAGCAAGTTTTAGAGTTAATTAAATTCTGACCTTTTCCAAAAAGTATTTTTAAAGATTGAATGTGAGGACGAGAGTTAAGCATTTGGATTTGATTATATAACCTAAGTCAACAGAGCGAGAGTTTGAGATAAGGGTGTTTAAAACGGTCAGTATTTTCTTAAAAGGAGTTTCTGCAACTTTATTGTTTTCAAAATATGGTTTTTGACTTAATTATAAGTGACAGCTACATTAATATAAAATCATGGTTTATTCAACAGAGCGAGAGTTTGAGATAAAACCTTTAACCAATAAAGTTAACCGAAACGATTCATTTTAAAACCAAGAAACCGACAAAGACTTGATTCCCTAGTTTTGACGAACTACATACCGATATCCGTTTCATTAATATTTAATCTAGATATTAGTTTAGCTCTTAGTTTTTCCCCAAACAATCAAACATTTTCACCTTAGATTTACGTAGTAACCTTAGATAACGGTATATCGATTCATAAGTCCCTGTGGGATCGATATCTTTAAAACTACGCGATAGAACTGTGCACTTGCAGTTTGTATCCCATTCTCGACTCACCCAGTCGAGCGATCAAGTTTTTGGCGCCGTTGCCGGGGACTTTTATTCAATCGATATCGTAACTCTTCCGTTACGCTGTAGAGACTAAGGTTTCTTTTCCTTCTATTTTCTTTCTTTCGTTGATTTGTATGCCACGCACTCGCTCACAAGGCGAACCGCTCTATTTACGAATCAACGATATCGAACTATATCTCCGAGTCTTACGACGAATTCGGGAATATCGTGCTGCGAACAATCTCCCTCCTGTAGACCTTCTTGATTTCAAAAACATTTTTCCTTCGATACCCGAGATGGCAGAACCAGCTCGTGCTCTTAGAGATTACGCCGCTCCATCGCAAGATGAACCGCATTCAAGTATTGCTCCGCCCGCAATCGAAGCAAACAACTTCGAACTCAAACCTTCGCTGCTGCAGGCTGTGCAACAGAACCAATTCTCTGGAAATCTTACCGAAGATCCAAACCTTCATTTATCCGTATTTGTTCAATACGCTGATACTGTTAAAGCTAATGGTGTCACTTCAGAGGCAATTCGACTTCGTCTTTTTCCTTTCTCATTAAGAGATAGCGCTAGAAGATGGCTTCAATCTCTTCCTTCCAACTCAGTCACCACATGGAACGAGTTGAAGAAAGTTTTTCTTGCCCGATATTTTCCGCCAAGCAAAACAGCTATGTTAAGAGCCCAGATAAACGGATTTAAACAGAAAGACAACGAGTCTCTTTTCGAAGCATGGGAAAGATACAAAGACATGATGAGACTTTGCCCACACCATGGTTTGGAAGACTGGTTAGTAATTCACACATTTTATAATGGTCTCTTATACAATACAAGGTTAACGATAGACGCCGCTGCAGGTGGTGCACTAATGAACAAACCCTATGCTGATGCTTACCAGCTTATCGAGAGCATGGCCCAAAACCACTATCAGTGGGGAACCGAACGAACAACGGTGGAAAAACCTCAACCGAAAACTGGCATGTACGAGATAAGTAACCTTGATCACGTCAATGCAAAAGTGGATGCTTTGGTCCAGAAAATTGAAAGTTTAAATGTATCACCTCCAGCCACCGTGGTTGCTATAACTCAGAATTGCGAGGTCTGTGGAATCCAAGGCCACACTCCTGCGGAATGTCAACTCTTGACTGGAATCCAAGCAGAGCAAGTAAACTATGCTCAAGGAAGCCCCTATTCGAATACCTATAACCCAAATTGGAAGAACCATCCAAACTTTTCATATAAGAGTAATAATGCTTTATACGCACCTGGACAGTCTCCAAATCAAGCCCCATCTATACCTCCGGGATATCAGAAACAGAATCCTAACAATAATACCCCTAGAAAATCCAACTTGGAAATCATGATGGAAAACTTTATAGCTTCCCAACAACAAACCAATAAAGATTTCTTAAACCAGAACATACACACTGGCGAACAACTTAAACAACTAGCAAGCAAAGTAGATGCCTTGGCTACCCATAACAAAATGCTAGAAACACAAATATCTCAAGTAGCTCAACAACAAGCACCTACTGCTGCCCCAACTGGTACATTCCCTGGACAGCCCCAACCCAATCCGAGAAGCCAAGCTCATGCAATTATATTAAGAAGTGGAACGGAAGTGGAAGGACCGTCTGACCCAAGGATAGAAAACCAAAACCCTAAGAAATCAACTGAGGAAAGTGAACCTAAGGAAAAGGAAGAGAGTAATAAGGAAACCCTAGAAAAGAAGGAACCTTATGTACCTCCACCACCTTACAAACCACCTATACCTTACCCTCAAAGGCTTGTTAAAACCAAAGATGTAGGCCAATTTAGAAAATTTGTTGATCTCCTTAAACAATTAAACGTTACAATTCCGTTTACCGAAGCTATTACGCAGATGCCCTCATATGCTAAATTCTTAAAAGAAATCCTTTCTAATAAGAGGAAACTTGAGGATAGCGAAACCGTTACACTCCCTGCCGAATGTAGCGCTATAATCCAAAACATGCCCCCTAAACTCAAGGATCCGGGTAGTTTCTCTATACCCTGTCACATAGGAAAATTTGTCATCGACAAAGCCTTATGCGATTTAGGAGCCGGAATTAGCGTTATGCCTTTATCCATATGTAAGAAACTGGAAATGGGAGAATTAAGACCGACCAAAATGTCTGTGCAATTAGCAGATCGTTCCATCAAATATCCTGTAGGAATCCTTGAAAACGTTCTCGTACGCATAGGTCAGTTTTACATTCCCACTGACTTCACAATTATGGACATTAGAGAAGATGATACTACACCTATTATACTAGGAAGACCATTCTTAGCAACTGCCGGTGCAATCATAGACGTAAAACGAGGACGACTCACCTTCGAAGTAGGTGAAGAGAAAATTGAATTCACTCTTTCCCAATTCTTGAAAGCACCTGCAATAGAAGATACATGTTACTTCATGGATATCATCGATGAATGCATAAAAGAAGCAAAGTCAGGAGAAGACAAATCATCAGACTATCTTTTAGAGGACAAATCTAACCAATGTTTAGCAATAACACCGGACCCTACGCAGTGTCTTAACAAACCAACCCCTGATTTGAAAACACTTCCCAAAAATCTGAGATATGAATTCCTAGACTTAGAACTTGAACGACCTGTGATAGTTAATGCCGATCTAGGAAGACTCGAAACAGAAAAACTCCTACATATCTTAAGAAAATACCCAACCGCACTAGGATACAACATAACCGATCTTAAAGGAATAAGCCCTTCTATTTGTATGCACCGCATCATGTTAGAAGAAGACTGTAAAACCTCTAGGGAACACCAGAGAAGACTAAATCCGATCCTAAGTGAGGTAGTAAAGAAAGAAATAACCAAGTTATTAGAAGCAGGTATTATATATCCTATATCTGATAGCAAATGGGTTAGTCCTGTACACGTTGTACCAAAGAAAGGAGGCATAACCGTTATTGAAAACGAAAAAGGAGAAACTATAACTAAACGAATCGAATCGGGATGGAGAATGTGCATTGATTATAGGAAACTAAACAAAGCAACCCGAAAAGATCATTTCCCTTTACCATTCATTGACCAAATGTTAGAACGATTAGCTAAACATTCACATTTCTGTTATTTAGACGGTTATTCAGGCTTCTTTCAAATACCAATTCACCCTGATGACCAAGAAAAGACAACATTCACATGCCCTTTTGGTACCTTCGCTTATAGACGAATGCCGTTTGGTCTGTGTAATGCCCCTGCAACTTTTCAAAGATGCATGATGGCGATTTTCGCCGACTTTCTCGAAAACATCATGGAAGTATTTATGGATGACTTTTCTGTATACGGACAAAGTTTCGAAGAATGCCTTGAAAACCTGGAAAGAGTTCTTGAGCGATGTGTAAAAGTAAACTTAGTACTTAATTGGGAAAAGTGCCACTTTATGGTACAAGAAGGAATTGTTTTAGGACACATCATCTCGAACAGAGGAATTGAAGTAGACAAGGCCAAAATAGAGGTAATCGAAAATCTTCAACCCCCAAGAACCGTGAGAGAAGTACGAAGCTTTTTAGGACACGCCGGTTTTTACCGACGATTCATCAAAGACTTCTCTAAGATAACTAAACCCTTAACCGGACTGTTGATGAAAGATGCTGAATTCATATTCGACGATAACTGTTTAAAAGCATTTCAAACTCTTAAACAAGCATTGATCTCCGCACCCATTATGCAGACACCAGACTGGAATGAACCATTCGAAATAATGTGCGATGCCAGTGATTATGCTGTAGGTGCTGTTCTAGGACAAAGAAAGGATAAAAAGCTTCACGTTATATATTACGCTAGCAGAACCCTGGATGAAGCACAGATGAATTATGCCACAACCGAGAAAGAACTCCTAGCAGTGGTATTTGCGCTAGATAAATTTCGTTCTTACTTGGTAGGAGCCAAAATAATAGTTTACACCGATCACGCTGCTATCAGGTACCTTTTAACAAAAAAGGATGCTAAACCTAGACTCCTAAGATGGATCTTGTTACTACAAAAATTCGACTTAGAAATCAAGGACAAGAAAGGAACTGAAAACGTAGTAGCAGACCACCTCTCTAGACTTGAGAACCTTGAACCGGAAAGAACATCCATTAATGATGACTTCTCGTATGACAAACTCATAGCTACTTTGGAAGAGAACAACTCCGACATGCAAGTAGAAACCACCTTAGCTATATCTGTCACACCATGGTACGCTGATCTAGTCAATTATTTAGCTGCCGGAATAGTTCCACCTACTTTATCTTACCAGCAGAAGAAACGATTCTTCCACGACATAAAACACTATTACTGGGATGATCCCTTACTTTTCAAAAGAGGCCCCGATGGTATTTTCCGTCGATGTATACCCGAAGAAGAGGTAGAAAATATAATCCAACACTGTCACTCCGCTCCTTATGGTGGACACACAAGTACATCCAAGACCTGCTCTAAAATCCTACAAGCTGGCTTTTATTGGCCAACTATATGGAAGGACGTACATGCGGCTATTAAGGAGTGTGACAGATGTCAACGCACGGGAAACATATCTAGACGTGACGAGATGCCACAAAAAGGTATTTTGGAAGTAGAGATTTTCGACGTGTGGGGGATAGACTTCATGGGACCTTTCCCATCCTCTTTCGGTAACAAATACATACTCGTGGCAGTCGACTACGTATCAAAGTGGATCGAAGCTATAGCTTCTCCAACCAATGACACCCGAGTAGTAACTAGACTCTTTAAAAGTATAATATTTCCGAGATTTGGCATCCCAAGAATAGTAGTCAGTGATGGTGGATCACACTTTATATCCAAGGTACTCGAAAAACTACTACTTAAATATGGAGTGAGACATAGGATAGCAACACCTTACCACCCTCAAACCAGTGGACAAGTGGAAGTATCTAACAGAGAAATCAAGCAAATTCTAGAAAAAACGGTCGCCACTTCAAGGAAAGATTGGTCATTGAAATTACCAGAAGCTTTGTGGGCATACCGAACTGCTTATAAAACCCCCATAGGGACGACCCCATTTAAGCTCATTTATGGAAAATCCTGTCACCTCCCGGTAGAATTAGAACATAAAGCCTATTGGGCTATTAGAAATTTAAATTTGAATTATAAAGCCGCCGGTGAAAAGAGAATCCTTGACATAAACGAATTAGAGGAACTCAGAAGAGACGCCTATGAAAATGCCAAAATCTATAAAGAAAGAACAAAACAATGGCATGACAAGCGTATATCAAGGAAAATCTTCAAGCAAGGCGACGCAGTACTTTTATTTAACTCTAGACTAAAGTTATTCCCGGGAAAACTACGATCCAGATGGTCAGGACCTTTTCATATCACTAAAATCTTTCCCAGTGGAGCGGTAGAAATAAAAGGACAATCTACAGAACCGTTCACCGTAAACGGGCAACGTCTGAAACATTATCACTATGCGGAAACCAACGAGGATTCGCAAATTCTACACTTAGACGAAACGCCCCCAGGACCCATCAATTATATTTAACAGTTTCTTTGTCGAGCTTGCGACGTGTAAACAAAGCGCTTGGTGGGAGACAACCCACTAATTAGTTTGCTATTTTCTTATTCTATTATTATCATTTCACTATTTTCTTTCTTAATTATTCTTTTAATTTTTTGTTTAGTATTCATTCTTTATTTATTCAAAAATATAAAAAAATATAATAATAATAATTTTTCTTTCTTTCGGCATTTGGCCAAATCCTGACTTAAACTCATGTCTTCTTTTTCTCTAGCTAGCACTAACCAGATGGGACATATTGATCGTATGGGTATCAAGTTCAGAGGAATGGCTCAGAAACAAAAGTTTGAAGAACTAGCCACTAGGGAGATGCTACCTAGTCTTTATGCTGATGATTGGGCGATGACTGCCCTTGGATTGAGACAGAGTGTCCTGTATCTGCTGAATCAGATAGGATGGGAGACATCCCCTATCCTAAGACATTTCACCACCTACCGGAGGTTCACACTAGAATTCCTTAGTTCATTAATCTATCTACCTAGCCGTGGAAAAGGAATTAGCAGAGGTTTTATTCAGTTCAGAATGTTCAACATGGAGTACCAATTTAATATTAGAGACTTTACCAACCTTTTGGGTTTTCCTACCTCCCTTGATACATTCACTGTAAGCCAGGAAGAACTTTTTGAATATAGAGAGCTTGAACACTTTTGGGGTAAGCTGACTGGAAATGATGAGCCCGAAGAACATGAGTTTCTCTCTGGAAACATACATAACCCGGCTTTTCGCTATTTCCATAAGATCCTGACCCACACTTTATTTGGGAAGAAGCCAAATAGTACTTCAGTTTCACGTGATGAACTCTTCATCATATTTTGTGCTTCCCAGAACCGTCCAGTAAACGGCGCTACTTTTATGTTAGCTAATTTAGACCACCTTATCCAGGATGAGCGAGCACCCATTAGAATAGGCGGTTTGATAACCATGATAGGTAATGCTATTGGATTGCGTCAGCCTATGCTTGACCTGAACCCTTTTTGTGGCATTACTACTATGAGTATACCCTTCCTCTTCAACACTATGTTCATAGCGAACTTAGGGTCTGATGAGTTTGAGCTTATGATTGATAACCAGGTTCTTTGCTTATTCACCATGCCCGATCCTAGGACTAGCATTCATAACAGCAGTAACTGGCTTTACAACCTGAACGAAACCCCTACTCCTGCTAGATCCACTGAATCCATCCAGGACTATGAGATTTGTGATGACTATGAGCACTATGTTGACCATATCTCTCATGCTGAATCTGACCCTCAGACACCTTCCGGCTACTATGATATTGATCCTCCTCCTCAGCCTGTCCTGACCGAAGAATCAGCCATGCCTGATCTCCGACATCATATGCCAGGAACAGATATTAAAACCGTCATTGAAGCCTTGATGTCAGAGCATCACGCCCTCAGGGAAGATTTCCACAACTTGAGGCATGAAGTCCTAGAATACATGAGCAGCACGGCAAGTCAGTTACGTATGTTGCGGCATCGTGTTAACTCTTTTGCTCCTCCGGCCAGAGATCCGAAGATAGATGGAATTTAGTTATTTCTTTCTAAGATATTTAGTTTTAGGCTAGATTTTTCATTAATGTTATTTGAATTCATGTTCGCATTTATTTTCCTTTCATTTCATTGTTTTCCCTTCCTGTATTACATTATGTTAATTTTATTAAAGCTTTTATTTAATTTATGCAATGGCTATGTTCTCTACTGTTCTACTGTTACTCAGAATGAATTATTATTATGTGAAATAGAATAGCATGCAACACAAATTAATTAGCTAAATTAAATAGAACAATCTAAAAACCAAATAAAACAAAATAATCAAAATAAATTCATCTCCAGATTAATTATGTGAAGCGCTGCTGAATGCCCTGCCAAAAAGAACTGTGTGACGAGCGTCACACACTCCATGACGAACGGCACGCATAACTCCTGTTACGAACGTCACACCCTTGTGACGAGCGTAACGCCCCTCAGACATGTGAACGTTAGGGAGCCGTTGGAGACGAACGTTACACCCCTTACCTTTTTACATTCCCCATTCACTTTTCATTTAACCACACTTAATTACTCTTCAACCACTTTTTCTTTCTATCTTCCAATCCTTCTCCTATAAATACCTACCAAAACCTCCTTCATTCACCACAAACAATTCTCTCATATCAAATATACAATTCTTTTCCACTCCAAATCACTCCTTCAAAATTCATCACAATGACGGGAAATCAAAATTTCGGAAATATCATCTTCCGATCCGGAGATGACAACTATCAGCAAGAGCAATTCGAGCGCTTCCAGCAGCGAGGCGTCGTTTCCACCAGGTACCCCGATTTACCTTGCTTGCAACAATTAGGCTTACTCCAAGGTATCGAGTGGATGCTCCGTAAAGCCGATTTAACCTTCCTTTGCACTCATAACCAACCCACCTACCCTTCCGTAACCTTAGAATTCCTAAGTTCTTACGACTACACCACTCCCGCCGGTGAGGATGAATTTCTGACCGGTACCGCAACCTTCCGTATGTTGAACACCGAGTACTCCTTAACCCAACGCCAATTGAGTACCATGCTACATTTTCCCACAGAAGGTCTGCTTCATGCCAGAATCCCTCCAACCTCAAACTGGAACACAGTTGGCGTTTTTGGCCTTTTTAAGAAAATTACCGGTATAGATACCTACAACTGGGAAGAGCTCCTTCTCTCCCATATACATAACCCCACCATCCGTTATTTTCTCCGTATCCTGCAAAACACACTTTTTGGAAGACCAAACAACAGTAAGGTCAACTCAAAGGAGTTATTTTTCCTTCAGTGCGTTTTCGAACCGGATACTCAGGTAAACGCCGCCTCTTTTCTCTTTCATCATATCCGCACCTTATGTGCTAGAGGCCGGCAACCCTTTATAATTGGTGGATTAATAACATCCATAGCACTTGGCTTGAACCTAGGGGATAAACTCCAAACTTTAGAATCCCTACCTCCCCTGTCTATGGATATCAGCTATTGCCGCTCCAGCCGCCTGATTAAAAACAGAGTAGGCGGAGGATATTATCTTATGGTGAACAACCAGGCAGTCCCAAGCGTTGTTCTACCAAATACTGGCCTCACTGATGTCACAAACCCCGACCGCCACCTCTATGATCTAAACGCTCCTGAAACCACCGAGCCTTTACAAACAAACCCACAAACAGATGAGTTTGAAGAAATGGAACAAGGTGATCATCCGCCTACACAACAGTCAGTCCCGCTCAACCCTTCCGGCAATACAACTGGCCCATCCTCCCAACGTCGTCGACGAAGAAGGCCTGCAACCAACGACGACATTATGGATGCTATCGATGGTATGCAGGCACCGAATGCAGAGATGATGCAGATGATGCGTCAAATGCAACAGCAACAGGATGCTCGGAATGCCATAACCGACCAGCGGTTTACTGAGTTGTTTAGCAGGTTCGACAACTTAGACATACGTCAAAGATCACCAGGTCCAAGAACCAGAGGCGGAAGGCAGCCTTAGTTGTTATTTTCTTTGCATTTCCATTTTGTATTTCTTTCCCTTAAAACATTGAGGACAACGTTTAGTTTAAGTATGGGGGGGGCAAACAATATTCTTCCTATTTCCATTTTTCAAGTATGTTACCTTCCCTTTCATTGTTATTTCCCTTTCTTATTATGAAAAAAAAAAATATATATTTTATTTTAAGTTAAGTCCCTAGTGTGAAATATTTCTATTATCTATTCCCTCAATTTTCTTGAGCCATATCAAAAAAAAAAAAAAAAAAAATTTAACACACCCAATAAGTATAAAGGTCGCTTATTTTATAAAATTTGAGTGAAATCAAAACAAAATCATTACCATAACAACGCTCTGAGAACCTCAATATGTTAGATCAGGATAAGTACCTATTATACCGATTCCTTGAACTTTTAGTTCTATGGCAACCCCAAGTAGTTTATACAGAAGTCAGCACCATCTTAATAGCAAACTACGTGGAGAGCCGATGAATATAAGTGAATGATCCCCAAAGTAACCTAAGATATATAAATATATCAAGAAATGCACTAATTAAATTAGGTTATCCTTACCAGATCATTTAATCTAAAGGTTGCAGATCATGCAAAAGCACAATACGAAAGATCCATTATGAGTTGGTTCAGTAGGAATCTGGTACTGAACTTGGTAGGGCGGACTACGGTTCGATCCCCCGCAATTTGCAATGGACTGAATAATGAAGTTATCCGACTTATGTACCAGAACTTCTAGCTAAAAGCGGATCATAATCACTAACCGGTTACTCCACTATGTGCGCGAAAAGATAAAGGGCTTAATGTGATTTCGCTAGAATGAAAACGGGTAAAATAAGACTAAAGGAACCAGGATAGCTATCATAGGGTACTTGAACTGATTTGCATAAGGTAGGGTTATCTAAGTTGTAACGGTAGTTGTTGATGTCAAGATTAAACTCAAGTCCTCCTAAACAAAAATCCATTTGCAACCTAGTACGAATTGATGTGTGCTTTGAAATTTCATCTGGCTAAAACTTTTAACAAGTTCTATACTGAATTTTGCTTGAGGACAAGCAAAGATTTAAGTATGGGGGAGTTTGATAACACGAAATTATATCACATTTTAAGACTTAATTCAATTAGATTATATTATCATTTACTTTAGTTTATCTCATTTTATCAGATATTATGCAGTATTTCCTTGCTATTTATGTCAGGTATCCATTTTGAAGCAAAAGTGAAAAAGGGAAGAAAAGGAGGTGTAGAAAGGAGTAAAAAGGAAACAAATATCAAAGACCAAGCCCAGCCCAAAGAAAGCGCACGTTGTGCCTGTGACGGGCGTCACAAGGGTTGTGACGAGCGTCACACTAAAAGCACCCCTGTGACGAGCGTCACACACGGTGTGACGAGCGTCACACCATTCCACTAGCTTTTTGGCGCAAGTCACGCCCTCAGAAGAATTGAAGAGACGTTGAGAGAGTTCGTGTCCTATGCCCACGCCGTGTATTTAGCCATGCTGAAGACTCGTGGGAAACAAAAAGCAGTTAGAAGCACTACTATAAATAGCTACATTAGAAACCTAAAAGGGGTCCGCTTCCTCTCCCCTCTTTTGCCGTCTACTCTACCGAAGCTTTTCAAACTCCTGTTTTAGCTTTTGCTTATTTTTCTTTTCCAGCATTGTTTATTTTATTTATTTCTTTTGCAAGCTTTACATTCTTTTTCCCTTGCAAATTTACCTTTCCCGTTTTAGCTTTTAGATATTTTTCGCATAATAGTTTCTACACCGGAAACTATTGTGCAACTTTATACCGGATTTAACCTTACGTTATATTCCAGTTTTATTTCCTTGATTTAATTTACTGTTTAATTGAAGAATCCAAGAACAAATCCTACCGGCTTGTGGTGGAGTGTTCAAGACTATTGTATTACGCATTCAGGTTCTTTAATCATTATTTAATATTTTGTTTTATTATTTATCTATATTATCTGCCTGGAATGAGTCTGTTTATGCATGATATAAATTCTTATTTATTTAGCATGTCTGGCTAATTTGCCTAGGTATCGGTATGTAAAGTAAGCAGAATAAGGGATCAAGACTGAGTCGGTCTATCTAAACTTAAAATCAAAATCAATCTTTTTACGGTCTCAACTTACAGGTTTAATAACAAGATTTTTTACAAAAGTAAAAGACATAAAGAAGTTAAAATCAATAGAGCGAGAGTTTGAGATTTTAACTGGACAGTGTAAGTTAGGCATTAATTCTAGATCAGGGCGAGAGCAAGTTTTAGAGTTAATTAAATTCTGACCTTTTCCAAAAAGTATTTTTAAAGATTGAATGTGAGGACGAGAGTTAAGCATTTGGATTTGATTATATAACCTAAGTCAACAGAGCGAGAGTTTGAGATAAGGGTGTTTAAAACGGTCAGTATTTTCTTAAAAGGAGTTTCTGCAACTTTATTGTTTTCAAAATATGGTTTTTGACTTAATTATAAGTGACAGCTACATTAATATAAAATCATGGTTTATTCAACAGAGCGAGAGTTTGAGATAAAACCTTTAACCAATAAAGTTAACCGAAACGATTCATTTTAAAACCAAGAAACCGACAAAGACTTGATTCCCTAGTTTTGACGAACTACATACCGATATCCGTTTCATTAATATTTAATCTAGATATTAGTTTAGCTCTTAGTTTTTCCCCAAACAATCAAACATTTTCACCTTAGATTTACGTAGTAACCTTAGATAACGGTATATCGATTCATAAGTCCCTGTGGGATCGATATCTTTTAAAACTACGCGATAGAACTGTGCACTTGCAGTTTGTATCCCATTCTCGACTCACCCAGTCGAGCGATCACATACCTCGAAATTTACCCTACCCCATACAACTTTCATCTGGTTTATGACCCTAATTTATGTGCATACATTCATCTTTAATCATCTACATTTGTATAACAAGAAAGCATGCTACATAGACTCAAGTCATGGTAATGATACTTAAGGAAAATTAGGGTTTCCTAACATCATCTTGAGGTGTGCTCAACCAAGCATAAAACCCTAATTCCCCTATACATTTTTGCATTGTGGATCTTGGCTATCTTGCATCTAAGGTTTTGAATCCATCTAAACCTTTTGGTCAATGTGAGCTTCATTCTCCACTCTTTTGGTGATCATGTGATTCATTACATTGATGTGTGCTTGATTAAAGCTTGACTAGCCATTTCATTGGCTTGATTGGTGGTTGGTCATCCATTCATTATGGTGCATATCATCATAGTTCATGTCATCTTTTGTTTCATCCACAAGTTACCTTAGGGTTTACATTTCATTGTTTCAATCTATTTTAGGACATGGCATAGTTTATGAGTACAAGATGCATCTTCATGTACAAGTCATTTGGATTGTTTGGTTTGCAAGTTTTGTTTGTCATTGAGATTTATTCAGTCAATGCATTTCATTCATCATAGGCATGGTCTATTGAGTGGCATAGTTTTATTCAAGTTGACCTTTGATAAACTATTGACTTTTTGGACAACCAGTTGACCAAAGTCCACAATTAAGGTGTGTATACCCTAAGCTTAAACCTATGTAATTCTATTGACAATTACCATTCATTTGATTAGGCCACAATGAATCATGATTCATTTGGTCAAGTTTTTTTTTTCCATTTTCATTAACTAAATTCAATAACATTGAGCAATTTGAACATTTATACTTTTAACATCATATAAGCATCACAATACATGGCTTGAAACAAAAATGAAAAGGAGAATCTTTCTTAGAACATTGTAGCCTTGCTTTAATGTCTCCATGATCGATATACTTCAATTTTTCAATGCCACTTTGAGCATATTTTGGACTTACAAATCATCACCGTAAAACAGTCCACATATCTTATGTTTCAATTTGGTTTATTTTCATCTTAATCAAGTTGACATCAAGCATACTATCATCATTCAAATTAAGTATGGAACATGTTTACATCAAACAATCACGCAAACACAAGCAAAGAGATTAAGAGCAAGACATGATGGAATGCAAAAAGAAGAATTCAGCTCGGGTTCAATGGTTACAACAATAACATCATCAATCCATGAGCTAAGGCAATCTGGAATCATAAAATGACATGAATCAATTGCATCAATGTTAATAATACCTTGCCAACATGAAACGCAGGCAAGACCACACATCATATCAAATTTCCAAAATCAATGGATGTACATGATGAAAAAACATGTTCTAAGAGAAGTGAAATAAGATTGATTGAGCAAGCCCGTGGGAGTTAACATATCATTGCAAAAAAAAACAAGGGTACAAAGGGTAGCAAAATTCAGCAAATACAAATATAAATCATGTACGAATTGAAGAAAAAAAACAAAATATCCAAGTGAGCTTCTAGAAGGTGGGACCCCAATCATTGCCTAATCATTCACCCACGAATCTTGGAAGGATTGTGCACTCAAAATCAGTGCTTATAGCTCAACAATCCTCTAAAAATATCAGTGACATTTCCCTCATGCCTCACACGAATTTTACCTTCAATTCACATGTACCACACACCTTCAACTTCCCTATAAATTAAGCATCACTCTACCTTATTTGCTCAAGCTTTTGAGCCACTAAAACTCGGCTAGAATCGCACCTCAACATCCCCTGAAACAGAGCATTCGGTTTTCATCACCTACATCCTTTCCTCACTAATTCGCAAGCCTAACATCATTGTCACACTTCCCTAAGGCTAAGAGATACAAGAGCTAAAGTTAAGGTAAGCTTACCGGAGAACTTCAAGCTTCTCCGAAATCTGTGTTTGGATTCAACTTCGGCAAGGTAGACACCATTTCCATTTGCAAGAATCTGGTTACCATTGGACTCAGATTTGTGCACTGATCAATACCTTTATGCTTTGGTTTCCTGTGGCTGCGTAACATTCATTTAATTTCTCTTTTAGGTTTAGCTTCTATTTTGGTTTGAAACGAATTTATCCATGCTTAGGTTGAATTAATGAATTCTAAGCATGGAATGAGTATCAATGATCCAGGTTGAACACATTTATGTGCTTATTGCATTGTGTGACCATGAGATACTCAGATACGAACATTGAGGTTCAAGGGAGAAGATGACTCCATCGGGACTGAGAACAGGAAATACCTCATTTTTTCCATTTAAATTTAAATTAGTGATTGTTAATATTCAACTTGTCTTGCTCCAGTTGGTTGTTTAAAATGACTTAGCTGACTCAGCAAGTGTAGCGGTAAATTCGTGATCATCAAGCTATGGATAAGCTAGACATCAAATAACAAGATTTGCCACTGTACTTTTATTGTTTCCAAGGGAAAAGGGAAAAAGTACGAACAAAACCCAAAAGTAAGAAGTTTTCAAATCAAAACTAATAAAATGTCAGAGATTACAGGTAAGGGGGTTGGTTACACAGAGGGAAGGTGTTAGCACCCAAAGTGTCCTAGGTACTCCTAGGGAACCCTTTTTGTGTGCATATGTATTTTGTACAAAATGATGTTTGCAAACAAATAGAATGGGGGGATAAGAAAAGAATTTATTAATTAGATTTTTGTGTTTGACAAGACCTTCGGACTTGTGCCTACGTACCAACATAAAAATGAGGGATCAAAACCTCGTAGTTCGTGATACAAATTTCAAAATGGATGCATTGCTTTTAACAAAATTAAGTTTAAAAGGCACAAAGGCCTAAAAATGATTTGAATGAGTTAGTTCTTTTTGGCTTTTTGAAAGTTTAAGTCAAGTATAGTTAAGTTTATTTACAAATTTGATTTAAGAAAGGAAGTTTGAAAATGCAATGACATAAGGCCAAAGTTTCTATCTTTTTTGCAAAGTGGTCAAAGTTTAGAACAAAATAAGTTCAAACAAAGAAAGTTTTTAAAGGAGGGAGAGATTTTGAAATTAAAAGAAATGGGGAGAAGATGAAGAGACTAATCCTATGCACAAAATTAAAAGTTAAGAGTTGAAAAGATCTGACCAATGAGTAGCAATCCAATAGACAAGAATGTCAATAGAAACCCAGATTCCCTTGGACATTTAGAATCAAGCAACACACAAATGCACAATTATATTAATCTTGAAGAGCAAAGGCATCAAATAAAGATAGCCACATCCAAGCTTAGCCACTCCATGATCTTCTTCAAATTAGCCTATGCAACAGATGAATTCCACAAGTCACAGGTTCAAAATAACATCTTCACAATGATCATGTTGCAAATGAACTCAGAAGGATCTTGAATGATATAGCAGATGAAGTTTCAAATTGCAAGCACTTGGTTTCACAGAAAGTTGGCATTGGCCAAGTCCTTTAGCATAGAAATGTTGCCTAAATTCTAAGTCCATTTTGTCCAAGATCAAGCCAACAGTCCACACAAAAGTTTTTTAGGGTTTTTGTTGTTATTATGTACATTCATGGTCAAAGACCACACAAACAAACAAAATATACACAAACAAGATATATCACACAATATGGTCCAAGTGGACAAAGTGAAAAGGAATTAATATAAACAATTAGAATGGTATGAATAATGGCAAATGAATAGAGCTTAAAAATTAAAGTGCATTAAAAGTAAATGGCTTGAAATTAAATGTTAGTTGTTAATGAGTTAGAAATTAGTATTCTTTTGCTTTTGCTTTTCATTTTTTAAGTCATTCTTAGGAGAACACTCAACCCACTTATCACAAGCATGGATCCTTGAGCCAAGACATCTACCAAAGGAAGGAAAAAAGGCCAAGTTTCCACACAATACCATGAAAGAGGGGAGACTTACAATCTCACTAACTAGAATGTTGTGCCTTTTTATGTCACAAATTTAGCGCTATGTTAAGCAATCGTAATTGGACTTATGTAGAAGTCACAACTATTTGAGGTCGGGCAATAAAATTTTGGTGTTAATGCATGTTAGAGACATAGTATAATGGACTATGCTAATGAAACATACCACACACAAAAAGAATATGCAAAATAGGTGGCCTAATCTCATCCATACTTATGTTGATTTTGCAACCAACTAGCCTTAAGACTTAGAGATATCATAGGCCAAATGAGATGAATGCATAAAGAAGGGGAATGAGATAAAGAGGGAGGGGAATGGATCAAAACTCAAATAGTTAAAGGAGGACTTTTACCAAATTAATATCATCCATTCATTTTGGGAGATGGAATGTACATTCCATCAATCCCCTAAATCCAATGATATTAACTTGACAAAGTCGAATCAACCTTGACCAATGCCCAACATCAAGAGTCAAATTCAAAAAAGTCATTACAATTGGTCAACACAATTAATTGGCATTTATTCAAATTAAAAATACTAAAATAATACATTTAAATTAAATATGGTTTATCAAATTCCTAAAACCTCATCAAAACACCAAAGAAATGACCATGAGATTTATCATAGGTCAAACAAGGTCAAAGGACCTTGGAGAAAAAAATTCAGAATTTTTAAAGACTTAAAAGTATTTTTAAACAATTAAAAATAATCAAAAAATCAATTAAATCATGAAAAATATTAATAATGATCCCAAAAATAATTTTAATTCAAAATATGAAAGAGGAAATTATTTGAAATTTTTTGGTGAAACTCTCATATTTTTTGGATCAATATTAAAATTAATATGAATTAATGAAAATAAAAGGAATAAAACAAAATTAGAAAATAACAAAAAAACGTGGACCACTTGATCTGCCTCATTAATTGAGGTGACATATCAAGTGGTGAAAAACGTGCGTTCCATGGTGGACTTAAGTCAATGCGCCACAGGGATGGTAATCAAAACTAACGCGTGAGATTAAAACATTTTGAAATGATCATATGGCTCAGAACCTGTCCAGCGCACCACCGATGCTGAAACTTCGGTCACCTTCTCAAGCGAGGCTCACCGGACTGGTTCAGTCATCACCATCACATAAATGAAAAAGGAGGACATGATCCAAAAGAAAAAATGGCGTAGAGCACAAATCTGACCTCAATTTTAACTAACTCCATATATATAGAAAGATATGAGGAGTTGAATTTTGAGGTGTGTCAACTGAGTTCCTTCAATTTGACCTCTAAGCAACTCAATCTTCTTGCCTACATTGATAGGACTTCAGACAACCAAAGATCCAAGAGAATTGAGTAGAATTGAGTGAGAATCGAAGAGATGAAGTTTTCTGAAAATTACCTTCAATGATATGTAGTTCTTGATGTTGCTTGCTCCAAACACGACCTGATCACACTTGAGAAGTTAGCAGGAAGTGATTGAATAGGTTGCAAGGCTTTGGATCCTGGAGTTCTTGAATCTCCAACAGTTGAGATTCAAACTCAAATTTAAAATTGAAATTTCTCAGGTTTTCCTTTAGAATGAGAGGGTTTCAATGGGGGTAAAGCTGGCACGCGAAGTCTTTTTCAAATGAGCACATAGGTCATGTATTTATAGCATGAATGAATGATATTTGCACACTTCAAAAATCTGTCCAAAATTAGCAATATTGATGGCACGAGTGCATGGGCATGTACAGGCCCATGATGCAATGCAAAAAAGGTCCAAAATGATTCCAATTGAGGTCTGAATGAAGCTTGAATGGCAAGGCATTGTGAACTGAAGTTTGTGCAATTGATTCTTTCCAATGATGCAGCCATGTTAAAGCCATGTGCATACCTAGCAATCTTTGTCCAAAATGCATGAACTTGGGTTCTTTGGAAATCTTGGATCAAGGGGAACAAGTTTTATGTTGAACACTTTTTTATTTGGAGCTTGGAACATGGATAATTTTGAGGTGGAAGTTTGGAAATTTCAACATGTTGAAATTTTTTCTAAGTGTCAAGCCATATACCTCAATATTCGACATAGAAAATGATTTTCCAAGCAAAACTAGATCTAGGTCTCAACATGAACGTTGTTTGGAATGTAATTTAGAGTAACATTACTCTTGTAATCATTTTCATATGGTGAAAATTGTAGGAGATAGGGTCTAGGGAGACCCAGTTTTGATTAGATGAATTCATTTGGCCAACCACCATCAACCAACTTGCTAACCTTCAATTATTTGGACTTTCTTGGTTCATGGTAGATCTTATATTCATAAGATGATAAATTTTGAAGTTTCCCTTTAGAAATTTGATCAATTGGTGAGATAGCTTGTTGAAGAAGTTACTCAAGATACCCAGTCAAACTAGGGTTTCCAAGGCAAATCCCTTCCAAACTCTTGAAGAATGTTTGATCAATATAACATGTAGAGATCAATGGAACTCATATATGATGCTCATAACCATTCTTGGATCAATTCATGGTTGTGCTCTTTGTCATGAGGGTCTCAAACCCTAGATGTGAACTTGATAGAACAATGAGGATCATGCCCTACCTACAAAAAGGTAGGCAAATACAAAGACATATTTTTGGTATTTTGGTTAGTGAAATGATAATATACAAGTGTGATACAATC
This sequence comes from Lathyrus oleraceus, assembly GCF_024323335.1. Taxonomy (NCBI): domain Eukaryota; kingdom Viridiplantae; phylum Streptophyta; class Magnoliopsida; order Fabales; family Fabaceae; genus Lathyrus; species Lathyrus oleraceus. The sequence goes on from NC_066581.1 coordinate 525,293,303, forward strand.
ACAAAGTGCTTGGTGATCTCTCCCAAAACAAACCTAATGAAAAAGGGGTAAGGAGGATGCCAAGGTATGATCCCAATGCTAATGCTTATGATAAAATTGCATGAGGGATCTTAGGACCAAAATTAGGGTCTTAAAGCTGCCCCTATTTAAGGACATTCTAATTGAGGAGGCGAAGGTTAAAATCTTCATGTCGACTCAGTAGAATGGGCTTAAATAACAACATATAGAAACAAATTTTGGTCCCTAAGAGACCTCATGATGCATATGATATGAATGTAAAAGTAAATTCCTTGTGGGGAAATATTGCCACAAAGGAAAAGAAATCAGAGAGACCGAAAGTCCACAGGAGTATAATGCATTCCGTAAGGAAAACTCACTGGGAAGACAGAGACTCTGGGAAAAAAAGGAATTATGCGTTGGTCAGACTACGACTTAAAACTACTGGGGGACTAGAGGAATTCCATACAAAAATGAAAAAGACTCAGCCATGGAACAACATCTGCAGGGGATACGAGTAAGTCAGGATAAAACTGAAGTACTTAAATCATGCAGGAAAAGTGATTTCACTATGGAAATGCACACTTAACTCGACTGGGGAAGAAATAAACATCAACACAGGAGGAGCAGAAATCTATTATCTACTACATACTACTGGGTGAGGAGATAATAAAGATCTGACAGAGAGAACATCCGTCATCGGTTAGGATGAACATATCAAGGATGACTCGCTGAGAAATGCCATGAGGGAGTATTCACTACCGGTTACTGGGTAAGAATAACCTTGCTGAGGAAAACTGCAGAAAATAGGATTTACAACTACCGGTTACTAGGTAGAAGACCAAAGGTGAGAATATCAGTCATCGGTTAGGATGAACATATCAAGGATAAACTCAACAGGGAAGAGATCCGTCATCGGTTAAGATGAACATACCAAGGATGAACTTGCCTGGGACTGTCAAGGAGGATACCCGTCATCGATTAAGATGAACATATCAAGGATAAACCAACTGAACAAAAAGGTAGGAATTACATCTATCGAATGCTGGATAGAAGACCATCAAAGAGAAAATTCGTCACCAGTTAGGATGAACATATCAAGGATAGACTCTGAGAGGGGAGAAAATAGGAATTACATCTATCAGTTACTGGATAGAATACCATCGAAGAGAAAATCCGTCACCGGTTAAGATGAACATATCAAGGATATACTCTACGGGAGAAAGTAGGGTTTATAACTACCGGTTACTGGGTAGAATACCATAAAGAGAAGGAAATTCGTCATCGATTAAGATGAACATATCAAGGATTAACTCTCTGGGGGAACACAATAGGGATTACAACTACCTTTTTACTGGGTAGAACACCACAAATGAGAATATCTGTCATCGGTTAGGGTGAACATATCAAGGATAGACTCATGCAGGGGAGAGAAAGATATATGTCACTGGTTAGGGTGAACATATCAAGGATATATTTCTTGGAGAATCAGAAACAAGTGAATCTACTTGGAACTCTACTGCTGGGAAAACAGGGGTACTTTTGCCGGGTATTGGGAAAAAAGTAACAAACTGCAAACCAAGACGAATATTACCAGTTACTGGGTAATAATCTCTTAGGAGACTCAAAACATCTATCTAGGTAAGAGCTAGAAAGAAACAGTCAATTAAGACTCAACCCAATGAGGACATAATTCAAGGGGAGTGATTCCATCCAGATAACCAACTAGGAAGGAAACTGAAGTAATAATTATCCACGAGGAAACAACTCAGTGGGGAATCGGAGAAAGGTTAAAGTCTTTCTGCCTAAGGGGCTAACACTCTACAATTGAGGGAGGACAGGCACTGAGGTTCGTATGGGGATAAACTACCGCCATAACAGAAAATGAGAATCTCAAACCAATAAGTTAATCAAATATGATGATGTCAGTATGCAATTATGAAATTATATGAATGTATATGTATATGTATATATGACGATTATGCTGACAAAAAATGATCACAAAGGATATAAAGGTGTCGCAAAGAATTTGAATCATCGGTACAATCCTCGGTCAATCCATAAAAGAGGGAGATAACTGCTGGAGAACAGAGAAATCAACATCCCAAAGGCTCAAACCTAGTCGAGGGAGGAGATCTGCTGAGGAGAGGAGAAGTTATCGAGTCTGTAGGGAATTTTAGGTCAACACCATATCAAATGGGAGACAACCATACAGAAGATAAGCATAAAACAACTACTCAGAAACCAGGAGGAAACTCTGACTGGGAGCGAATCAGATGGCGACTGGTGGGGGGACCAATGCGATCTACTGGGGAAAACATCTTACTCCGCTGAAGATCAACCCTGCTGAAGAAACGTGAACTCCGTTGGAGAAAATAGAAACACCTTCGGGTAAATAACACGCCGCAAGGTACTGAATCAACCAACTCAGCTATGGAAAAGGATCGGAACTCTGCTAGAGAACAAACACTCCGTAGAGGAACCAGATCAACACAAATAACTAGGGATACCCGAAGGGTTAACTGCTTGGGGGACCTCTGATGTTTCGCACTTAAGGACTTGCTGCTCTTTAAAATGCTGTTGACACTTCTTTTTAATTGCTTTGAAAAATTTCTTGTTTTTATATGTTTTAAGCAAAAGATTTTGATTAAAGAAATTTAAATTTCCAAAATGATCATAATAAAATTTAAACTATTGGCTGAAGTAAATAAGAGTAGAAACAATTGGACAAAAGCTCAACTTTATTTAATGGGATGGTAGTCTGTAAATGACAAGACTCCATAGATTTTTACAAAGTTGAAAATGGTAATTTACATGGAAAAGGGTTACATTGAATACGAGTGATCCTTAATCCTTCTACCAACTCTTGATATCCATTGTGCTCTTGGCCGCTACTGGGATAATGAAGCGACGTCATAATCCCTAATTTTTGCATAAGTTTCCCCAAGGTGGGGTACTCAACTTATCGGGAAATTCTTTTTGTTTTTAATGTCTCTAATTTTTGCCTAGATTGCCCTTTCGGGTTTTCAATCCACCGAGACGCTCATTTTTGCCTAAGCCGCCCTTTCGGGTTTTCAATTTAGCGAGTTCTTCTTTTCTTTTCTAGGCGAATTATTTCTTGACTGCATCTGTGTTCACAGGACGAGTGAACTCTTCACCATCCATAGTTGTAAGAATCAAAGCACCACCTGAAAAGGCTCTCTTAACAACATATGGGCCTTCATAATTAGGAGTTCATTTTCCCCTAGAATCTGGTTTGAAAGATAGAATCTTTTTGAGCACAAGGTCACCATCTCTGAACACATGAGGTCTGACCTTCTTATCAAATGCTTTCTTCATTCTCTGCTGATATAACTGACCATGACACATGACAGTCAATCTCTTCTCTTCAATCAAATTCAACTGGTCAAACCTGGTCTGACCCCATTCAGCCTCAGCCAACTTGGCTTCCATGAGCACACGTAATGAAGGAATCTCAACCTCTACGGGGAGCACTGCTTCCATACCATATACAAGAGAAAAAGGGGTTGCCCCTGTTGAAGTGCGGACGGATGTGCGATACCCATGCAAAGCAAATGGGAGCATCTCATGCCAATCCTTATACATTACAACCATCTTCTGAATAATCTTCTTAATGTTCTTATTTGCAACTTCAACAATCCCATTCATCTTGGGTCTGTAGGGAGAAGAATTATGATGTGCAATCTTGAAGTCTTTACACAGAGCTTCCACCACATTGTTATTCAAGTTTGATCCATTATCAGTAATGATCTTGCTTGGCACACCATAAAGGCATATGATCTAATTCTTGATAAATCTTACAACAACTTGCTTGGTTACATTTGCATACGATGCCGCTTCAACCAATTTTGTGAAGTAGTCAATTTCCACTAAAATGAAACGATGTCCATTCGAAGCTTTGGGCTCAATCATCCCAATCATATCAATTCCCCACATGGAGAAGGGCCATGGGGAAGAAATAACATTCAATAGTGTCGGAGGAACATGAATCTTATCAGCATATATTTGACACTTGTGGCATTTCTTCAGAAACTTGCAACAGTCAGTTTCCATTGTCAGCCAATAGTAACCTACTCGCAACATCTTATTTGCCATTGCATGTCCATTGGAATGAGTTCCAAAGGAACCTTCATGCACTTCAGTCATCAATAAGTCTGCTTCGTGTCTATCCACACATCTGAGCAAAACCATATCGAAGTTTCTCTTGTACAGTATATCACTATTCAAGTAGAAATTACCGACTAATCTTCTCAAAGTCTTCTTATCTTTCATAGAATCCCCAAACGGGTAAATCTGACTTTGGAGGAAACATTTGATGTCGTAATACCACATCTTTTCGTCTTTGACTTCTTCAACAGCAAACACATGAGCTGGCCTATCAAGACGCATCACAGACAAATTGGGAACCTCATTCTAATACTTCACCACAATCATTGACGCCAATGTTGCAAGAGCATCTGCCATCCGGTTCTCATCTCGAGGGATATGATGAAACTCAACCTTTGTAAAGAAAGTTGAAATCCTTCTCACATAATCTCTATATGGTATTAAACCAGGTTGATTCGTATCCCAATCACCTTTGATTTGATTCACAACCAAAGCTGAATCTCCGAAGACATCCAAATACTTGATTCTGAGATTCATGGCCTCTTCAAGCTCTATAATGCAAGCTTCATATTCTGCCATGTTGTTCGTACACTTGAAAGTCAATCTAACTGTAAATGGTAGATGCGTTCCTTGAGGAGTAATGATCACTGCCCCAATGCCTTTTCCATATTGATTAACAACTCCATCAAATATCATTCCCTAACGGGAACCAGGTTCTGGCCCTTCTTCAAGCAATGGTTCATCACAATCTTTCATTTTCAGGTACAAAATCTCTTCATCAGGAAAGTCATATTGAACTGACTGGTAGTCTTCAATCGGTTGGTGAGCCAAATGGTCAGCCAAGATACTACCTTTGATCGTTTTCGGAGATCGGTATTCGATATCATACTCTGAGAACAACATTTGCCAATGAGCAATCCTCCCCGTTAAAGCAGGATTTTGAAATATATACTTGATCGAATCCATTTTGGATATCAACCAAGTGGTATGATTCAACATATATTGACGCAGACACTTAGCAGCCCAAGCCAATGCGCAAAAAGTCTTCTCAAGCATTGAATACCGAGTCTCACACTCGATGAACTTCTTACTGAGGTAGTAAATTGCAAATTCTTTCTTTCCAATCTCATCTTGTTGACCAAGAACACAACCCATACTATCTTCGAGCACAGTCAAATACATGATCAACAGTCTTCCTTCAACAGGTGGAGACAAAATCGAAGGTTCAAGCAAATATTCTTTGATACTGTCAAAAGCTTTCTGGCAGTCTTCGGTCCAATCACAAGACTGACCTTTCCGAAGAAGCTTGAATATAGGCGCACATGTGGCAGTCATGTGGGAAATGAATCTGGAGATATAATTCAAGCGGCCGAGAAAACCTCTGACTTGCTTCTTAGTTTTGGGTGCAGGCATCTCTTGTATTGCTTTGACCTTGGCAGGATCAACTGCAATACCTTTCTCACTGACAATAAAGCCCAACAACTTACCAGAATGAACACCAAAAGTACACTTATTGGGATTCAAGCGGAGTTTATACTTCCTCAAACGCTGGAAAAGCTTCAACAAATGCGCAACATGTTCCTCTTCATCAATTGATTTAGCAATCATGTCATCGACATAAACTTCAATCTCTTTATGCATCATATCATGAAAAAGAGTAGTCATTGCTCTTTGGTAAGTTGCACCAACATTCTTTAAACTGAAAGGCATCACTCTATAACAGAATGTTCCCCAAGGTGTAATAAATGTGGCCATCTTCATATCTTCGGGTGCCATTTTGATCTGATTATATCCGGAAAATCCATCCATAAACGAAAAGATTTTGAATTTAGCAGTATTGTCTACCAACATATCAATGTGTGGCAGAGGGAAATCATCTTTCGGACTGGCTTTATTCAAATCTCGATAGTCGACACACATGCGGACTTTTCCATCTTTCTTTGACACAAACACAATATTGGCCATCCATTGCGGATACTCAGCGGTCACAAGGAAACCAACGTCAATCTTCTTCTGCACTTCCTCTTTGATCTTCACAGCCATATCAGGATACGTTCTTCTAAACTTCTGCTTGACTAGCGGGCATTCTGGCTTCAACGGAAATCTATGCTCCACAATCTCAGAATCCAAACCAGGCATGTCTCGATAGGACCAAGCAAACACATCTGAATACTCTCGAAGAAGATCAATCAACCCCTTCTTGACATCTGGACATAGTCGAGACCCAATCTTGACTTCCTTCACCTCATCCTCGAAACCCAAATTGACTAGCTCAATCTGCCCTTCGAACGACTGAATGGTCTTTTCATCTCGCTCAAGAAGACAAGACAATTCATCACTCACTTCTACATCACTTCCTTCCTCGGCTTCAAACACAGGGAATTCAAAATTTGGAGAAGGATAAGGATCATTGTATTCAATGGGGTTAGAAACCAACCTACATAATGATTTGATATTTTAATTTTAGAGAAGTGGATTTGTGACCAAATATTATGCAGATGGACAATTATATTGTTTATTTATGTTTTTTGTGATTACCATTTTCAGAATAAAGCAAAAAGTAAAAACAAGACACCATAAATGTGGATGAATATAATTAATTTTATTAATGATCAATTTGAAAATGCCTAAACAATGTTCACTTCTCCCTTAGGCATAGGAGAAGGATTTTAAAAACATATAAAAGCAATTACTTAGATCGATGCAAAATAACAGTCCAATTGTTAACAAAACAAAGAAAACAAATAAATGGTTCCCTCCCCCACACTTAAAACATGCATTGTCCTCAATGAAAGGACACAACTATTAAATAAGAGTGAGAGAAAAGGAAAAGGTGCTCCCTGGTCATGTTGCAGGGTAGGTGGGATTTTCCAAGGAAAGATCTTCTAATGGTGCATCTTCAGGCACCTCACTTTCATGGAATATCTTCAGGCGCTGCCCATTGACCTTAAAGGTTTTGTCAGTACCTACTGTAATACCCCAAAATTTACCCTTCATTCTTCCTGGAAGCATACCCTTTACACCTCATGCATGCATTCATTCTTTAGGTCATTTAGCATTTGCATTTCATCATGGCAATCGGAATCGGATCCAAGAAGCTTGGACATCATCCAGGACACTTTGTGGGCTCTATTTAGATGATCAGTCAACACAAGGGAAAGACTTGAGTTACTTCCAACAGGGGTCTATTCGTCAGTCAAAACGTTAATCTTGAAGGAGAAAAGGTTTGTTCATGAGCTGTCATGCTCGCTAGGCGAAGCCCACATGTTTTGAAAAAAAATGGAAAATGAAAATAAATAAATAAATAAAAGAAAAAATCTTGGACTTGGACCTCTCTCATTTGAGCCCACAGGTCCACAAAAATCAGGTTATAAATTCAGAGTTTCAGTGAAACAAAACTTCATTCTATTCCTATTACCCTGGCTGGAAAAAGATAGTGAGAGAAGAGCTAACAGAGTTCAGAGCAACCTCCAAACCCTGAAGGGAACTCAACTGCACAGAATCACCTCTGCCTCACATAAACCCTAAAGATTGTTTTGTAAACCTCACGGGTGCAACTCAATTTCAATCAAGCTCTCCAATCAAGTTTGCCCTTATTCCCATAGCCTTTGAGCTTTGAATTTGAATACTCTGAATGTTTGAGGTATTATGGGTGAATTTGATACCCTTTTGATACATGTCTTTTTTGTGAATTTTAATGGCATGATTCATGTGGTTACATTTTGATTTGGGGGCAACCCTTGTTTACCCTATTTTTTTTTGTCTCTAACCTGTTTGTTGAGTTTTTGTGAGGGCTCACATGACTTTTGCAGGGATAACTTGCGTGGTTTTCCACTTTATTTGTGGGATACCCCCTGGAGGTTCATTCCGGTTACCTGTACTGACTCACTTTCTTTGATGGTGTTAGCTTGGAGGGATCTCAGGGTTTATCGTTCCTTTAATTGCTGTTACCTCGGATCTTCATCCGTGTGGTACCTTTTACATTTTCCCGCATTTTACTGCTTTCCTAGCTGGAAGACCTCGATAGGAGGCAATGTTTTTGTGTTTACTTTATGCAGGTTCCTTCATCAAGGACTGCCTTTATGCATGAACATCCCAAACCCTAACCCTTCATTGATTTTTCTTCTCCTAAACACACGTTTACTCCTTCTACTACAGGTGAGTAAGTCTCCAAAGGTCGAGCATCCGGTAGATTGCGTAGTAACATCGTTCGTCCAAAACCCAATCCATAACCCCGTAGTTAGCCGAACTACGACTTACTCTGATTCTCATTCCAGATGAGATACGTAGGCATAAGACGCGATGTCTTAGCGAGCACACATCCCCCAAACCCATAGGTCAGCCGAGCTACGAAGACTCTGATTCTCATATTCAGATGAGATACGTATGCAGTGGATGCGACATCCGCGCGAGTCATTTTCATTTAACCCCTTTTTTAGTAAACAGCACAAGATAAACTCACACCCTTTAGAGTACTACGAATGCGCAGGGGTGCTAATACCTTCCCTTCGCATAACCGACTCCCGAACCCAAGATTTGGTTGCGAGACCTTGTCTTTTCCTTTCCTCTTTTCAGGTTTACTTCGAGCGTTTCCTTTCCCTCCTTTGGGATAAATAACGCACGGTGGCGACTCTTCTGTCATTTTCTTTCGCCAGTTGTTTTTTCGCGCACTATATTTTTTAGGTTGCGACAACTGGCGACTCTGCTGGGGACCCGGTTTCCCTAAGCGAGTCCCTCCTAGCTTTTGTAGTTTGTTTGTTTATTGGGTGTTCATGCTTTTGTATAGTTATATATTTACCTGCTTTACCTTATTGCATTGTGTACATATCATTGCTGTATCTGTTGGCTAGCTATGGCTGCTTGGTGATCTTTGTGAGATGAGTTCTATACCCGAACTCGAGTGCACATAGGATAGGAGAATGGCATAGTCTTGTCGACTTGTGTGGAGTTATTTCTTAGCAAGTTGACTTGCAAGCCCATTCACTTGGTGGAGGTCATGTTGAGATCAATAATGTCACACAAGTAAGTTGTGGTTAGACATTACTTTTTCCAATATAGACCTTAGAAGCCGAGGACCTTAGTTTACCAAACCCATCTTGGCCTATTCGTAGGACGTAGTGCGAAAGTCGTTCAAGTGTAAGATTTGATACGATTGTTACGCGATACTACACTCATAAGAGTCTCTCTTGAGAATATTTTTGGAATACGAGTAGTCGTTCCTCCGATAATATCCGAAAGATGGGATTATGACTATGGGAACCTTTTGTAGAACATGTTTGGCAGGTTTAAACCTTAGTACACTCCTTTTGGGTGGTTCTTAACCTAAACTCCATGCTCGTGACTTGCAACAAACCCTTGATTCATGGTTGATCCGATCAGGTATCCTTAATATCAATGAAACTTGGGTGTTGATAAGGTGTAAACCATAATCCACCAAAATGGGTGGTTGATATTAAGGATAGCATGAACCATCCCATGACCTTTGTTTGGTGTGCTCTTAATTTCTCTCCAGACAGTGCAACCTGACAGATGTTTAAGCAGATACAACGATCCTGATTCCCATGCCACTGCACTCCATTCACATCATTTTGCATCACATCATTTTGCATTCATAATCATTCACACATGTTTATCCATTTCTGTGGGGTTTATATCTTCTACTTGATTCTAGTCGGAATTTTCTTGGTTCTCATCAACGGCTTAGTCTTTTTTTTTACATTGTTTATCTATTGAGAGACTGGAATCAAGGGGGTAGAATACCTTTGGAATTGATAAACATGTCATTGCATTTACATATTCATTAGCATGTCTTGCGTAACAGGTACCGCCACAGTGTTCTCAGTTTGTTTGGTGTTCCATTATCAGGATAGCTGACCCAGGCATTCACCGGTACGGTACCCGCAGAAACCAACAGAGAGTAATGGGAAGCCTACAGGCAGAGTTCGCTGAGATGAAAATCCGCATGAATCAATTCATGGATGTGGTTCAAGGGGTGGCTCAGGGACAGCAAGAGCTCAGGCAGATGATACAGAGGAATCCCCCTGCTCAACCAGAGACGGTGACTGATCCTCCAGCTGGAGAGGCTAATGGACCCAATGGACCGGGGCCTGTCCCAATCCTACATGTCACCTCTGGTCAATAGCCCGTTCATGATGATCAGGACGATCAGTTCTCCCTGCTGCAGGAAGACTTTGGTATGGGTCATGGTGTGGACCCCATGTTTAGAAGATTGGAAGAGAGGTTGAAGGCAGTGGAAGGACAGAATCCTCTGGGAGTAGATGTTGCTGACTTGGGGCTGGTCCCAGGTGTGAGAGTGCCACCGAAATTCAAGGTCCCAATATTTGACAAATACAATGGCAACTCTTGCCTGAAGACCCATGTGCAAGCCTATTTTCTTAAAATGGTTGCATACTCCGATGACGAAAAGTTGCTTATGTACTTTTTCCAGGACAACCTAGCTGGGGCATCCCTGGAATGGTATATGAGGCTGGACAGAGCCCACATCCGTTGCTGGAGGGATTTGGCTGAGGCTTTCGTGAAGCAGTATCAGTATAATGCAGACATTGCTCCGGATAGAACTCAACTTCAAAATCTGTCTCTCAAAAGCAATGAGTGCTTCAGAGAATACGCTCAACGCTGGAGAGAAACAACTTCCCGTGTTCAACCTCCTATGTTGGAGAAGGAAATGGCTAACATGTTCATGAACACTCTGCCAAGACCTTATGTGGAGCGCCTGGTGGGTTGCAATGCCTCCAATTTTGCTGATGTAGTCTCTACCGGAGAGAGGGTGGAGAATTACCTGAAGACATACAAGACCCAGAGCGGAGATGGATCCTCATTAGGGGTGAAGAAGCCGTTCATTCAGGGATAGAAGATGAGAGAAGGGGATGCAAGTGCCATATCTTCTTATCAGAACAGGGATAACCGGAGGAATAACTTTCAGAACTATCATCAGCAACCGTATGTTGCGGTTGTGACCATTCCAGCTGCAGCGCCATTATAACAACAACAACCACAGCGTCAACCATCTCAGTACTAACCACAACAACCGGGTAACAGACCCGCCTATCAACCGAGGCCAAGGACGATGGACCGGCGTTTCAACACTCTTCCAATGTCGTACGCTCAGTTGCTTTCTAGTCTTCAACAACTACAACTTGTGCAGTTGCGCACTCTGGCTCCTCCCGTTGGTAGGCTTCCGGTGGGTTATGACGCCAACGCTAGGTGTAGCTTCCACTCTGGGGCACCTGGCCATAATATTGAGAACTGCAAAGCTTTTAAGCACGTAGTTCAGGACCTCATTGATTCAAAGGCCGTTAACTTTGCACCAGCTCCTAATGTCGTCAACAATCCCATGCCCCAGCATGATGGAGCCAACGTTAACATGGTTGAAGGAGAAGTCAAATTAGTCTCTGCGGTCAACATTGAAGATGGGGATAGTGATTGCGACATCGATAACTGGGTGCGTCCGAGGATCCCGGGTGAAGTTCTCAACAATTGGTCTTCTGAGGAGATTGTCCAAGCCACTTGTCTGGAGGAGTAATTTTCTTTGTTTATTCATGCATATCCAAGTCTTACGTTCCGCCAGGGCGTAACGACTCATTGTAGGGCTCATCTATGTGACACTTGCATTTTTTTATCATAAATAAACGACGTCTTTTTGCATTCAAATATTTCGTTCCCTGTCTTTCTATTTTTGCAGTTTTTCAAAAAAAATGGCAATGTTTTGTTTAGTTTCCACTTTTTTTTCTCACACTCATAAGCACATACCATCACTCATGCAGATGCACATCACCGGATCCTATTGATAACGGTTCTGCTATGGCTCGCTTCGACTTTGAAAATCCAATATTTCAAGCTGAAGAAGAGGGTGATGAAGACTGTGAACTCCCTGAAGAACTTACCAGGTTATTAAAACAAGAGGAAAGGGTCATTCAACCGCATCAAGAGTCTGTTGAAGTGATTAATCTCGGCACCGAGGACGCCAAGAGAGAAATCAAGATAGGGGATGCTCTAGAAGACAATCTGAAGAAGGGGTTGATTGAATTGCTGCAAGAGTATGTTGACATCTTCGCTTGGTCTTATCAGAACATGTCGGGGCTTGACACAGACATCGTGGTACATCGCTTGCCGCTCAAAGAAGGTTGTCCTCCGGTCAAGCAGAAGCTCAGAAGAACAAGACCAGAGATGGCTGTCAAGATAAAGGAAGAAGTGCAAAAACAGTTGGATGCAGGGTTTCTAGCAGTCACAAATTATCCGCCATGGGTTGCAAATATCGTTCCGGTACCTAAGAAGGATGGAAAGGTACGGATGTGTGTTGACTACCGGGATCTGAACAGGGCTAGTCCTAAAGATGATTTCCCCTTACCTCATATTGACGTTTTGGTGGATAACACGGCTCAGTTCTCGGTATTCTCCTTCATGGATGGCTTTTCTGGCTATAATCAAATTAAGATGGCACCAGAAGACATGGAGAAGACAACATTCATAACCCCATGGGGCACCATCTGCTACAAGGTGATTCCGTTTGGTCTGAAAAATGCCGGAGCAACATATCAGCGAGCGATAGTGACTCTGTTCCATGATATGATTCATCATGAAATCGAGGTTTATGTTGATGATATGATTGCCAAATCTCAGACAGAAGAAGAACATTTGGTGAATTTGCAGAAACTGTTTGAGCGTTTGAGGAAATTCAAGCTGAGGCTTAATCCGAACTAGTGTAATTTTGGGGTGAGATCTGGAAAACTACTGGGTTTTGTTGTTAGCAGAAAAGGGATTGAGGTGGATCCGGCCAAAGTGAAAGCGATACAGGAAATGCCTGAGCCAAGAACAGAGAAACAAGTATGTGGTTTCTTAGGGAGGTTGAACTACATTGCAAGGTTCATCTCTCACCTAACAGCCACGTGTGAGCCAATATTTAAATTGTTGAGAAAAGATCAGGCTATCAGGTGGAATGATGATTGTCAAAGGGCGTTCGAGAAGATAAAAGAGTATTTGCAGAATCCTCCTATCCTTGTGCCTCCGGTCCCAGGGAGACCGCTGATTATGTATTTGACAGTACTAGACAATTCCATGGGTTGTATTCTCGGTCAACACGACGAGACAGGTAGGAAAGAGCATGCCATCTACTACATGAGTAAGAAATTCACAGATTGCAAGTCGAGATACTCAATGCTTGAAAAAACATGTTGTGCACTTGCATGGGCTACGAAGCGATTGAGACAATACATGCTGTCTCACACAACCTTACTGATCTCCAAAATGGATCCAGTCAAGTTTATATTTGAGAAGCCAGCTCTCACCGGAAGAGTTTCTTGTTGGCAAATGGTACTGACAGAGTACGACATCCAGTATACTTCCCAGAAAGCCATCAAGGGGAGTATTATGTCAGACTATCTTGCTCAACAGCCGCTTGAAGATTATGAGCCGATGAAGTTTGATTTTCCAGATGAAGACATCATGTTCCTCAAGATGAAAGACTGTGAAGAGCCAGTTGCTGAAGAGGGACCTGATCCAGACGAAAAGTGGACTTTAATGTTTGATGGGGCCGTCAACGCCAGAGGAAGTGGAATTGGTGATGTCATTACAACTCCGAAAGGTGCCCACATGCCTTTCAGCGCTCGTCTGACTTTCGAGTGCACCAATAATGAAGCTGAGTATGAAGTCTGTATCTTGGGTATTGAGCAAGCCGTTGATTTGAGAATCAAGACTTTGGACATCTTCGGAGATTCAGCCCTGGTAATCAATCAAGTGAATGGTGATTGGAACACTCTCCAGCCTACTCTGGTCCCCTACAGAGATTACACGAGAAGACTGTTGACTTTCTTCACAACAGTAAAGTTGTACCATATACCTCGTGATGAGAACCAGATGGCAGATGCTCTTGCTACTCTATCCTCCATGATCACGGTGATCCGTTGGAACCATGCTCCCAAGATCGACGTGATGCGCCTTGATAGGGCCGCGTATGTGTTTACTGCTGAACTGGTAGTTGATGACAAGCCCTGGTATCACGACATCAAGTGCTTTCTAAAGAATCAAGAGTACCCTGCAGGGGCATCCAACAATGATAGAAAGACTTTGAGAAGATTGGCAGGCAGTTTCTTCTTGAACAAAGACGATGTGTTGTATAAGAGGAACTTCGACATGGTTTTGCTCAGATGCGTGGATAGACACGAAGCAGACATGTTAATGCAGGAAGTTCATGAAGGCTCCTTCGGTACTCATGCCGGCGGACATGCAATGGCTAAGAAATTGTTGAGAGCGGGATATTACTGGATGACCATGGAATCTGATTGTTTTAAATATGCTCGGAAGTGTCATAAATGCCAGATTTATGCTGATAAGGTGCATGTGCCGCTGAATCCTTTGAATGTGATGTCTTCGTCGTGGCCTTTCGCTATGTGGGGCATCGATATGATTGGAAAGATTGAGTCGACCGCTTCCAATGGGCATCGCTTCATCCTTGTTGCCATCGACTATTTCACCAAGTGGGTCGAAGCAGCGTCATTTGCGAAGGTCACCAGACATGTAGTTGCCCGATTCATCAAGAAAGAAATCATTTGTCTCTATGGGATTCCCGAAGGAATCATTACTGATAATGGTTCTAATCTCAACAACAAAATGATGAAGGAGTTGTGTCAGAACTTCAACATTCAGCATCACAATTCTTCCCCTTACCGCCCTAAGATGAACGGTGCTGTTGAAGCGGCAAATAAGAACATAAAGAAGATTGTGCAGAAGATGGTCGTTACGTACATAGATTGGCATGAGATGCTACCCTTCGCCTTGCATGAGTACCGTACTTCAGTACGTACATCGACCGGGGCAACCCCTTACTCCCTTGTGTATCGTATGGAAGCAGTCTTACCTGTTGAAGTGGAGATTCCTTCTCTAATAGTCCTGTTGGATGTCAAGTTAGACGAAGCTGAATGGATTCAGACAAGGTTTAATGAGTTGAGTCTTATCGAAGAGAAGCGAATGGCAACCATTTGTCATGGGAAGTTGTATCAAAGTCGGATGAAGAGAGCCTTTGATCAGAAAGTGCGTCCTCGATGCTTCCAGGTCGGAGATTTGGTGTTGAAAAGGATCCTTCCTCCTCAGACAGATCATAGGGGCAAGTGGACTCCTAACTACGATGGACCGTATATTGTCACCAAGGTTTTTGATGGTGGGGCCTTAATGCTTGCAACGATGGATGGTGAAAACTTCACTTCCCCGGTGAAGTCAGAGGCAGTTAAAAAATACTTCGCATAAAATAGACCCGCTGGACAGTAAAAAGAATAGTCCGGGCAAAAAATGGGCCTTCCGGCGAACCAAGAAAATGAAAAAGGTTCGGGCAAAAATTAGGGATTAAAAGTGAAAAGATTGTACACCCGGTAAGTTGAAAACCTGAAAAGGCAACTTAGGCAAAAATGGGTATCCCGGTGGATTGAAAACCCGAAAAGGGCGATCCAGGCAAAAGTTAGGGATTAAGCGAATGACTGCGTTCTGAGTAGTTCTGAATCTCATCTCGTGTCAATGACTGGAAACTTTTGAAGGATAGGAAACAGTCCAATCACTCTTTTCAGAAAGCTGGTCATTTGGAGGATCTTGAAGACGAGCAAGTCATAGCAGAATTGGAACCCAATAGAAATCCATTTCACATTGCCATTAGATTAATGTCTGTTTTTATCTGTTGTGCGATTACCTCTTTCTAGGGATTGCTTCCTGATGTAAATGCCTATTCAGAGGCCGTTCAATCAATAAAATCATGTTATTCAGTATATCTCTGTTTTCATTTTCATTTTTCTGTTTTGTTTGCAAAAATGACGTCCAATTTTTTTGATAAACATTGCATCATGACACATAAGAGCTTTACAGGTACATGCTCAATAAACATTTAAAATTGTTGTAAATTTTAAGTGCTTTGGATCGTCTATTCAGAACAGGTACCCTCGGGGCATTTCCTTAAAATCCCCTGCAGATGATCGTGAATGTTTTCCCCAGTGAAGTCGCCAACAGACGAATTCGGTATCTTATCCCTGCAGAGCTAATCAGAGCGTTGGATTCTTCAATCCCCAGCAGGTTCTCACCACTGTACCTCCCCTCAAGCGGTGGTTTCAGATTATACACTCCCCAGTAGAGTTGACAGTGTCAGACTATATACCCCCAACGGAGTTGACAGTGCCAGACTGTATCTTCCCAGCAGAAGCGGCTGCTCCTCAGAGTTCGAGGCCAGATTGATAATCCCAATGCCAGATCCATGGTTTCTTTCCTTGAAGCAGAACCTCGGTACCGTATCGGTGTTTGCTTCCCCTGCTGAGTCATCTCTCGCAGATCGTGGTTGCCAGAACCACTATCGCTTTCCCCAACAGCAGGTTTTCAGTGTCGTTCTCTCCCCAGTCAGAATCTCGATATTTCGTCATTGCTAGAACACCGTGTGGCGGGTCATTTCCCCACAGAGTTCTTTGCGCTGTGCATCTCCAACAGCCTTGTCGGGGTCCAGAAGATGGTGATCATTTCTCCAGCAGATCCCCTTGCCTCAGCTTGGCATTCTACCCAGCATTTCGCATCCCTGCATGTAGAACCATATTGCATTGCATCCTCCCAAATCGCGTAGAATTTCCATTTTCATGGAGCATTACGCATTTGAAAAATTCAAACATACGCATGTAAGCATAAAACATTCTCGGTATCCCAAGTGATAAGTCAGAAGTTGTTTCCAGTACTCAGACTGAAGATTGTTCATGACTTACCTTTGTTATCCCCAGCAAGTGTCATTGGCCCATGCGCCGCCTCTATTATCGTTCCCTATTTCTGCTGATGCTGACAGGCATGAAGTTTCCGGTATTCGGACCGAAGTGGCGTTCAGGCCAGTTTTCCGATGTTCAGATCGAAGAAGTTTCTGACATTCAGGTCAGTGCAACTTGTGGCGTTCAGGCCAGTTTTCCGATGTTTAGATCGAAGAAGTTTCCGACATTCAGGTCGATGCAACTTGTGGCATTCAGGCCAATTTTCCGACGTTCAGATCGAAGAAGTTTCCGACGTTCAGGTCGACGCAACTTGTGGCATTCAGGTCAGCCCCTCGGTGTTCAAACCGATATTAATAATCTCATATCTCCTGATGTTCAGATCGAAGTCATTTCCTGTATTCAGACTGATGAGCGGCATTCAGGCCATGGTTATTTCTGTATTACCATTTATTTTGGTATCCAGGTTAACATTCTTTTTCGGTATTCAGACTGACTCTCACCGTACCAGACGGATTCTTCTTTCAAGACCACCTCTTTGCCGATTCTGACAGGCATTGTTACTTCACTTCACTTCAGTGCAAATTTTCGGGCTTTTATTGTATTCAATCCCTTGATACCACGAAAGCACGAAAGCCGCTGCTATCTTCTTTCCAGGTCTCTAGTTGATTGAATAGGGGAAGTTGTAATACCCCAAAATTTATCCTTCATTCTTCCTTGAAGCATACGCTTTACACCTCATGCATGCATTCATTCTTTAGGTCATTTAGCATTTGCATTTCATCATGGCAATCAGAATCGGATCCAAGAAGCTTGGACATCATCCAGGACACTTTGTGGGCTCTATTTAGATGATCAATCAACACAAGGGAAAGACTTGAGTTACTTCCAACAGGGGTCTATTCGTCAGTCAAAACGTTAATCTTGAAGGAGCAAAGGTTTGTTCATGAGCTGTCATGCTCGCTAGGCGAAGCCCACGTGTTTTGAAAAAAACAAAAAAAAAACAAAAAAAAATGAAAAAAAAACGAAAAACAAAATAAATAAATAAATAAATAAAAGAGAAAATCTTGGACTTGGACCTCTCTCATTTGAGCCCACAGGTCCACAAAAATCAGGTTATAAATTCAGAGTTTCAGTGAAACAAAACTTCATTCTATTCCTATTACCCTGGCTGGAAAAAGATAGTGAGAGAAGAGCTAACAGAGTTCAGAGCAGCCTCCAAACCCTGAAGGGAACTCAACTGCACAGAATCACCTCTGCCTCACATAAACCCTAAAGATTGTTTTGTAAACCTCACGGGTGCAACTCAATTTCAATCAAGCTCTCCAATCAGGTTTGCCCTTATTCCCATTACCTTTGAGCTTTGAATTTGAATACTCTGAATGTTTGAGGTATTATGAGTGAATTTGATACCCTTTTGATACATGTCTTTTTTGTGAATTTTAATGGCATGATTCATGTGGTTACATTTTGATTTGGGGGCAACCCTTGATTACCCTATTTTTTTTGTCTCTAACCTGTTTGTTGAGTTTTTGTGAGGGCTCACATGACTTTTGCAGGGATAACTTGTGTGGTTTTCCACTTTATTTGTGGGATACCCCCTGGAGGTTCATTCCGGTTACCTGTACTGACTCACTTTCTTTGATGGTGTTAGCTTGGAGGGATCTCAGGGTTTATCGTTCCTTTAATTGCTGTTACCTCGGATCTTCATCCGTGTGGTACCTTTTACATTTTTCCCGCATTTTACTGCTTTCCTAGCTGGAAGACCTCGATAGGAGGCAATGTTTTTGTGTTTACTTTATGCAGGTTCCTTCGTCAAGGACTGCCTTTTTGCATGAGCATCCCAAACCCTAACCCTTCATTGATTTTTCTTCTCCTAAACACACGTTTACTCCTTCTACTACAGGTGAGTAAGTCTCCAAAGGTCGAGCATCCAGTAGATTGCGTAGTAACGTCGTTCGTCCAAAACCCAATCCATAACCCCGTAGTTAGCCGAACTACGGCTTGCTCTGATTCTCATTCCAGATGAGATACGTAGGCATAAGACGCGATGTCTTAGCGAGCACACATCCCCCAAACCCATAGGTCAGCCGAGCTACGAAGACTCTGATTCTCATATTCAGATGAGATACGTATGCAGTGGATGCGACATCCGCGTGAGTCATTTTCATTTAACCCCTTTTTTAGTAAACAATACAAGATAAACTCATACCCTTTAGACAAGAACTACAAAAGTGGATCCCATAGAGTACTACAGATGCGCAGGGGTGCTAATACCTTCCCTTCGCATAACCGACTCCCGAACCCAAGATTTGGTTGCGAGACCTTGTCTTTTCCTTTCCTCTTTTCAGGTTTACTTCGAGCGTTTCCTTTCCCTCCTTTGGGATAAATAACGCACGGTGGCGACTCTTCTGTCATTTTCTTTCGCCGGTTGTTTTTTCGAGCACTGTATTTTTCAGGTTGCGACACCTACACTTTTTATTTCTACTGCACCATCAGGGAAAATATTAGTAACAACAAAAGGGTCAATCCACTTGGATCGTAGTTTCCCAACCATAAGCTTAAGGCGGGAGTTAAATAGTAAAACCTGTTGGCCCGCAGAGAATTCCTTCCTAGAAATCATTTTGTCATGGAAGTGCTTAGTTTTCTCTTTATAAATCCTAGAGCTCTCATAAGCCTCTAGCCTAAGTTCTTCAAGTTGTTATAATTGGAGTTTTCTTTCAATACCTGCTTTTTGCATCTCCAAATTACAACTTTTTACCGCCCAATAAGCACGGTGTTCTATCTCTACAAGAAGGTGACATGTCTTACCAAAAACAAGTTGATAGAGAGACATCTGTATTGGTGTCTTAAAATCTGTTCTTTGAGCCCAAAGTGCGTCTTCTAGACAACGACTCCAGTCCTTCCTGTTTGGTTGCACCATTTTCTATAAAACCTATTTGATCTCCCTGTTTGAGATCTCAGCTTGCCCATTAGTTTGTTGGTGATATGAGGTAGAGAATCTGTGTATAAATCCATACTTCTGGAGCAAAGCTTCCATGGTGCGGTTACAGAAATGAGTGCCTTGGTCACTTATGATAGCTCGGGGGATTCCAAACCTGCAAAAAATATTGGACCTGGCAAAATCTGCAACAACTCTAGAATCATTAGTCCTAGTGGGGATAGCTTCCACCCACTTTGAAACATAATCAACAGCAAGAAAAATGTAGAGAAAACCAAATGATATAGGAAAGGGACCCATGAAGTCGATTCCCCATACATCAAATACCTCAGGGAAAAACGTAGGTTGTTAAGGCATTTCACTCTTACGAGTGATGGTTGTACCTGCTATTTGGCACTCTTTACAAGTTAGATAGGTCTCATAGGCATCTTTAAAAATAGTGGGCCAATAGAAACCTGAGTCTAATACTTTTCTTGCAGTCCTTTGAGGACCAAAGTGCCCCCTACTTGAGAAGCATGAGAAATATGCATAATAGATTCAATCTCATAGTCGGGGACACATCTCCTAATTACCCGATCACTACCAAACTTCCAAAGATATGGATCATCCCAAACACAATATTTGGCATCTTTCTTGAGTTTGTGAATTTGTGTCCTAGATGCACCTATAGGAAAAACACCAACAACAAGATAATTAACAATATCAGCAAACCAAGGAGTAACCCCATGCAAAAGTAAAATTTGCTCATCAGGAAAGTCATCCTGAATGGGAAAAGGATCTTCATCCCTTTCTATCCTGCTCAAATGATCAACCACCAAGTTCTCAGCTCCATTTTTATCTTCAATCTCCACATTAAACTCTTGGAGCAACAACATCCACCGAATCAATCTCGATTTTGCTTCTGGCTTCTTCAACAAGTATTTTAAAGCTACATGGTCAGTAAAAACAACAACCTTGAAACCTAGAAAATATGATCTAAATTTATCAAGAGCAAAAACAATAGCTAGAAGTTCCTTTTTAGTGGTGGTGTAATTAGACTGTGCAGAATATAAAATCCTATAAGCATAATAAATAACATGGGCAGCCTTGTCAACTCTTTGTGAAAGGACCACCCCAACAGCATAGTTAGAAGCATCACACCTAATCTCAAAATGGAGGTTCCAGTCAGGGGGTTGGATGATGGGGGCGGAGGTCAATGCTTTCTTCAATAAGTTAAATGCTTTTTTGCAATTGTCATCGAAGTTGAAAGTGACGTCATTCTTCAACAAGTTTGATAGCGGAAGAGCTATCTTGCTGAAATCCTTAATAAAGGACCTGTAAAAACCTGCATGACCAAGAAAAGAATGAATCTCGCGAATGCAAGATGGATAAGGAAGTGTAGAAATAACATCAACCTTAGTAGGGTCTACTGAAATTCCTTTTTCAGAAATCATGTGACCTAGGATAATTCCATGTTCGACCATAAAATGGCATTTTCATAATTTAAAACAAGATCAGTTTCTGTGCATCTCTCTAAAATCAAATTTAAACTATTCAAACATGCATCAAATGAAGAACCATAAATAGTGAAGTCATCCATAAACACTTCCATGCAATTTTCAATAAAATCAACAAAAATGCTAATTATGCATCTCTGAAATGTGCCAGGAGCATTACAAAGACCAAAAGGCATCCTCCTGTAAGCAAATGTACGGAATGGGCACGTAAAAGTGGTCTTTTCTTGATCTTCTAGTGCAATATGAATCTGAAAGTAGCATGAAAAACCATCAAGAAAACAATAGCATGATTTACCAGCTTGTCGTTCAAGCATTTGGTCAATGAACGACAAAGGGAAGTGATTCTTTCTAGTAGTCTGATTCAATCTCCTGTAATCAATACACACTCTCTAACTATTCTGAACTCTAGTGGGAACAAGTTCATTTTTTTCATTTTTGACCACTGTGAGTCCGGATTTCTTAGGTACAACTCGCACTGGGCTTACCCATTTACTGTCAGAGATAGAATAAATGATACCTGCTCGCAAGAGTTTGGTTACCTCTTTCTTCACAACATCGAGAATCAAAGGATTATGCCTCCTTTGGGGCTGCCTCACTGTTTTACAACCATCCTCAAGTAAAATCCTGTGCACACACATTGAGGGACTAATGCCTGGTATGTCAGCCAATGTCCACCCAATCGCCTTTTTATGCTTCCTCAAAACCTGCAAAAGCTTATTTTCTTAATCAAAATCAAGGTTAGAAAAAATTATAACCGGAAGTTTTTCATTACTATCTAAATAAGCATATTTCAGATTTTCAGGGAGATGTTTCAGCTCTAGGGAAGGTGGTTGCTCAATGGATGGGGTGTTTGGGGAAGCTAGAATGTCGAGAGCTTCAACTGCATAAACAACTTCATGGACAACTTCATCTATAGGAGAAATGTTACCCTGCAAGGTAGCATCAATCTCAGCACATACAACACAAATGTTAGTGTCAGTACAATCATCACATGAATAAACATCATCAAACCCAGATAGAGATGGAAAATCAAGTGAAAACAATTCAGAAGAAGTGTCATCAACCAACTCAGAGATCAATTCAATATGAAAAACGGAATGCTCCTCCAAGGGATGTTTCATGGCATCGAAAATGTTAAATTTCGCGACAATGTCACCAAATTCCATGGACATGGTTCCATCGTCGACATCAATTTTTGTTTTCGTCGTTTTCATGAATGGTTTGCCTAAAATGATGGGTGATCTGCTTGAATTTGTTTCTCCATACATGTCCAGAATGTAGAAATCTGCAAGAAAAATTAAGTCATTAAATTGAACAAGCATATCTTTCACTACTCCAATAGGGCGAGCATTGCTTCTGTTCTCCAGTTGAATGATTAAACATGTATGCTGCAAAGGACAAAGATCAAGGTTATTATAAACAGAAATAGGCATAACATTAATGCCCGCTCCCAAATCAAACATGCAATTTTCGAATTTACTATCCCCAATGGTACATGGAATAGCAAAAGTTCCTGGATCCTTGCACTTTTGGGGTATGGCTTGATTGAGGGCTGAAACATTAGCTTTTTCAGGTGAATGCTTAGGCTGGATAAGGGCTGAAATGTTTCATCCCAAATTACTCTCTCATTGCCCTTCAACCTTCTCTTACTTATGCACGAGTCTTTTAGAAATTTTGCATACTTTGGAACCTGCTTAATCACATCAAGAAGCGGAATATTTACCGCCACTTTTCTGAACACATCTAAAATCTCTCTCTCCTTGTCTCCATCATCAGTCCTATGATTTTTCAGTATTCTATGTGGGAAGGAAACTGGTGGCAAATACTCCTTCTTTTTTTCTTTTTTAGTTTCTACCATAACAGAGGGTTCAGTTTCTATCACAACGGAAGAAGGTTTAGGTGTTACCTCAAGAATTTTTTTATTTTTCTTTGGGGATGGTTCTGTTACCTTCCAGGATCTTAAGGAAATTGCACTCAAATTAGCATTAGGGCCTTTTGGATTCACAACTGTTTGGGCAGGAAGTCGGTTTGATCCTTGGGTTTGCTGCATGGCATTTATCGAAATGGCAAGTTGTCCAATCTGTGTCTGCAAAGTCTGAATACTGGAATCTGTTCGTTGCTGAAATTGGAGATTATTCACATCTATTTGCTTGACAAGATCCTCTAATGAAGGTCCGGAAGGTGCAGAGGTGGAGACTTAAGGAGTGGTCTGTGGTTGTGGTAGGGGTATCACTAATTGTTGTTGGGTGGGCTGTTGGTTTTCATATCAAAGGTTTGGATGAATCCTCTAATTGGGATGATATTTGTTGATGAACAAGTCAGGAATGTTATACCCTTTTTGATTGTTTCTTTGGTTGAAAAAGTTAGCTGTATATGCTTGAGGCAACTGAGTGACCGACTCATCTTGAAGAATAGGACATGTGTTAGTTGGATGTTCAATAGAAGTATAAATACCATACAACTTTGTTATTTGAAATTTACTCACTGCCATTTGTTTCACTAAAGAAGTAAGCTCTTCAATTTTGGTTTCTAGAGCCTTGTTGGAAGAGGAAACCCGAATCTCATTCACACCTTTTGATTGGACCATAAAATTATTTATGATTGTGAACTGTTGAGAGTTGAGTGACATGTTCTCAATCAGGGCTTTGGCAGCAGCTGGAGTTTTATCGACAAGTGCTCCACCACTAGCAGCATCAAGAATGTTTCTATCCATTGGTAACGATCCCTCATAGAAATACTGAATAAGCATTTGTTCGGTAATCTGATGTTGAGGGCAATTGGATACTAATTGTTTTAATCTCTCCCAATACTTAGCCAATGACTTATTTCCCTATCTAATACCACATATTTATTTCGGATTGATGCAGCCCTGGAGGCAGGAAAGTATCTCTCAAGGAAGACTTTCTTCAAATCATTCCAAGTCGTGACAGAATTTGGCTCAAGATAATATAACCAATCCTTGGCAGCACCCTGTAGTGAAAACGGGAAGGCTCTCAGCTTGATGTGATCTTCGGTGATTCCTTCAGGTCTCAATGGTGTAGAGCAAACAACCTGAAATTCCTTAAGATGCTTATGCGGATCCTTACCTACAAGACCACTAAACCTTTGCAACAAGTGTATTAAACAATATTTCAACTCAAAAGGAACAGTAACATCAGCATATTCAATACATAAACCATTGTAATTCATATCAGGAGCAACAAGTTGCCTTAGTGTTCTTTGTTCAGCCATGTTATTAAAAGCAAGTTTAGAATCAGAATCAAATAAGTTATGCAAATAGTCAAAATCAGAATCGCTAATAGGTGGTGAACTAGTGCTAGCTTGATTTGCTCTATGGCGTGCGTGCAAGGCTCTCTCTATCTCTGGATCAAAATAAAAAAGATCAGAACAACCAGACCTAGTTGCCAAAACTAATGCAACAACAAATGTGAAAATGCCAACAATGTCCCTATTAGGCAGAAACAAAAAGAAAGAAGAAATATGATCAAAATAAATTCATACAAAATTCAAAAATTCAAAATTTAATCTAATTAGGAGAAATAAGAATTTTGGATATTTTTTGGAATTTTTTCAACACTATGAAAACAGTAAAAAAAATCATAAAAAGTAGAATAAAGATGAACTTGGGAATTTGAATCGGACACAATTTTTCAGAAAACCGGGTTCTCGAACCAGGACTGAGCAGGTCGGATGAACGGACGCGAATTGGCCAAAACAGCAAATCGGAGGGGCCAAAACACTACAATAGACACCTATGACTCAACTAACGATTAAAAACAACAAGAATCCCCGGCAACGACGCCAATTTGATCCGCTGTCGCGCACGGGTCAAAACGAGTAATTAGAAAACTGTCATTTAGCGGAAGCGACAATTCGAGTATCATATCGCAAGGATTCTTGTATTATTGTTAACCTAATGAAATTGATTTAAGGGGGGGGGGTTATGATTTAGTGATCGTTTTAAAAAACAAAGCAAAAAAAAGTGATTAAATTAAGCGATTATAAAATAAGCCAATCTACTGTTTTCGGTTTCTGGCTAATCATTGGTTCTTACCTACCAATTCCCTAAGCGGATTCGATCTCTATTCGTTTCAATTTCGATTGACAAGCGCAATAGATATATGATAAATTTATATTCCTATATTCCGAATTAAACAAACAGATGAATACAATCGTGAATTAAGCAAACACGATTTAACGATAAAGCGACGAAAAAAACAATGTTCAATAGTTAAGAATGCAATCATACGAATTTAATCAAAACAATACCATAAAATACAGATTAAGCAAATGAATTTTCATAGAATAGAATTGAAAGAGAACAAAATTAAATTGATAGGATAAAAACCTCAAAGCCTTGGAAATTCAGTTACAGCAGATTGACTCTAGATGATTAGTTCCTCTTCATGATCGCACAAAGCAAAAAGTTATCGTGAATAAGGTGTAATATGCTACATACCGCGGCTGCCCTTTTAAACAAAATAAGGGTTGCACTTATAATTCAAACTGGACCGGAAAACCTTAATTCGGCCCAACAAATGGCCCAAAAGGAATTATTTCCTAAAGTCGAAACTTCAACGACTTATTTGAGACTTATGCACTTTGAATCAGATTTTAGCTTCAACTCAAAAGTTATATATCTTTCTCTTAGCTTTCCAACGCATGTCAGAATACATAAAACGATATCCTTTAGCTTAAGTTATGATCCGAACAATGAATAAGTATTAGGGGTGTACGCGGGTTGGGTTGGACCGAGTTTAGCCTAACCCGTTACCCAACCCGTTCAAAATTCAATAGGTTGGGTCCATCATCCAACCCGCAATTTCATTGTCAAAACCGACCTGAACTGACCCGTTCATTAATGGGTTGGATTGAGTTGGGTTCAGGGGTTGTGTTTCAAATAAATAATATCTTTTTTGTGATTCCTTTTGTCGATTTTAAAAAAATGTAACACAACTCTATACAATCATACTCATTTATAACATTCAAATTCGATGAAACACCATATAATATCTAGTAAAATTCATCAACTCGACATAACACTTTATAATAGTATAAAATTCAACAAGACATGTTATTTCCATAAAATACATAAGTTGAAAATGATACAAAATAAAACAAGAAAGAAAATTTAATCTTAGAATTACGTAAACTCATTGGTTTAGTAGTATTATTGGTGGAGAATAATTTTTTTTGGAAAAATTATGGTTATTAGTGAGATATTAATTTTATATTTTTATTTAAAATAATAATAAAAGTAATAAGAAATTACTAAAGCCACCTCAAGGGGTTGGGTCAACGGGTCCGCGGGTTGCAAAACTCAAACCCGATACCCGAACCAAAACTATATGAGTTGTTATGGGTTGGGTTGGGTACACCCGTAAATGAATGGGTTCGGATAATTTATGAGTTGAGTTGGTTTGGGTCAGCGGGTTCGTGGGTCGACCTGCACCCATGAACACCCCTAATAGGTATCAAATAACCGCTAAAACTGAAAATAGCACACGAAAACAGATTAAAGGAAAATATGAACTTAAATCTAAAAACATAATAAAATAATAAAATAAGAAAAATAAACTAGAGGAATGCCTAAGTACAATTATACAAGAATGTGCATCAAAATGCACTGATCAATGAACGTTGCCCTGTGTTTTTTGAATTTGAAAACAAGTCGTGTCCCACTCTGATTGATTGATTCTCGTGCGCATTCATTTTTAACAATTGTTTTATTATTTTTTTCATCATCGTGTTTGTTATCACAAGTGGGTGCTTGGCCCGGTTTGAAAGGGGATTAATCCTCATAACCTCAAGGTCAGGGGTTCAACCCTCAGCGTGTGTAATCTGTCTTATTTTTATTTCTTTCACTTCCATTTTATTTATTTTCACCCTATTTACCTTGCATTTCGTTTTATTTTTTACCCCAATTATTTTTATTATTCTAGAAATATTACCAACATGGACCCTTGTTATTTTTGTCTCTACTATTTATTTACGCCTTGTTTCATGGCATTTAAATATTTTTCATTAACTCATAAGGTTTTTAATCTAGTGGCTAATGAAGTATATATTTGTCATGGTATTGGATTGTTTAGGGTTGCTTGAACCTTTCATGTTTCAAACCTACTAATGAGTCATCAAGCATTCATTCATAGTACTTTGAAGTATGGATAGGTTGCCCCTACATCAACTAACTTGGTTCATTTGACATGTAGGTGAAGCTTTGTTTATGTTGCTTTTACTAACCTAATAACTTTTTTGCTAACTTGTCCATATTATAGACTAACCCATACTATTTTGTTCATATTGCACATTGATCTTTATACCTTGTCTAACTTAATCACTTAATCAAAACATTAACTTCAACCCTTGAGTTGGTTTAGTCTTTCTTTTCTCAAGCTATTGGTAGATGGACTCGGGGTTTGCATAAATTTCATTGTTACAAACCTATAGTAAGTTGATCATTTGATCATCTTGAATACTTTGCACCAGTGATAGGTTATCCCCTGATGCGCCATATTTTGAATCTTTTGACCTAAGGATATATAATCCTCAAGTGTTGATCTTATTCAAAATACTAATTTCATTTAACTTTACTAACTTTGATTACCACTAACCATTGTTATTATCATTGTTATTTTGTTACTTACTTTTATATTGTTACTTTGTAATTTACATTCAAGTACTCATCATCATCATATTCATTGTATAAACTCATCATACATGTTTATTATTATCATTTATCTTTATTGTTATCATAACATCAAAAACAACAAAAATATGACAAAATGATAAGACCAATAATATTTAATTCCACTTAATCAACTTGGACTTAAAGAATCTCATCCTAGGACATTTGCTTGGAGGACCTTTCCCTTATCTTTGTGATACTTGGTGTTAACCTTTGATTTCATTTGTAACTTACATACCGGTTGTAAGAATGACATCATGGCACCACCCTAGAGGCACATGTGTTATAAGACATTATCCTTTGTTTAGCTTAGGCCACTTTTGCACACACAAGGATTTCTCTTGTGGTACCTTACAATGAGACCCTTTATTTTCTTGTTGGTTACTTTGCATACCTGTTGCATTACATTATCCAATTTCATAACTAAATAAACAAACCTTTGATTCAACATCAAGTGGCATTTTCATAATCAAATTCAAAAAAATACGATTAGTATTGTGCGCCACGAGCTTTAAGTGGTGGAAATGAGTAAGTATAGAGCATTCTTACCCTTACTCTAATTATTTTGTATGCAAGACGCTTGACTTGTTGTCTAGAATTTTCACTTCAACCCATAGAATTTAGTACAATTGAATCACAAACATTCTTTTTATAAACCCTTATTAAGGTAAAATCAACACAACCCATAAAACCTTATATTTTTGTGCCTTAGGAAATCATCTCGAAAACCCTTTTCTCAAAGGTAAAATCAAACACACAAATATTTCCTAATCCGAACTACGAAGCTCTGATTCCTCATCACCCAATGAGTGATACGTAGGCACAAGGGCCACAATCCTTGGCGAGCACAATAACGAAAAAAACCCAGAGTCCCATCACTCTTTTAGAAAATAAAACAATAAACGAGATAAATACCTACATATGTAAACCACCCAAATGGTTCCCATGGAGTACCATGAACGTGAGGGGTTCTAATACCTTCCCCTTACGTAACCGACTTCCAAAACCAAGTCTCGGTTGCAAGACTGATTCTTTATTTGTACGTTTTTGCACTTCATGTGTGCATTCCTTTTCTCTTGAGGGTTTTATCGACTATTTTCCCTCTCCTCTCTCATAGAGGAAATCCAATAAAATTCTATTTTTCCTTCTCTCTTATCTTCGATTGAGGAGGCATCCTTTAGTTCAGTCTCAGTTTCGTTATCGTAAAACCCCGGTAGTGACAGTTGGGGACAATTGGGTTTCCCTAAGGAAGTCTAGCCTAGTTTGGGTTGGTTTTCTTTTATACGTATGTGGGGGTTTATCCTTTTATTTTTTATGTCTATATATTGCTTTTTGCTGCTAAGATGTGTACATGTTTTCTTTGCTGGTATGAAACCTTGGCTCAATGACGAAGAAAAAATGGTTACCATATTGATTGCAATAAAAAAACCTTGTATGAAAGACTCTCCACCCGAGTCTGAGAGTTTACTTGAGATAGAAGAGTTTGAGTAGTATGGGTCATCGGGGAGCTTTCCTCGTGCAGGGTCATACGAGAATCTCACTTAGTTGTAGACTCTCTTAGAGGTATTGATGACCCTCATGCTTTTGGCGTAAACATCTTTATATTTATTAGAGTTTGTGACCCTAAGACCCCTTTTTTAGAGTATTTAACCTTGGCCGGCATAGACCGATGGTCGCGTAGTATAGGTCCCTGAGGAGCTTTCCTCGCGAGGTTCGATACGAAGATCTCACCTAGAGTATAATTCCTTGATGAAGTTGTAGCCTAGCAAGTAAATTGACATAAGCAACAGACAGTCGAGGGAGTCCATGACTCTGAGGGAAGTTTCTTACACCCAAATTCTCAAAAGCCCTAGATCATACAAAGTGAGAACCCTGGTTTGAAAAGCAATCATTATTAAACCTTATACTTCATCATGCTGGTCCTAGATTTTGAACCCCATGCTTAATGTTCCGTGGAAACCAATAAAAATAGTTCATCCATTCATACATTCAATCATACATCATAAATTAATAATAAAATCTCTTAAGCATTTCGTTAGTTAAAACACAAAATTACAAGACTTTTTACCGATATAATCATGGATCCCTCAGCAAGGAAAAGCACTTCCACTTTCAGATACAAGAGTCTAAACATCAACACTTTGAAGGTCCTTTGCTCAAGAGTAACATCCCTAAAGAATAACAAATTCAGAGCTACCTTTGGTAACATCATAGATATCCTAACCAAAAAGGTTGAATATGGTGTAATCACTACATTGGCTCAATTTTATGATGTCCCTCTGAGATGTTCCACATTTTCAAATTTTCCCAACTTTGGAAGAGATTGAGAGACTTCTCAACTGACCGATAAAGGAATTTAACCCCTTCCCCAAGTTGGAAAAAGGATTTAGCTTGACCGAACTCTCTACCGTCTTGGGTATCAACGTCATTGAACTAGTGGCTAATTGGGGATCTAAAGATACCATCAAGGGTTTAACTCATAAACTCCTAAAATCCCATGCTTGGGAGATTATTAAGGAAGAAAGGTCAGACTTCTGTAGCACAACATTAGCATTTTTTATTCTTGGAATTTTTCTATTCATTAACATAGATAAATTTGTGGATCATTTGGCAGTAGGGGTCTTCCTAGCCAAAAACCTGGTACCATTTCTGCTCTCCGACTTCTATCATACCTTCCATACAAAGCATGAGAAGAAAGGAGGGACCTTCCTCTACCGTGATCCCCTGTTGCACCTATGGATGAGAGCTCGTATGCCTCGACATGGACCCTCTACTTATAGAAACCTGTCGTGGCCCCAAAAGTTTGCATCTCTCTCCTCCAGTTCAATTATTTGGTATAAGAGAGAATGGGAAACAAAGGATGTCATTGAAAGATGTGGAGGGTTCCCAAACGTCCCCTTAATAGGAACACAAGGTTATATAAACTACAACCCCGCTTTACTCAAGAGATAGTTGGGATACACCATGTTGAGTCTTCCCGAGGATCGAGACCTCATACCTTTCATCGTTAATACCGTGGATCCACTTAATTCAAACGTGAAGAGAGTGCAAAGAGCTTGGATAAGCATAATCTGGATTGACCAAGAGTCGGGCAAGAAGAACATCCTAGCCAAGGAACCCTACTTTGTGTGGGTAAAAGAGAGGACTAGGGTTGTCAATATGTCTTTCCTTTTTTACCCTTCTTCATTTCCGTTGGTTCCCGAACCCGATCCCATATTACAAGAAGACCTGGACAAGCTTATCAACAAAATACAAGAGCTTGAATTGGAAAACACTTAATTATTAGTCCAACTCAACCGTACTAAGGAACGTAACCACACCTTGGAAGACAAAGGTAAGCAAGTCTGGGAGAAGTTCGCAAACAACAAGAAGAGACTCAGGGAAATCGAAGGCCAAAGAGTTTGGGTTGGTGGAGCTTTACTAGGATCCAATTCTAAGCTATACGCTCGCAACGACAAGTTGGATCAAGCGTACCAAACCATTAAGGACCTTGAGAAGACTATTGAGAGGTCTCATTCTATGAAGAAAGAGGTTAGGAAAGACTACGAAGCCTAAATCCTTGAGCTTATGACCACTCTAAAAGAGTGCAAGGATCTATTGGCTAAGGAACAGCTAAAGAGGGAGAAGATTCACCAAAGCTTCTTGCGCGAGAAGTTCAACCTTGGACAAGCTTGCGATCAAATTAAGAATCTAAAGATAAGAATCTACGATGAAGCATACATGGAGTTCCAAAACGAGTGCGGATATTGGGAGGAGAGATACCTTGGAGCCGAAGCTTCGATTTCTTAAAGGGATGAGATCATCCATAACCTCCAAACCCTCTATAAAGAATGGAGGAACAAATATGCCAACATGGTAGTGCTAACTAATTATGCCCTTGAAAACTTTCCTAATAAGTTGAAAGAGGCTGATTTAATCATTTGCCTTGAAAAACCCCCCGAAGAGGTCTACCATTCGTCAAGTTCTACAAGAAGACAACGACATAACTCATCAACGAAATTGAGGCTCTCTAAGAGTCTCAAGGGGTCACTTTTAGGGTTGACATTTAGTTTTTTTATTTGTCTCAACCATTTGTACTTTGCAATTTCCAAGTATTTGTAATTCATATGTGTAGTGGTAAAATTTTTGAGATTAAGTTATTGATTAACTTAACTCATAAAGCAAGAGTCGTCACCGCGCTTTTATTATTTCCAAAGGAAAAAGGGAAAAAGTACGATTAAAATACCTAAAGAATTTTTTAAAACAAAACTAATAAAAAGAGATAAGGGTCTGGGGGTTAATTATACAAAGGGAATGTATTGGCACCCTAAACATCCAAGGTACTCCATGGGAACCTCTTTGAAGATGTGTACATTTTAGTTTGAAAAAAGGTGTTGTTTGCAAAAGATTGGAGAGATGGGAAAAGAACTATTTTTCTTAATTTTTTTGTTTGCCAAGACTTTTGAAGCCTCATGCCTACGTACCAACAAAGTGCAATAGAGGATCAAAATCTCGTATTTCGTGGTAAAAATATCAAAGATGTTTGTTTTAATTTATTTTAATGAAAAGACATTTTTTCATTGTAAGGAGAATACTCATCTAGTCACCCACGAGTATGAGAACTTTGCATCATTATGAGAAGGGCTTTAACTCTGATAAAAATCTACAAGTATGCCACTAGCTCTCTTAGTTGGACAAGAATTATCATAAATACTATAGAGATAGGAGAATTATATTTCAACTATGGAAATGACTCATGTCTAAACTTTGAGAAAAGTTTTAAAGAGAAAAATGCACAAAGGGCATAAAATGACTTGAATGAGTTATGCATTTTTTTAGTCTTTTGAAATTGGTCTGAATATGCTTAAGATGAATTAGCATTTATTAGGAAAAGGTTTTGAAAATCTCTTGACAAAATTCAAGGTTTATTGAGAAAGTGGTTCAAGTTTGAAATCAAGAAGGTTTTTGAAAAGAGGGAGAATATCTAAAAATTAAAGAAGGACGGGATACAAAGAGACTATCCTAGAGCATAAAGTAAAAGCTAGGGAGGAAAGATCTAACCAAGAGATAGCAGGCTTTATGACATAAGTCAAGCAAGAATTGCCTTCTTTGGATTAAGCCTCAAGCAAGCCAAATAAACAAAGAATAAGCATGCATCATATGGAACCAAAGTAACCAAACCATGTCTTCAAAGAGAAGTCCAAAGTCAAAGGTATCAGATGAATCTCAAGGTCTCAAATCACAGTCTCCCAAAGCAAAGGTCAAAGTCCTCATTCTAAGTCCATAACTCCATAACATTGTTAGGTATAGTAACCTCAAGTACATGAATCAAGACAACCAGGTTCTTTTTAGGTGTTTTTCTTTATTAATGTCATTTACAAGGAAATGAAAGTACAAATGGACAAAGAAGAAATAATATAATTGTAAATAATATGATATGAGATGCTAAAGTAAATGCATAAAGTAAATAACAAGAAATAAAAAGTATAAAATAAATGACATCAAAGTAAAATTAATACAATAACATGTTAGTAGGTAATGTTAGTGATCAAAAAGAGAAAGATGATTTTCGTCATTTTTTGGAGAACACACAATTATTCACTGTTAGACGATAGTATCGATCTAGAAGGGGGGGGGGGTTGAATAGATCAGGTATTTAAAAATTTGGCACTTTTTAAAATTGTTTTTAAAGGTTGCGAAAGCTCCCTAGACCATGATCGTCTAAACGATCTATTACTGGAAAGATCAAATATGCGTGAAACCTAATGGAATGACTAAGATAAAGCTAATCAACAACAATCTTAATCAATCGATAAAATACACAAATCCTTGATATAACTACCACCAGTGATGAATTAAAAAA
Organism: Lathyrus oleraceus; assembly: GCF_024323335.1. Classification (NCBI taxonomy): domain Eukaryota; kingdom Viridiplantae; phylum Streptophyta; class Magnoliopsida; order Fabales; family Fabaceae; genus Lathyrus; species Lathyrus oleraceus. The sequence continues at coordinate 525,327,129 of NC_066581.1, forward strand.
ATGAGAAAACAAGCTAAATATTGATAAACTTGTGTGAATTTAATTGTAGCAAACACTTGGCACTACGCCAAAAACTGGAATAGACAGCGCACCTTAGAGGGCGCTTTCTTAAAGAAGCGCACTCTAAAGTGAAGAGAAAAAATAAGGAGCGAACAACTGGAATAGACAGCGCACTTTAGAGGGCGCTTTTGTAACAAAGCGCCCTCTAAAGTGAAGCGAAAAAATAATGAGGAAATGGAGGGACACCAATAGAGGGCACGTTTATGAAAGCGCCCTCTAAGGGTACCCTTAGAGGGCGCTTTTAAAAAAGCGCTCTCTAAGTCCATGTACATTTCCAGTTTATAAGGCGCTTTTGGAAAGCCTTAGAGAGCGCTTTTAGAAGCGCCCTCTTAGGCCCCCTTTAGAGGGCGCTTTTTTTACACAAGCGCCCTTTAAGGTCCCCTTTAGTAAACATTAAAATTATAACATATATTGCATGTCTCTTTATTTTCCCTCTCTATATGCTATTTCGTTTACGTAACTGGGTTTTCTCTCTACTGCGATTACTCTCTACTGCGATTGCTCTCGTCCTCCGTTCGTTCTCCCTCCCTCACCGTCGTCGTCGCCGTCGCCTTTTTCTGCTGCTGCGTTCACGTTCACAGAGTTATCTGCGTCCACCGTCGCTGTTCACTTTCTTCTCCATCGTTACCGTCACCTTGAAGGTATTTCTCTTCTCCATCGTTACCGTTCACTTTCTTCAGGTGTTTGATTAGGGCATTTTCTAAACTGAGTTTTACATTTTGTGCATTATGTTGATTAATGTTGTTTAGGGCAAACGAGCACTATATGGTGTTCATGAGCACCTTGTTGTAAGGTTTTTTATTTCTGATTGAAAACTGATGTCATTTGGAGTGTGTTTGAGCTTGTGCTTGGAAGTTTGATGATTATGGATGCAAGTTTGTTCATGTTCCAAACACCATAAGTTTGCGTTGGTCTTTTGTATGCAGTAGGTGTGTGTGAGTTTGTATTCAATAATGATAAAAAAAAAAAGAGTTTAGATTGTTGTAACATGAGAGAAATGGAAGGTATATGAATGTGTTTTTTGTGTAGCTTCACGAATATGGTCATTGTCTTACTTGGGTCTTATTGAATCATTTCTATATTACAGATAAAATGGCTAACCAAGACAATACCCATGACGCGAGTGGATCACGTAACAATGTTGAAAAAGAAATCAAACGAGGATTGATTGTTATGAAGTCAATCATTCGTGCAAGACACAAGGGTGAAAAATTCGAAGTACATTGGAGTGTTGAAGACCAACTAATTGAGCCTAACGGTTCAATGTTGGCAAGTTACACTGGTTTCCTTGTTCGACAACATATTCCGATTACATGTGATAATTGGAGAAGTCCGGAATTGAAGGTTGGCAAAGAAAAAATTTGGTCCAAGATACAGGTACTTACCATATATTGTTATATGTTTTTTTTGTTGACTATTTGTTGACCATATATTGTTATAATATTACTTATAATAACACACTCCATGTGCATGTTTTTTAGAGATCCTTTCACATCGATGAAAGCCGGCAAAAATATTGTATTCAATTGGCCGGAAAAAGACTCCGAGGATTTCGATCCTTTTTGTCCAACAAATTTCTCAAGGATGAGGAAGGAAAATTTGTTGAAGCAGAACGGCCAATGAAGTATGCGGAGATTATTTCAGCCGAAGAATGGGATAACTTTGTCGCCAAACGAAGAAACGAAAAATTCCATGTAATGTCTATTAATTATGGTATTATACAATTGTTAAGTTACTTGGTTCTAATATGCCTTAAACTTTTTTATCCAGGAAGTAAGCGACAAAAATCGGAAAAGGGCATCAAAACCCGTGTATCCGTACAAAAAAGGGCGTACGGGATATGCACGGTTACAACAAAGAATTGTGAGTATATTCAAATGCTATGAGCTTATACATTGTCACAATATGTTATAATTGATGATCTTATAATCTGATTCAATGTGTAGCTAGCCGAGGAGAAAAGTGACGCAACATCTCTTCCGGAGCACGTATTGTGGAAGGCTGCTCGGGTTGAGAAGGATAGGACTGTCGTTGAAGCGGTTCAAAATGTTTATGACGAATGTGTAAGTATATGTAACATTATTTCTTTAATTATATCGAAAATTTTGTTAGACATATGATTCATTTTTAATCTCCTCTAATAATATTTCAGGAGACTTTATCCCAAACCTTACCTTCAACCGAGGTCCAGGATTGCAGGAGCGTACTTAGTCGAGTACTAAATGTTCCTGAGTATTCCGGTCGTGTGAGGGGTAAGGTTTTTGGTGTGACTCCGTCGTCATTTTATAAAAAACCAAAAACAAAAAATCCTACCAACAAAGAGGTGATGGAGACCTTGGCGGAGTTAAGGGCACAAGTACTCGAACTGCAAAAGGAGAATGCAAGGTATAGAGAGGAAAGGTGCGGTTCCGAGGCAAAAGATACTAGTGACCGAGCTAGTATCAATTGTCAACCAAAATTTCCCGAGGTAATTATATATGTTATTATGAAATTAAAATAGCACTTTTTTACTTGACATATATACACGTTAACAATAACATTTATTATTGGTTTAGGGCATTACACCTTGTCAGTTGTATCTATCGTCACCAACTTATCGCATAGTTGACAAGGGAAAAGTGCACAACACTTAGGGTGAATTACTTCACCATAATCCCCTCCCGGTGGGATATATGAAAGTTTCGGTTGACCTTGTATTAGATACGGACGCGCTTCTACCATTACCTGACGTTGTTTCAGAGACAACGTTGATGCGAGATGCAGTCGGATCCTTTGTTGGATGGCCGTCAGATCTAATTTTCCCAGATGCCGAGGTATATATGTTCTAAATGATTATGAATATTTAGTATTCACATTTCAATTCAGCTACAATTATGATATTTAATCAATCCTTATTACATGGTAATGTTAGACTCCTACAAGACCCACACATAAAGCTGGTAAAGGGATTTCAAGACGCATCGAGTCGGTTGCATCTCAAAAAGAGGTACAAATATATATACCCATTGAATTATATACGCAACGATTCTGTTGCATCACAAAAAGTCATGATTTAATTTATATGAATTTTTAGGTTCCCGGTCGAAAGTTGAAAAAAGCTGGTAAGGATATTCCAACGACGTCCGGGACAAAATCTCAAATTATGATGCGTCTTGAGAAAATGGTGGAAGAGTCCGATATTATGCACGGCGCCATCCGTAGTGTAGATTTTGATGAAGGTGTTTTCGGAATTGCTCATTCCGAAATAATTGCAAAGGAGGACATGCAACAACTTTTTGAACACGAAGAATTGGGCATCGCTGTCATCCATACATACATATGGTACTCCAATCAATCTATTATTTACTTAGTTGAACAATTTATTTACACATTTCAATGAGTAGTCTAATGTTTATTATGTTTCTATTTAAGGTATATGTATGACACATTGATGCGGGGAACTGAATTGTGTAACCGATTCAATTTTATTGCTGCTTCCCGTATCAACACAATGTTTATAACGAAAAATCCAACATCCGTAAAGAATGAACTAGTCGATAGATTCATGGTGGTCGGCGATAATACTACACCCAGTTTGTATTTTTTACCGTTTAATTCTGGCAACGGGTTAGATTTTCTTTCTAATAATTTCATTCTAATCTATGTATATCTTTTACGTAGAAAATTTTCATGCATCTAAATTTTTGTTTTATTTTACAGTGGTCACTGGGTGTTAGTTGCTATGGATCTTTCGAAACTAATGGTGTATTATCTTGATTCGTTATCGGGTGATTGGAGTAAATATCCGAGTATGAAGAAGACGGTTGACGCGTAAGTGAAATTCCCCTAAATATTCGTGTGTATTTGTATATTTAATTATGTCTGTCAGATTGATCTCAATATACATTTTTATTTTGTTAGGGCAATACTAAAATTTAGATCGAAAAAGAATTATCGTAATAGGAAGGACATTACCTGGGTCAGAGTTCAGGTATATATTAAGTATCTTATTTTTGCTTATAATAGTGTTTATTTTTTGCTTATAATAGTGTTTGTAAGAAATTAACTATATATATATATTGTTTGTTTTTCTGTGTAGTGTCCTCAGCAAAACAATTCGGTCGATTGCGAATTTTTTGTATTGAGATTTATGAGAGATATCATTGCGTTGAATCGTATAGACATCCCAAAAATGGTATGGAATAATAACTTAGGGTTTATTTAATATTATCGGATATTTCATCTAATTTGTTACTAAATCATGAATATGTTTTATTTTCTTAATTGTAGTACTTTGACGAATACAAATCTTACTCAAGAGCTCATTTGGATGAAATGAAGGATGAATTGTGTCAATTCATTATTGATCAAAGAATCATATAGGTTGTATATTGTTGTACATATATGTATGGAATGTTGTTGTACATGCATGAATATATATTAATGTTGTATATATGGAGGATTAATGTTGTATATAAATGGATTCATGTTGTATATATCAATGGATTAATGGTGTATAACATTGGATTAAAGGATGAAATCAATATGAATTTTACACTTTTGCAGCATGCGAACAGGTTCCCAATTAAATACCCACTGTTTTTCAAACAAATTTTTTTAAAATAACTAACACTTTAGAGGGCGCTTTCTGTAGGAAGCGCCCTCTAAACACTTTACATTGACAACTTTAGAGGGCGCTTTGTCCAGAAAGCGCCCTCTAAGGTGGCCCTTTATGGACCACTCCAGAGGGCGCTTTTTTCTGAAAGCGCACTATAATGTGGCCCTTAAAGGGCCACTTTAGACAGCGCTTTCTCCAGGAAAACAAAGCGCTGTCTTTACCTATGCCAGCGCCACTTTAGAGGGCGCTTAAAAGCGCTGTTATAGGCCAAAATAAGCGCCCTCTTTTCCTTTATTTGGCGTAGTGTGGTGTGCATACTACACCAAGTCTTAATTTCACTAGAATTGATTGTGCAGAATTTTCCTTAGTTATAACCAAAGTGATTGCAATAATTTATCAAACAGCTTTAATGCACAACAATTAAGTGAGATGAAGTTACCAATTAGTTTCACACAATATTCAATTTATGCATAAATTAAAGAGTTATAGAAAGAGATAACAACACCAAATTTGTGTAGGCAGCTCCCCTTTCGTCCTTGCTTCGGGTACGTCTGCCCCCAATTCTAAAACTAGAATTGAGATATTTATTATCAATTGCAAAGTTTGTACAAGAGAAGAAATAATTACCACCAAGCAAACCTAAGTGTTGTTGTAGATCCTATTCACTTGTCTCCTCTTAGTTCGAGTTGAACCAAGTGCTTCAAATGTTCCGAACAAACCTCCAATTGTAGCTACCTTATTAAAAGAACTCAAAGTTCTCCAAAACTCTAGCTCGGTTATTTCGACCGGATATGCGTGAAACCTCCGATTGTAGCTACCTTATTGCAAGAACTCCAAGTTCTTCAAAACTCTAGCTCGACTGATTTCGATAGAGACACACTTGAACCCAAACCTTTCTTCACAATCCTCCGATTACCGTTACTCGTTCAAATGAACTCATTGTTCTTCAAACCTTTCACTCGGCTGAATCTATGAAGCAAAGATTTGTGCAAAAATACCCAAATCTTGGAGGACAAAACCTTAATATTTTATTCAAGAAAAACCCACTAAAAACCTCTATCCAAACCAAGATACACAATCCAATTTGGACATTATCACCACAACAATGCACTATGATCAACAAAAATTGTTATGTGTAGCTATTGAAACATGCAATGAAGAATAAAGATGAAGAGGAACTTTAGTGTATATCTTTCATTTTTCTTGTTTTTTTTAAATGAGACTCAAGAATATATATATATATATATATATATAATATATATATATATATATATATATATATATATATATATATATATATATATATATATATATATATATATATATATATATATATATATATATATATGGACCAAGTGAAAAACACAGCTGAATTTTTGGCAAAAATTCACAGTAGAAAAATGAGTGAAATCAGCGACCACTCGACCTGTTCACACTGGGGACTCAACTTGTTCAGACCCGCAGCAACACAATTCAAATAAAACAGGTTATGAGTCGACCACAACGGGGAGATGAGTCGACTCATCTTGTTTTTCCAAAAATGAGTCGACCTATGACTCGACCTGATCAGACCCGTGAGTTACAAAGAAAATGACATGCATGAATGAGTCGACCGCTCTAAAGCATGAGTCGACTCAACCACTCGACCTGTTCACACTGGGGATTCGACCTATTCAGACCCGTGAGTTACAAAGAAAATGACATGCATGAATGAGTCGACCGCTCCAAAGCATGAGTCGACTCAATGATTTTAAATGGTCAAAAATGAGTTTTTAAGATGTATTTTGGTCAATCCAAACCATTTTCTTATGGACCTAAGGTACCAACAATGATCAAGTTCAATATTGACATATATGAGATGCTCATATATGCATACACATATTGAATTGATACTTTGAGCATGTTAAAGAGTGAATGAACTCTACAATATGATGACATCGTCCAAAGTACACTGTATGAGCTACTAAAAGGTTTCACATTACTAAAACAAGGACTAAGAACCTTTTCCCTCACATACTCCCCGTTTTTGATGATGGCAAACTATGGCACAGTCTTTCATATATCACGTGCTTTGATAGACATTCTCCCCCCGATTTTATGCATTTCTTTAAAAAGAAATCTGCTATCATAATCATAAGTTGTGTTTCCATTGCTTCTCCCCCTTTGACAACATCAAAAAGAGACAAGGTCAAGGTCAACCGGAATCAAAATATATTCATAAGCACGTAATCAACCACTTTGCAGCAGATTAACATCAACAACCATTCACATAAAATGAAGCTAATGTAAGAAATATAATCATAAATAAGACACAAAACTAGAAGAAGAAATTGAGTACACTACATAGCCAAATTTGTTCAACATAAGTTCCAAGATAAATAAACTAAACACAATAACATGAAAAATGAAATGCAACAATGGTCCTAATGATGAATTCATGTTAAATATGATTCCTAAGCAAGTTTACACATATTTCAAATATAGAAATTGATTAAGCTTAGACCAAACCATAAAATAAACATCAATAAAGTGAATTATATAGAACAAGTACATACATATATAAATTATCAAGATAGTTCAAATAGATAAGAACGATATTACCTCCAATGACGATAAACGATGAATGCCCTCACATAGCTCGCACTTATCAATGTGATTAATCAAAGAATAGACAAGCATTGATATAAAGCAAGCATTATATATAAATTTAAAAGCGATCCGAGATATCGAGAACACCAAGTTCCCTACGAATGTGAAAGAAAGGTTCTGTCGCAAGTGGTTTTGTGAAAATATCGACAAGTTGATTTTTTTAATCAACGAGCTCGAAAACGACATCACCTTTCTCAACATGATCCCTAAGGAAGTGATGCCGAATTTTAATATGTTTAGTGCGTGAATGTAGTATAGGATTCTTGGTTAGATTAACAGCGCTTGTATTGTCACATAAAATGGGAATACGTTCAAGTTGAACATTGAAGTCGAGTAATTGTTGTTTGAGCCATAAGATTAGGGCACAACAACTACCGAATGCAACGTGGTTCGCCTTGGTGTATCGGTAAATTCATGACTATCAAGCTATGGATAAGCTTAACGTCAATAAAACCAGAGTCTCCACTGCACTTTTATTGTTTCCAAAGGAAAAGGGAAAAGTACGAATAAAACCCAAAGATAAGAAGTTTTCAAATCAAAACTAATAAAATTCCAAAGATTACAAGTAAGGGGGTTGGTTACACAGAGGGAAGGTGTTAGCACCCAAGGTGTCCTAGGTACTCCTAGGGAGCCCTTTTTATGTGTGCGTATGTTTTGGTAAAAAAGATGTTTGAGAAAAATAGAGTGTGGGGGTGAGAAAAGAATTCATTGATTATATTTTTATGTTTGACAAGACCTTCGATCTCGTGCCTACGTACCAAAAAAAAAGAGGGATCAAAACCTCGTAGTTCATGGTAAAAATTTCAAATGAGTTGGTGAATTGCTTTTAACAAAAGTTTAACAAGAAAAAGCCACAAAGGCCAAAAATTTGAGTGGAGTTGTTAGTCCTTTTTGTCTTTTTGAAATATCAAGTCAATATGATTAAGTTTACTTACAAATTTGATTTAAGAAAGAGTTTGAAAATTCAATGGAATAAGGCCAAAGTTTCTAATTATTAAAACAAAGTCTAAGTTTGAAATCACAAGCAAAGAAAGTTTTTTGAAAAGGGGGAGAGATTTTGAAATTTACGAAGTTGAAGGAGATGAAGAGGTTATCCTAAGCACAAAATTAAAAGTTAAGAGTTCAAAAGATCTGACCAATGGGATGCAATCCAACAGACAAGAATGTCATATAGAAACCCATTTTCCTTTGGACTTTAATCAGTCAATGATCAATAAGAAATGAGTAATATCCATACATCATGAAGATCAAGGCATCAAATAAATATAGCCACATCCAAGCAAGCAACTCCAATAGCTAGCAATCTTCACTGTCTTTCAATGTATCATATGAAATATTCCTTCATCAACTCAAAACAAAGCATCAGACACAAGATCAAAATAACAATTAAGCACAAAGACAGAGTGGCAGATGAACCCAAGAAATTCTCAAGGCTTGTATCAAATGAAGGTTGATCGGTCACCATTTTCACTATGTTTTCGTTGCTTATCCGATAAGAAACCAAGGATTTTGAGACACTGTGTACGCATTATGGTACCTTTAAAGTTAATTTTCATTCTCGTAAGTTATTTAAGAAATTTTATTAATTATCGGTTTTATTTTGTGTTTTCGTGATTTTACGCTTCGGTTGTCGTGTTTATGCCCTTCAGGTCCACGGAGAAGATCCAATGGACTCAATGCAAGAAAGAGGAAAGTTCTGGCGTTCGAAAAAAGAAGATTTCCCAGTTCAGGAGGCCTGACACGGCCACCCGTGTCACCTGACACGGCCACCTGTGTCACCTGACACGGGCCGTGTCAGGAGGAAGGCCAAGAAAGTACAAGAAATGCCCAAAATAGTGTCCTGAAACGGCCGTGTCAGGTCACCTGAGGCGTGTCAACAAGAAAATAACAAGGCAGAGAGTTGACACGGCCGCCCGTGTCAGCCCAAAATGCTAATTTTCCAATTTTCGGGCTTTTTCACCGGGCTTGAGCTGCAGGGATGTTTCGGAGATTTCCACCTTCTGCCAAGGGATTTTCACTATATTATGAGAGTTTCTACAAGAGCAAATATCATCTTAGAAGGAGGCAAACAAAGTATTGTTAAACAAGCAAGGATTACAGAGATCAAGGAATTCGGAGAGCGGGAGGTTTTCATGAGCGGAAGCGATAGAAGATCCACATCATCCAAGTACTTGTAATGTGTATTTTTCATCTTGAATTTATTTTGAACAATATGAGTAGATAAACCCCCCAATGCTAAGGGGGTGTCCCTGATTTAGAATTGTAATGACTATGAGTTTACGGTTGCATTTATAATATTGTTTTTACAGTAATATTTTGATGTGCTTAATGCTTTCTCTTTCAGAACAATCGAGATTATTGTGTGGTTATCGATTAGGCTGGACCGCTATTGGTAAGGTTTTCATTATGTTACTCTGTAGTAGATATCACATAGGACTAGAGATACCGTGTATGAATCAGAGCATTCTTGATATAATAAAGCTTAACTTCACCCTAATTGCCTATGGACATAGAAATTAGGGTAGAATGATTAAAGGTTTTCTCACCAAGAACTTTGGAGAAAATACCCTTGAGAAGTGGTGGTAATTGATATTTGTTGATGCAATAGTGACTCAGAGTTGTTACAGGGATAAATCATACACCTTCCCTGGCATTGTTCCTCATACCTTGCAAACCCTTATTTTTTATTATTATTTCCATTTGCCTTTATTTTTATAATTTTGAATTTAAAAACCCCAATTATAATTTTGGTTTAATCGAATGATGAATTGAACTCAATATTAACTTGCAGTCCTTGAGATCAACGTTCGGGGAATTTCCCCTTTATTACTATAACAGGAAAAATAATACACTTGCTATTTTTTCGATCAAGTTTTTGGCGCCGTTGCCGGGGACTACCATAATATAGATTTTAATTTTAAGTTCAATTAAAATTTTGTTACTCTGCAATAAAATTATTTTTCTGTGATTTATATATTTTCACTCACTAATCTGTGTATGCGAGGAGAGCCATCAGCAGAATTTCTTTTTGACGCAGAAATTGAGAGAATCCTTCATTAGAGACGTAAAAACGCTAGATTGGATTCCAAAGAAGAAGTTCCCTTTGATCACTCAGATTCAGAAAAAGAAACTATGGTTGAAATTCCTCCAGTTCCACCGCCTCCACCTCAGGAAAGACTCCTAGGTGACTACGGATGGGCAAATGCACCGGGTGGTAGATTGACCATTGTCAGCCAACCGCTGAATGTGACAAACTTTCAACTGCATCCTAGCATAATCAGTCAACTTGAGAGAAAATATTTCACCGGAAAGGTTAACGAAGATGCCAACAAGCACCTGCAGAGATTCCTGACCATAAGTACTACTTTGAAAATTGATGGTCATACTGATGAAGCAAAGAAGTTAAGAATGTTCCCGTTCACTTTATCTGAAGAGGCAGAATAGTGGTTCTACTCTCTTCTAGTTGGTAGTATTACATCATGGGAAGAGATGGAAACAACTTTCTTAAATGAGTATTTTCCCGAATCAGTATTTCTGAGAAAAATGTATGAAATCTTAAACTTCAAACAGAAAGATGGTGAGTCTTTGGGAGATACCTACAAAAGATTCAAAAGGGTCATGGTAGTGTGCCTAACTTATAATATAGATCAGACTGAACAAATGCAGATGTTTGTCAATGGGCTGGAAATAAAGATAAAACAGTTAATTAATACAACAGTTGGTGGCTTAACAAATTTCTCAACAGCCGTCGATATTAAAAGGATCATTGAAGTGATAGCCGCAAATGAGAATCTAGAATTATATGATTGGTGTACAAACAAACCTGAAGGAGTCATTGACTTGAAAGTAGAAGCAAATAAAATCCATCTGGAAGATACAGTCGCTGTTGAAGTAGAGAAGAAATTGAAAGCAATGAATATAGGTAGTCAACAAGTAGCTCAAATTCAACCAGCTCAGACCATCACGTGTGAAATATGTAATGGACCTCACCATACTGTGTATTGCTTTGCAACTCCTCAACAAATTAAAGAGATAAAATTCTAAAAGCAGAATAATCCCTACTCCAACACTTACAATCCAGGTTGGAAAAATCATCCAAACTTCTCATGGAATGATCAGAGAGGGAATGTTCCACAACAGGTTCAAGGTCAATATCAGACTCAATATCAACAACAACAAGCTCCAAAGAAAGAAGATTGGGAGATTGCCATTGAAAATATGAGCGCTCAATGTATGCAATTCCAAGAAGAGACTAGAAACGATTATAAAAACAACAATGCCTCTATAAAGAATCTTGAAGTTCAGCTGGGTCAGATAGCACAACAACTAGCAAGTTCTCGAACAACAGGTTCCTTACCAAGTGAAACAGTTCAAAATCCAAGAAATCAGGAGAATATTAGTACTGTCACAACGAAAAAGAAAAAGGTCGCTAAAAAGGAAAATTTTATACCACATGGCAAGCCAATTGAAGAGGAAATTAAAAAGGAGAATAAATCGGTGATTAAGTTTCCTTATCCTCAGAAAGTAACAAAGAAGGAACCAAGTGAGTCAGACTTTGAGAAATTCATGACAATGTTTAAAAAGGTAGAGGATCATATGTCTTTGTTTGAAGCACTCGAGAGAATGCTCATGTACAAGAAATTCATGGAAGAGGTAATGGCCGAAAAGAAACCAACAGCAAAAGAACTGGTAGCCTGGAAGGAAAAGTATAGTGCAAATTCATTGGAGCAGAAAATTCCAAACAAACAGAAGGATCCTGGAACGGTAACAGTACCATGCACAATTAAAGGAAGAACCTTCAAAAGGGCACTAATAGATTCTGGAGCTAGTGTGAGTTTGATGACATTATCAATTGGGTATTAAAAATGTTAGTGATACAAAGACAAATCTAAAGTTTACGGATCACTCGAGAAAGGATGCATATGGTATAGTAGAATATGTACTGGTAACAATAGAGGACTTAATTTTTCCGGTTGATTTTGTAATCCTAGACATACCTGAAGATGATGAGGCACCCATCATTCTGGGTCGACCTTTCATGCAGACAAGTCAATGCAATCTCGACATGGATCAGGGCATGTTAACCTTGAAAGCTCACAACAAAGAGATAACATTGAATGTTATTGAAGACCAGGAGCTAGAGGAAGATGTAGAATCTCACTATCAAGTAGGCTTAATCAGGACAGAGGCGAGAAGGAAAAGTAACATGCCAACATCAGAGAAAGATACAGGAATGCCCTCTCGACTCTCACCACTGCCATTAGTCTCCCTGAATGGAAAGACTCCTATCTCCATTCCAAAAACCAAGAGAAAGAAAAGAAAACAAAAACAAGGTAAGGAGATGGAGGTTAAAAATGACTTGTGGCACAAAGGAATCCATATTGATGAAAGAGACACCTTCCTAGTTTTGGACAAGAGATGCAACAAGGTTTGGAGGTTGAAGTACTCCCCATAACAAAGGGAATGAACAGTCGAGCCATGCGACGTTAAACAAAGTGCTTCATGGGAGGCAACCCATGCGTTACTATTTCTAATTATTGTTTGTGTTTGTTTGTTATTTTAGGTTTTCACAGTGCCTTGCATAAAAAGGAGAAGGTACTCACATGGAAAAAGTTGGAAAAATAAGCAGAACAGTAGCCTGACACTGCCACCCATGTCAGTTGACACGGCCCGTGTCAGGAATACTGAAGGACACATCCAACCAAGAGAAGAGACAGTGGCCAGACACGGTCGCCTGTGTCAGCTGACACGGCTCGTGTCATGCCTGCAGATTTGAAATTTGTTTGGAAAATTTGAATTTTGTGTGGGCATGTTGCACTTTTCGCCCTAGCCCCCCTTAGTGGGGCACTGTGAGTCACCCTCCTTCTATTCTGTTCTAAAACATTGAGGTTAATGTTTAGTTCAAGTGTGGGGGAGGTTTTCCTATGTTTTTTGCCTTTATTTTTGTTTTGTTTTATGTTTTATTTGATTAGTTCCCAATTTTTACCGTTCACATTTGGTTTATTTTTACTATCGGGTATCATGTGTTGCATGTATTTCAGGTTCTTGGTATTATAGTTGGATGAGGTAATGATCAATAGAGGTAGTGGATGAAATGATCACTCCACTTACTATTGCTTGTTGTGAAGGATCTTCCCAGAAAGTCGATACTGCTGAAGAAAAGATCGGACGCAATTTCTAAAGCTTAACTAACGTAGGTTCCCTGTGCATTCCGAGTTGAGTTAGAATCTGCACCATACTCGAAGTACTGTGGATACTGTCAAGCTTTACCTAACATGGTGAGTGCGCAAAAAGCCAAACACATTTGTTATCATGAGCAATATTCAGGTATGTCTTTATCACTCTGACTTTGCGTAGGTTCTCTAGGAGTTTCACTTCATGTATACACACACTGAGGCACATTGTTTTATTATAGCCCTTAGCCTTTCTAGCCATCCCGTTAATGTTATCCTTTGTTAACCCCATTTGAGTTTGTACCCTTTGTTTGTCTAACCACATAAATGTAACCCACGACCCAAAACACTTCCTTACCCTGTTCAGAGTCAATGTGATGTCATTAAGTTGTGTTAAATTCTAAGTTTGGGGTAAACCCCATAAGTATCAAAAACCAAGGTGGGTACGAAAAAAAATAAGCAGAAGAAAAACGACCATCAAAAATTTTAGAAAACGAAATATAGTCGATAGTTCGAAAGAAGCACTCGCCGAAGGAAGAGCACTCAGTTGAAAAAAAAAAGAGAATATCAAAGAAAAACTTAGCAATTGAAAAAGAAAAGAATAAAACACAGTGAAAAGAATATTAACATTGGCTCTGAACCCAAAACCACTTGTTTTCCTTTTTGTTTGTATTTACCACACCATAACCCAAGCCCCGTTACAACCCGAAAGACCTCAAAAAGTGTGTGTTGTGTGTAGTTGATATGAAAGGAGAAACTATTCAAACTTATGAGTTGATATTGCATATTCTGAATTGGGAGTGAAAACACTTTAACCCCGAGAGACTTGGTGAAAGTGTGATGTAAGCTGACAGGTGAAGCGGTACCTCGATGAGGGAGTGCAGCAGAAAACTCAATAGGAAAAGCAGGAACTATAAAATGGAGAGTGAAGGCGTTGGCGAGAGATCTCAGCAGTATCATGGTAAGAATAAAATTTTTGGGAAGTGACACTTTCTCGTATAGGACATTACTTGAGGACAAGCAATGAGCTAAGTTTGGAGTTGTGATCGGTCACCATTTTCACTATGTTTTCATTGCTTATCTGATAAGAAACCAAGGATTTTGATACACTGTATACGCATTATGGTACCTTTAAAGTTAATTTTCAATCCCATATGTTATTTAAGAAATTTTATTAATTGTTAGTTTTATTTTTTGTTTTCGTGATTTTACGCTTCGGTTGTCGTGTTTATGCCCTCCAGGTCCACGGAGAAGATCCAATGGACTCAATGCGAGAAAGTGGAAAGTTCTGGCATTCGAAAAAAGAAGATTTCCCAGTTTATGAGGCCTGACACAGTCACCCGTGTCACCTAACATAGGCCTTGTCAGGAGGAAGGCCAAGAAAGTACAAGAAATTCCCAAAACAGTGGCCTGACACGGCCGCCCGTGTCAGTTTGACACGACCGTGTCAGCTCACCTGGGGCGTGTCAGCAAGGAAATAATAAGGCAGAGAGCTGACACGTCCGCCCGTGTCAGTCCAAAATGCTAATTTTCCAGTTTTCAGGCTTTTTCACTGGGCTTGAGCTGCAGGGATGATTTGGAGATTTCCACCTTCTACCAAGGGATTTTCACTATATTATGAGAGTTTCTACAAGAGAAAAGATCATCTTGGAAGGAGGCGAACACAGTATTATGAAACAAGCAAGGATTACAGAGATTAAGGAATTCAGAGAGCGGAAGGTTTTCATGAGCGGAAGCGATTGAAGATCTACATCGTCCAATTACTTATAATGTGTATTTTTTATCTTGAATTTGTTTTGAACAATATGAGTGGCTAAACCACCCAATGCTAAAGGGGTGTCCCTGATTTAGAATTCTAATGACTATGAGTTTACGATTGCATTTATAATATTGTTTTTACGGTAATCTTTTCATGTGCTTAATGCTTTCTCTTTCGGACCAATCGAGATTATTGTGCGGTTATTGATTAGGCTGGACTGCCATTGGTAAGGTTTTCATTAGATTACTCTGTAATAGATATCACCTAGGACTAGGGATACCCTGTATGAATCAGAGCATTCTTGATATAATAAAGCTTAACTTCACCCTAATTGCCTATGGACATAGAAAATAGGGTAGAATGATTAAAGGTTTTCTCACCAAAGACTTGGGAGAAAATACCCTTGAGAAGTGGTGGTAATTGATATTTGTTGATGCAATAGTGACTCAGAGTTGTTACAGGGATAAATCATACACCTTCCCTGGCATTGTTCCTCATACCTTGCAAACCCTTATTTTTTATTATTATTTTCATTTGCCTTTATTTCCATAATTTTCAATTTAAAAACCCCAATTATAATTTTTGTTTAATTGAACGATGAATTGTATTCAATATTAACTTGCAGTCCTTGAGATCGACATTCGGGGAATTTCTCCTTTATTAACATAACAGGCAAAATAGTACACTTGCTATTTTTCCGATTAAAGACTCAGTTCAAAATAGCTCAGTCTCAAAATGTTGACATTGACCAAGTTCTTTTAGCACAGGGAATGTTGCCTAATCCTAAGTCCAAAAGTTCAGATCAAGTTCAACAGTCCACCAAATATTTTTTAGGGTTTTTCTTGATTGTAGGTATTTTAAGGTCCTAAGACCACAAACAAAACCAAAACACATAAACAATATATATACAATCACAAGATATGGCTCAAATGAGCAAAGTGAAAATGACATAATCATAAACAAGTTATATGAAATGTAAATGGCAATGAATGATAAATGACTGAAATTTAAATTGCATAATAGTAAATGACTTGAAAGTAAAGCAATATTAACAAGAGTTAGTCAAATGTTATTCAAAAGTTAGTCAAGCGTTAATGGTGGTTTTAATTGATTAAGTCATTCTTTGGAGAACACTCAACCATTCATTCACAAGTATGAATCCTTAAACCAAGACATCTTCCATGAGAAGGGCTCCAACTTGGATAATTCAACAAGTATGCCACTAGCTCCCATGAAAGGAAAAAAGGTCAAGTCTCCACACAATGCCATGAAGATTGGGAGACTTATAATCTCACTTACTATAATGATATGCCTTGAGGGTCAAATTTAGCTCTATGTTAAGCAATCGTAATTGGACTTATGTAGAAGTCACAACTATCTAAGGTCGGGCAATAAAAATTTAGGTGTTAATGCATGTTAGAGATTTGGTACAAAGAACCAAACTCCTAAAACATACCACACACTAAAATAAAAGTCAAAAGGGATGGACCTATCTCAGTCATACTTGTATTGATTCATTTGACACAAGGTCATTGATGAATCAATTAGCCTTTGGACATTAGAGATTTCATTGGTAAAATGATGGAATGGGGAAGAATAGGGACGAAGATGGAGAGGGAGAGGAATATAGAAACACAAATTGGTCATGGGAAGACATTCATCAAATCAAAACCATCCATTCATTTTGGGAGATGAAATGTACATTTCATCAATCCCTTAAATCCAATGGTTTTGATCCAACAAAAATTCAAATCAACCTTGACCAAGGCCCAAACAGAAAGTCAAACATCACAAGACCATAAAAATGGCTCAACAATATTTTCAAGCATTTAATCAAGTAAAAAACAGTTTAAAAAAACATTTTTTATTTGGTCAAAACATAAAATCCCTTCAAAACACTAAATAAATGGCCAACGGATTTATCCTAGGTCAAACAAGGTCAAAGGACCTTAGACAAAAAAGTTCACTATTTTTGAAAAGTCAGAAGTATTTTTAAACAATTAAAAATATGCACAAAAACATTTCATTCATGAAAAATATCAAAATTAATCCAAAAAATAATTTTAATTCAGAATATGGAAGAGAAAAATATTTAAATATTTTTGGTGAAAGTCCCATATTTTTTGGATTAAAAATGGATTTATTATGAATTAAACAAAATAAAGAGATTAAATGAAAAATCAGAAAATAAAAAGAAATTCAAAAAAACAGGGGCCATCAGATCTCCCTCATTAATTGAGGTGGCAGACCTGATGGCCACGCGCTAGAGCGCATCAAACACCTGAGTCAAATGCGCAACACAAGTGGTAATCAAAATGGAAGGCTGAGATTAAAACGTGGATTCATGATCAGATGCCTTGAATCTTGCTAACGCATCACCGGAGCCCAAGCTCTGGTCATCTTCTCTAGTGGACCTCACCGGACTGGTCCACCCTCCACCAAATGAAAAATAGAAAGTGAGTACATGTTTTTGAAGTAAAAATGCTCAGGGGCACGAATTTGACCTCCATTTCTTCCAATTCCAAGTATATTGAAAGATAAATGGATTTGAAATTTGAGGTTCATGATCTGAGTTGCTTCGATTTAACCTCAAAGCAACTCAATCTTATTGCCTACATTGGTAGGACTTTAAAAAACCAACAATCAATCAAAATGGATGAGAAATAAGAGAGAAACAAAGAAGAAAAGTTTCTGAAATTTCACCTTTGAGGAGCTTCAAATTGGTTTGATCTTGCTTCCATTTTGGCTTGGCTTGACTCTAGAAGCTTGCAGAAGATGATTTGGATGGTTAAAAAGCTTGGACTCTTGGAGTTTCAATTCCAAAATAGAATGAGAATTGAAACTCGATTTCTCAAGAAATCTTCAAGGTTATCCTTTCAATGGAGTTTGGGAGACAATAGGGACAAAGCTTGGGCAAGAGGGATCCATTTCTGAGCTCAAGGCACTTGTATTTATAGACTTACTCATTGCTTTTTGCACACTTCAAAAATTGGCAAAAATTGGAAAGGTGGGATGCATGCTTGCATGGGAGTGTGATAGGACCATGAGATGATGTAATTCAGCCTAAAAGTGACCATGAGCAATGTTAGAAGTGTAACATGAAGCCACACATTTGAAATTGAAAAGTGGTAATGAGCTTCATCCAAATGGAACCATGAAGAGTAACCATACGCAAATCATTCAAACCTTGTCCAAATGAAGTGATTTTAGACCTTTTGGCATGAAGGAGTTATGAATTTTAGAAGTTGAGGAAAATTGCTTGTTCAATGGTAATGGCCCAAAATGAGCTAGAATGTTTCCTCTTGCCACATGCCCTTGCCAGTTAAATTTGAAGTTTCTCAAAGAATAAAAGTTGGAGAAGACATCTTTAAATTGATCATGAAACTTGTATGGACTTCATCTCATAAAAATTGAGCAAGTTATGGTCCTTGGAAGTTGACCTCCTAACTAGGGCACAAACAAAATGACCTATAATCTTTCACCATAAACAATGACTTTCCAAGCAAACCTAGCTCTTGACCTCAACATTAAAGTTGCTTGCAGTGTCATAAGGAGTAACTTTGCTCTTTGAATAATTTTCATATGACAAACATTGTAGAAGATAGGGTCTAATGAACCCCAGTTTTGACCAGTTGACTTTCTCTGGTCAACCACCATGAACCAACTTGCAAACTTGAAGTTCTCTTGATCTTTTAGACTCGTGGAGAATCATATATTCATAATATGATGTATAATGAAGTATACTTTGATATATTTGATCAAATGTTGAAGAAACTTGCTGAGGAAGTCACACAAGATACCCAGATGAATTAGGGCTCCCAAGGAAAACAAGCTTCAAACTCTTGATGAATTCTTGATCAAAATTATAAATGAAGATCATGGGGACCCATATATGATGTATAGAATCAATTTGAATCATCTATTGATTGATATCCTTGCATTGAGGGTCTCAAACCCTAGTTGTAAGCTTGATGAGGCATTGGTGGATGCACATACTACCTACAAAAGAAACAAAGTTATACATAGACATATTTTTGGTATTTTGGCTAGTAAATAATTAAAAACAAACTATGATACAATCAAATGTGCTTGGTGATCTCTCCCAATGCAAAACCAATGAATAAGGGGTAAGGAGGATGCCAATGTGTGATCCCAAAGCCAATGCAAATGATGAGATAGCATAAGGGGTCTTAGGGTCAAAATTGGGGTCTTACACTCGGTTGTTGACAAAGCAACAGAAAATTGCTTTTTGCTGTGCCAACTCACTAAGCAATTTGAATAAAAATGACAAGTACCACTAGTGCTTTTCATATCCTATTTGCAACCAGCAAAGTTGGAATCAGAGTATCCAACCAAAGAACAATCACTTCCCTTAGAAAACCAAAGCTCATACTTTGAAGTACCATAGAGGCATCTAAGAATGCCCTTGACGGCCTTTAAGTGTGATTCTTTGGGACATGATTGATACCTAGCACACATACATACACTAAATATAATATCTGGACGGGATGCGTTAAGATAGAGGAGGGAACCTATCATACCTCTATACCTTTTTATATCTACAGCCTTACCATTTTCATCCCGGTCCATATTTACCGTAGTAGGCATTGGAGTGTCGATTACTTTAGAGTTTGCCATATCTAAGCGCTTAAGTAACTCATTGCAGTACTTCGTTTGGCTCACAAAAGTTCCTTCTTTATGTTGCTTGTTTGAAGTTCGAGGAAGTAATTTAACTCCCCCATCATGCTCATTTCAAATTCTCCCTGCATCAATTTAGAGAATTCCTTGACCAAATTTATGTTAGTAGATCCAAAAATAATGTCATCTACATAAACTTGAAAAAAAATAGAGTGTTTTCCTTGACGCTTAATAAAAAGGGTTGTATCAACTTTCCCTCTTGAGAATCCTTGTTCTAGTAGAAACTTTCTAAGACGCTCATACCAAGCCCTAGGGGCTTGTTTGAGGCCGTACAAAGCACGCTTAAGCTTATAAACATAGTTAGGATGCTAATAGTTTTCAAAACTGGGAGGTTGAGAAACATAGACCTTTTCATTAATGTATCCTTTAGAAAAGCACTCTTAACATTCAAATAATTTGAAGTTTTGAGAACAATCATGGGCAAGCAAAAGGCATATAGCCTCAAGTCGGGCGACTGAAGCATAAGTCTCCTCATAGTCGATGCCTTCCTCTTGGTTATACCCTTGAGCACCAAGGCGAGCCTTGTTGCGAGTTATAACTCTGTCTTCGTCTAACTTGTTCCTAAACACCTATTTAATACCAATTACTCGATGGCCTCGCAGAGGGGGGACAAGATCCCCCACCTCATTTCTCTTGAACTGATTAAGTTCCTCTTGCATTGCTAAAAACCAATGTTTATCGAGTAATGCATCTTTGGAGTTTTTAGGCTCAATTTGAGAGACGAAAACGAAATGATAACAAAAGTTACTTATCTTTGACCGTATGGTGACTCCCTTTGAGATATCTCCTAGAATATTATAGATGGGATGATCCTTAGAAGATTTCCATTCCAAAGGAAGATCATTGTTATTAATTGGATGCTCATCCTCTTTCTTTTCAGATACATGATCCGGCTCCTCCTCAACTTTTTCTGGATTGGGTTCAACACTCTTTTCTTCTTGATCTTTTATTATGTTTTCCGAAGGAACAACTGCACCATCAACAAAAATACCTTCTCCGGCAATTTTCGGATAAGATTCATCAAAGGAAACATGCACGGATTCTTCAACGATACATAAACTTTTGTTGTATACCCTATATGCCTTACTAGATTGAGAGTATCTGAGAAAGATACCTTCATCGACTTTTGAGTCAAATTTATCAAGGTTTTCTTTACCATTATTTAATACAAAGCATTTACATCCAAAGACATGAAGATGTGAAACATTAAGTTTCCTTCCCTTTAACAATTCATAAGGAGTTTTGTTGAGAATAAGACGAATGAGTATCCTATTCAATACATAACAAGGCATATTTATGGCATCAATCCAAAAATATTTAGGAAGTCCATTTTCATTGATCATAGTCCTTCCAAGCTCTTATAAAACTCGGTTTTTATGTTCCACTACTCCATTTTGTTGTGGAGTTCTTGGAGCGGAAAAATTACTATCAATGCCAATTGTTTCACAAAATTCCTCAAAGAGGTGGTTTTCAAATTCACCTCCATGATCACTTCGGATAGGAACTATGCTAGTGTTCAATTTGTTTTGATAAATCTTGGCAAACATTTCAAAAGCGGAAAAAGTGTCACTTTTACTTGCTAAGAAAATGGTCCAATAAAATCTAGAGTAGTCATCTACAATAACAAAAACATAGTAGTTTCCACCTAGACTTTTAATTCTGGATGGCCCAAATGAAGGAGAATAGCGATCCAAAATGCAGCGGAAATTAAAAATTTCTCCTTTAATGATCCTTACGAATGGGCATGATCAGTGATAGAATCGTTACCTCTTGTGGCGATTGAAACCTTTGATGCAAATCTAATGAGCGATCACGAACGTTGAATGTTGACAACGCCTCTACTCAGTCCACACGAACGGATTCCTGCAATCTCAGTACTAGCTGCTATGAATGAAGGCTTTGAGTGTGTGTGTGTGTGAGAGAGAGAGAAACAAAATTTCAACTGAACAAATGCTTATGCACAAGGGTTCTATTTATAGAACCACTTGTGTGGGATGCAAGCTAAAAAGCCCACTTAAGTGTATGTGGCCCATATCTTATGATATGCCAAAATCACTTAAGCGCGTGGTACCTTATTATATTTCGTATTCTACTTAAGTACATCGTACCTTACGATGTTCTACAATTCACGTAAGTGCATCGTACCTTACGGTGTTCCTTACTTACTCTATCTATCATAAATCTGTCCTTTTGTGTGTGACCTTGTAGATTTTCACGATATTAGCAATTATGTTAAATCACGTATTTAACATAATAAACAGTGAGCGGTATCTAGCAACACATTACTGCTACCCAAGACACGAAAATGCCATGTGATCTGACAAATCCTTTTGTGATAATACTTATATGTATAATTACCCTTTTGCCCTTATGTCTATATTGAACACAAGGCATAGACCGTGTCATCCTGGTCCAGTTCAATATTGGGCCCTTAGACATTTATCCTGTTATGCAGGATGGGCGAATTCCATCTAGGTCACTCATGTCCCTCAGCATGCTTCGTGGAGTACCCATCAACTGTCTTTATGGTCATCCAGTTACGGACAACGTTTAATTAGCAATAAGGCACTCGACTATATATCTAGGGTCCATAGTGGTTTCAGGTCGAAGGGTCGTATACACCACTATCACCATGAGAATAACTTATGACACTTTGCATAACATTCTATATAGTATTCTCATAGCGGGTCAATCCAGTATAAATATTACTCTTAATATTCATACCTATGTTTAAGACTTGATAACTCCTTATCCAGGATCCATGATATGTGATCATCAGTCTATATACATAATAGTCTTACGGATACTTTATGAATAGTGTCCTTATGTTTAATGGGATCTCATGATTAAGTCACACTTGATACATTAAACGGGCTAGCTATTCTAGGGACTTTATTAAACAAGCATAATAAAGAAAAATCCTTTTATTATTAATAAATAATTCGATACAAGTACCAAAATTATTGGCCTTTAGGGCTTACACCAACACCAAAAAGGTCTATCTGGAGAAGTTCAAAGGGTCTCGTTGTAGAAACAATGTTTTTAGATTTAAAAGAGATCCTTGTTTGCTTTCCCATTTGGCACACATCATTGTAAGACCCCAATTTTGACCCTAAGATCCCTCATGCAATTTCATCATAAGCACTAGCATTGGGATCACACCTTGGCATCCTCCTCACCCCTCCTTCATTGGGTTTGTTTTGGGAGAGATCACCAAGCACTTTGTTATTATATCATACTTGTATTTTATCATTTCACTAACCAAAATACCAAAAATATGTCTTTGCATTTGTCTAACTCTTTTGTAGGAAGGGCATGATTCCATTGATTCATCAAGTTCACATCTAGGGTTTGAGACCCTTATGAACAAAGAGCATAACCAAGAATTGATTCAATAATTGTCATGAACATCATATATGAGTCCCAATGTTCTCTACATGTTATATTGATCAAGTTTTCTTCAAGAGTTTGAGGGTGATTTGCCTTGGAAACCCTAGTTTGACTGGGTATCTTGAGTAACTTCTCCAACAAGCTATCTCACCAATTGATCAAATTTCTTAATGGATACTTCAAAATTAATCATGTTATGCATGTATTATCTACCATGATCCAATAAAGTCAATAGAATTGGAAGTTAGCAAGTTGGTTGATGGTGGTTGGCCAGATGGATTCATATGATCAAAACTGGGTCTCCCTAGACCTTATCTCCTACAATTTTCACCATATGAAAATGATTCCAAGAGAAAAATTACTCTAAATGACATTCCAAACAACTTTCATGTTGATACCTAGAGCTAGTTTTGAATGGAAAATCATTTTCTATGTTGAAACATTATAGGTCATTTTGTCTAAACCCTAATTTGAAAGTCAACTTCCCAAGGCCATAACTTGCTCAACTTTTATGAGATGAAAGATTTCCAAGTTGCACAATAAAATTAAATATCTCTAATTCAACGTTTATGTTTAGAGTGGGAGCTAATTCAACTTTTTTGAGCATGTGATATGAGGTTACATTATAGGTCACTTTTGACCTATACCGTTGATCAAGTGATTTTTCCAAACTTCAAAATGCATAACTCTATCATTTCAAATCCAAATGACATGAAATTGGTGACCATTTTTAAGTTCTTTGAGAGAGCTACAACTTTGATGAAGACAATTTTCTCATTTTAAGCTCATATAAAAAGTTAAGCAAGGTGGAATATTGAGACATATGGCTTGACACTTAGAAAAATTTTGATATGTCAAAAATTTCCAAACTTCCACCTCAAATTTCTCTAAGTTCCAAGCTCCAAATGAAAAAGTGTTGAACATGAAAGTTGTTCCTCTTGATCTCACTTTTCCAAATAGCTCAAATTCATTCATTTTGGACAAATAATGCATAGGTTGCGCATGATATGAACATGGTGTCATCACTTGGCAAGGATCAAACTTAAAATCCAAATGCACACTTGCCTTGCAATCCAAGCTGAATTCAGACTATCTAACATTCATTTGTGGACTTATGGCAATGATTTTATGGGTCTATACGCGCCCATGCACCCATGCATCATCCATGACCAAATTTGGAAAGTGATTTCAAGTGTGCAAATATCAATGGTTTTAGCTATAAATAGAGCCTCATATGCTCAGCAATCAACACACATTCGCGCCAGCTTTGATCCCCCATCTCAAACCCTCACTTTGCAAAGGATAAACCTGAGAAATTCATTTGAATCTGAGGTTGAATTTCCACTGTTTTGAAATTCAAATCTCCAGGAATCCACAGCCTTGTAAGCATTCAATCCTTCTTCTGCAAGCAAGTGGAGTGAGATCAAGCACAAGCAAGATCAAGATCAGTTGAATCCAAAAACCTCCATTGAAGGTATTTTCCAGAAATTTTGATCTCTTCGATTCTCTCAAATTCTTGCTCAATTCTATTGATTCTTTGGTTGTCTGAAGTTCTACCAATGTAGGCAAGAAGATCGAGTTGCTTTCAGGCCAAATTGAAGCAACTCAGTTCATGTACCTCAAATTTCAACTCCATGTATCTCTCAATATACTTGGAGTTAGAGTGAATTGAGGCCAGATTCGAGCTCAGTGCCATTTTTACTTTGAAATCATGTCCTTGTTTTTAATTTTGGTGATGGTTGATGGTGGACCAGTCTGGTGAGGTCCACCGGAGAAGAAGACCGGAGCTACAGCTCCGGCCATGCGCTGGCATGTCTCACAACCACAGGATCCATGTAATTTGTTTTAATCTCGTGTGTTCCTTTTGAATACCATGTCTGTTGCGCGCTGACTTGAGTGCACGGTGGATAGCGCGTTTCTGGCCACTTGATCTGCCACCTCAACTAATGAGGGAGATCAAGTGGTCCACATTTTTTCTGATATTTTAATTTTCATTTTAATTGCATTATTTTCAATAATTCATATTAAATTCAATATTGATCCAAAAAATATGGGACTTTCACCAAAAAAATTCAAATATTTTTTTCTTTCATATTCTGAATTAAAATTATTTTTTGGATCATTATTAATATTTTTCATGAATTAATTGATTTTTCATTTTTTTTAATTGTTTAAAAATACTTTTAAA
The DNA here is from genome assembly GCF_024323335.1 of Lathyrus oleraceus. Classification (NCBI taxonomy): domain Eukaryota; kingdom Viridiplantae; phylum Streptophyta; class Magnoliopsida; order Fabales; family Fabaceae; genus Lathyrus; species Lathyrus oleraceus. The sequence goes on from NC_066581.1 coordinate 525,352,643, forward strand.
TGTCCAAAAATTATGAATTTTTTTTCTCCAAGGTCCTTTGACCTTGTTTGACCTATGATAAATCTCATGGCCATTTCTTTGGTGTTTTGATGAGATTTTAGGAATTGGACAAACCATATTTAATTTAAATGCACTATTTTAGTATTTTATTTTGAATAAATTCCAAATACATTTGTTGACCAATTGTGATGACTTGTTTATTTTTAACTCTTGTTGTTGGGCCTTGGTCAAGGTTGATTTGACTTTGTCAAATTAATATCATTGGATTTAGGGGATTGATGGAATATACATTCCATCTCCCAAAATGAATGGATGATATTAATTTGGTAAAAGTCCTTCTTTGACCAATTTGTGTGTTGATCCATTCCCCTCCCACTTCATTTTATTCCCTTTCTTCATTCATTCATTCCATTTGGCCTATGACATCTCAAAGTCCTAATGCTAGTTGATTGAAAAATTGACATGAGTATGGATGAGATTAGGCCACACCTTTTGCATATTCTTTTTGTGTGTGGTATGTTTCATGAGCATAGTTCATTATACTATGTCTCTAACATGCATTAACACCTAAATTATATTGCTCGAACTCAAATAGTTGTGACTTCTACATAAGTCCAATTACGATTGCTTAACATAGCGCTAAATTTGTGACATAAAAGGCATAAGCATTCTAGTTAGTGATATTGTAAGTCTCCCCTCTTTCATGGTGTTGTGTGGAAACTTGGCCTTCTTTCCTTCCTTTGGAAGATGTTTTGGCTCAAGGATTCATGCTTGTGATAAGTGGGTTGAGTATTCTCCAAAGAATGTCTTAAGATGAAAAGCAAAAGCAAAACAATACTAACTTCTAACCTATTAACTACTAACTTTTAATTTCAAGCCTTTACTTTAATGCAATTTACTTTTAGCACTCTATTTCATTTGCCATTGTTCATATCATTCTAATTGTTTATGTTAATGCAATTTTCACTTTGTCCATTTAGACCATATTGTGTGATATATTTTGTTTGTGTATACTTTGCTTGTTTGTGTGGTCTTTGACCATTAATGTACATAATAATAACAAAAACCCTAAAAAACTTTTGAGTGGACTGTTGGCTTGATCTTGGACAAATTGACTTAGAATCTAGGCAATCTTCCTAAGCTAAAGGACTTGGCCAATGACAACTTGTTGAAGAACCAAGTGCTTGCAATTTGAAACTTCATCTGATGCATCTTTGAAGACCTCTCTAAGATTCATCTGCAACATGATCATTGTGAAGCAGTTATTTTGAACCTGTGTCTTGTGGAATTCATCTGTTACATGGGCTATTTTGAAGAAGATCACGGAAGGGATAAGCTTGGATGTGGCCATCTTTATTTGATGCCTTGCTCTTCAAGATAATATAATTGTGCATTTGTGTGTTGCTTGATTCTAAAAGTCCAAAGGGAATTCTGGGTTTCTATTGACATTCTTGTCTATTGGATTGCTACCCACTTGGTCAGATCTTTTCAACTCTAAACTTTTAATTTTGTGCATAGTATAGTCTCTTCATCTTCTCCCCATTTCTTTAATTTCAAAAATCTCTCCCTCCATTTTTCAAAATCTTCTTTGCGTGAACTACTTTTGTTCTAAACTTTGACCACTTTTGCAAAAAGATAGAAACTTTGGCCTTATGCCATTGCATTTTCAAACTTCTTTTCTTAAATCAAACTTGTAAATAAACTTAACTATACTTGACTTAAACTTTCAAAAAAGCCAAAAAGAACTAACTCATTCAAACCATTTTTAGGCCTTTGTGCCTTTCAAACATAACTTTTGTTAAAAATAATGCATCCATTTTGAAATTTGTATCGCGAACTACGAGGTTTTGATCCCTCATTTTTATGTTGGTACGTAGGCACAAGACCGAAGGTCTTGTCAAACACAAAAATATAATTAATGAATTATTTTCTCATCCCCCCATTCTATTTGTTTGAAAACATCACTTTATACCAAGTACATATGCATACAAAAAGGGCTCCCTAGGAGTACCTAGGACACTTTGGGTGTTAACACCTTCCCTCTGTGTAACCAACCCCCTTACCTGTAATCTCTGGCTTTTTATTAGTTTTGATTTGAAAACTTCTTACTTTTTGGTTTTGTTCGTACTTTTTCCCTTTTCCCTTGGAAACAATAAAAGCGCGGTGGCGACTCTTGTTATTTAATCTCTAGCTTGTCAATAGCTTGATGATCATGAACTTCCCGCTACAATCACATAAGTGATCTTTTCAAATTTTGATTTTGGGTAGACCAACTACTAAATATTTTGCAACTACTTTATTGACATGCGCTTACCGCCTATGCCAAAGCCAAGAGTCTTCACTCATGGAGACAAGACATTTAGCGTTAGTCAAAGATACTTCATTCAAGTCAAGCATGTATATGTTATTTATGTAACACCCTTTTTTCTACCCCAAAATACTTAACATATAATCAGAGTAAATAAGCACGCATATAAACAAAAGGGCGTCACATCGACGTTTTCAAAAACTAAAAGCTTTCAAAAACCAACATCATTCATCATCAATACACAATACACCTGGTCATTTAAAATAACACAATCCAATTATCATGAATATTCAAGCATATGTGTTCACAACGGAAAATAATGAATACTCATGTATTTCATAAAATGATCTATGTCCCATACCATGATCATCTCTCAATAATCACCTCAAGATAAAATAAAACAAGTAATAACCTAATGCATATCCAAACAAGATATGAGTTCAATACTACTAATCTACCCAGTGTTACATGGCCAGAGCATTGACTCATTACCTAGTCTTCAAACTAAAATACGGAAACTCTCCGGCTAATCTCGAGCGAGCTACCGTCCACTTACTTCAGCAATACTACTCTGGAGTATCTGCACGATACCCATGTAAAGGTAACATTCAAACAGAAAGGGTGAGAATTCAAATCATTATGAAGAAGTATAATAAGGCACAATGATTAAATCAACAATTAAAGGAATTTATCACACTTCGTATAACCATGTCAATAATATTAATCAACATTTATTTCACATGTTTCAAACATCCATCAAAACGCAATGAGTACACTATTAAAATCCAATACTATATTCTCAAATATACACATAACTACAATTATCACATAATCACATATTTTGCCAAGTTATGTATCCAAACATCCCCAAATTCAATTACCATATCTCATACACACATCACAAACACATCAACGCATACATTCAATTTTCACATAACTCTAATGTGACTCAATGCAAGACATGTGACTCTATGCATGCGGTACCTCAATGTGAACCCAACGTTTCACCGCTTTCCGATTCAATATCTAGAATCCAAGCCACGCTTCCGATCCGGACAAGATCAAAGCCTACTACGCCTATTTCTAATTAAGGATCAACGTATGCTACGTCTATTTCAAATTAAGGATCACCGTCTACTACTACGCCTATTTTCAATTAAGGATCAACGTATGCTACGTCTATTTCCAATTAAGGATCACCGTCTACTACTACGCCTAATTCCAATTAAGGATCAACGTATGCTACCATGTGAACCCACAGTTTCACCACTTCCACTATGAAGCTGACCATGCCATGAATGAATGTACAAATACCAACACATATGCAATTAAGATCATCTCTACCATCTTAACATTCCACATATCACTATAATTCAACTCTATGAATTATCCACCAATGGTACATATACACATTCATAATAGTATATCATTCACAAATGTAAGCTAATTATCAAATACGTACAATTAGATTGCATTTCAAAACGAATACAACTTTTAAAATCTCAATTTTTCATTTTTCAACAGTGGTAACCGGTTAACGCTCGGTGAGTAACCGGTTACTGTAAAACAGAATTAACAGATTTTTGAGCAAGTAACCGGTTAACGCTCGGTGAGTAACCGGTTACTGTAAAACAGAATTAACAGATTTTTAAGCAAGTAACCGGTTAACGCTCGGTGGGTAACCGGTTACTGTAAAACAGAATCAAATTTTTTTTGCATTTTTCATCGTTTGAGGACTTTCGGACCTCCAATTTCGATTCCGTAAAAAGCCACACGTTCAGAAAATTATAACTCACACAATACTCTAAATATATAATGTTAATTTGTAGTTTTAACACAATCGAGCATACTCATCAAAACCTAACAATTCCAAACAACCATACAAAATTAGGGATTTTAACCTAAACATACATCTACCCATTGACCCAATCATACTAACCCATAATAATAAGGATTCCCCCCTTACCTCTTCAATTTTCTGGAAACCCTAGCTCTTCTCTTTACTTTTCCTCTCCTCTTTCTCTATTGCCTTCAAATGATCAAATGAATCATAATTCTCACTCTCCTCCCCTCTTATATACTAGTATTCTATTTGGGCTTAAAGCATGATACTTTTAATTTAATTAATAGGCCCAATAAGACCTAATATTTAAATATCTCTAATTAGTTCAATTAAATTAAATTAACCCCACATACACACTAAGTTAATTAATACAATTATTTAATTATATCTCATATCAACTAAATAATTAATTAACACACCAAAATTAATTAATATAATCAACTATTATACTACCTAACAACTAATTAATTAATTAACACTCCACATAATTAAAATAAAATATAATAATAATAGTATAATAAATAAATACTAAAATTGGGTTGTTACAACTCTCCCCCACTTAAAAGATTTTCGTCCTCGAAAATTTACCTCAAACGAGCAACTCCGGATATGATTTCTTCATCTTATCCTCGAGTTCCCAAGTAATATTGCCATTGGCGACTTCTCCCCTATCACTTTCACCAAAGCAATCTCCTTACCACGAAGCCTCTTCACTTCTCGATCTTCAATTCGCATAGGTGATGTATCGACCTTCAAATTATCCCGCACTTGAACATCATCTAGTGGAACAACATGCGATGGATCCGTAATGTACCTCCTCAGTTGAGACACATGGAACACATCATGAAGATTAGAAAGTGATGGTGGTAATGCAATCTGATATGCCACTTCGCCTACCCTCTCGGAAATATGATAAGGACCAATGAAACGCGGCGTCAACTTACGCGACTTCAAAGCTCTACCAACACCCGTTATTGGCGTAACTCGAAGAAACACATGCTCATCTTTCTCAAACTCAAGAGCTTTCCTCCTCTTATCATGATAACTCTTTTGACGACTCTGAGAAGCCTTCATCTTCTCTTGAATCATCTTAATATTATCCGTAGTCTCTTGAATCAACTCAGGTCCAACCACAGCACTCTCTCCCGATTCGTACCAACACAAAGGAGTTCTACACCTTCTGCCATAAAGAGCCTCAAAAGGTGCCATTCCAATACTCGAATGGAAACTGTTGTTATACGTAAACTCGATCAAAGGCAAGAAACTATCCCAATTTCCTCCTTGTTCCAAAACACAAGACCTCAAAAGATCTTCAAGTGACTGAATAGTCCTCTTCGTTTGACCATCAGTTTGCGGATGTTACGCTGAACTTAACCGCAACTTCGTACCCAAAGCACTTTGCAAACCTTCCCAAAATCTCGAAGTGAACCTCGGATCTCTATCCGAAACAATGCTCGACGGAATACCATGCAAACACACAATCCTCTCGATGTACAACTTAGCAAGTCTCTCCATCGAATAATCCATCCTCATCGGAATAAAATGAGCACATTTCGTCAACCTGTCCACAATGACCCAAATCGCCTCACAATTACTCGATGTTCTCGGCAAACCCGAAAAAAAATCCATAGAGATACTATCCCACTTCCACTCGAGAATAGATAACGGTTGCATCAAACCAAACGGCTTTTGATGTTCAATCTTTGACTTTTGACAAGTCAAACATGAATACACAAATTCCGCTACATCCTTCTTCATACCTTGCCACCAAAACATCTTTCTCAAGTCTTGATACATTTTAGTAGCACCAGGATGAATACTCAGACCACTTCTATGCCCTTCCTCAAGAATTCTTTTTCTCAAATCCGCAACATCCGGAACACAAACTCGATCACGACACCTCATGATACCATTCTCATCAATCCGAAAGTCACCACCTTTGCCTTGATTAATCAATGTCATAAGATCGACTAATTTCAAATCTGACTTCTGACCTTCTCTAATCTCGTCAAGAATGCCACACGTAAGCTTCAACATCCCAAGCTTAACACACGAAGACGTCGCTTCACAAACCAAACTCAAATCTCTAAATTGCTCCAACAATTCAAACTCTCGAATCATTAACATAGACATGTGCAATGACTTCCTACTCAATGCATCGGCTACAACATTCGCCTTTCCAGGATGATAATTCAAACCAAAATCATAATCTTTCAAGAATCCCAACCATCTCCTTTGCCTCATATTCAATTCTTTCTAATCGAACAAGTACTTCAAACTTTTGTGATCACTAAACACATCAAATCTCGATCCAAACAAATAATGTCTCCAAAGCTTCAACACAAACACAATGGCGGCCAACTCTAAATCATGCGTCGGATAATTCCTCTCATGAACTTTAAGTTGCCTTGAAGCATAAGCTACTACTTTCCCTTTTTGCATCAAAACACCTCCCAAACCCAACAAATAAGCATCACAATACACAATGAAAGTTTATAACGGATCCAGTAAAATTAAAATAGGAGTCGTAGTCAATCTTCTCTTAAGCTCTTGAAAATTCGCTTCACACTGCGAAGTCCAAATGAAAGCTTGACCTTTCCTAGTCAACTGCGTCAATGGTAACGACAACTTAGAAAATCCTTCAATGAACTTCCTATAATAACCAGCCAAACCAAGGAAACTTCTAATCTCAGCAACAGACTTAGGAGCTTCCCACTGATATACAGCTTCAATCTTCGTAGGATCCACAGAAATACCACCACTCGAAATCACATGTCCAAGAAAACTTACTTCACTCAACCAAAATTCACATTTAGTGAGTCTAGCAAACAACTTCTTCTCTTTCAACACCGATAACACAACCTTCAAATGCTCGGCATGATCCCCTTTACTCTTGGAATAAATCAATATATCGTCGATGAACACAACAACAAACTTATCCAGGTAATCATGAAAAATTCTATTCATATACTCCATAAATACACCAGGTGCATTAGTCACACCAAAAGGCATCACGGAGTACTCGTAGTGACCATACCTTGTCCGAAAAGCAGTCTTTTGAATATCCTCGGCCTTTACATGAATCTGATGATACCCAGACCTCAAATCAATCTTGCTAAACACACAAGCTCCAACCAGCTGATCCATCAGATCTTCAATCCTCGGAAGTGGATACTTGTTCTTAATCGTCACTTTATTCAGTTGTCTATAATCAACACATAATCTCATAGAACCTTCTTTCTTCTTGACCAACAAAACAGGTGCACCCCATGGCGACACACTAGGATGAATAAACTTCTTCTCGAGCAAGTCTTCAAGTTTACTCTTCAACTCTTTTAACTCAGAAGCATACATTTGATAGGGAGCCATCGATACAGGACTAGTTCCAGGAATTAAATCAATCGAAAACTCAAACTCACGTTCCGGCGGTAAATCACTTATATCTTCTGGAAATACCTCCACAAACTCACAAACTATTGGCAATTCTTCAATCGTCCTCTTCTCACGAATATCCAAAGTTGCCAACAACATAAACAACTCGGCACCATCTTGCACTGATTCATCAACTTGCTTAGCAGACACTAACCAATCTTCCTTCGCACCAACCTCGGGAAAAATAACCGTCTCCTTCAAAACAGTTGATATACACCCGATTAACTTCTAACCAACACCATCATCGAATTCGACCTCTCTTCGGGTTCAGGAAAAGCACAACATTCTCAAAATAGGTTAACTAGCCAACACTGGACTCTTGCATGCAACCACCTAATGTCCAAGCTCGATACAATTGGAACATCCAAGAGAAGTAGACGCTTCTCCCCCACTTATCTCATTCCCAACCTGCCAATGGAAAATAAAACAAGCATCGACAGTGTTCTCACACACATGTCGCATACTAGGGAACAAACATAACTAAACAACCTGGCCGGACGGACCGACCTGCTCTGATACCACTAATGTAACACCCCTTTTTCTACCCCAAAATACTTAACATATAATCAGAGTAAATAAGCACGCATATAAACAAAAGGGCGTCACATCGACGTTTTCAAAAACTAAAAGCTTTCAAAAACCAACATCATTCATCATCAATACACAATACACCTGGTCATTTAAAATAACACAATCCAATTATCATGAATATTCAAGCATATGCGTTCGCAACGGAAAATAATGAATACTCATGTATTTCATAAAATGATCCATGTCCCATACTATGATCATCTCTCAATAATCACCTCAAGAAGAAATAAAAAAAGTAATAACCTAATGCATATCCAAACAAGATATGAGTTCAATACTACTAATCTACCCAGTGTTACATGACCAGAGCATTGACTCATTACCTAGTCTTCAAACTAAAATACGGAAACTCTCCGGCTAATCTCGAGCGAGCTACCGTCCACTTACTTCAGCAATACTACTCTGGAGTATCTGCACGATACCCATGTAAAGGTAACATTCAAACAGAAAGGGTGAGAATTCAAATCATTATGAAGAAGTATAATAAGGCACAATGATTAAATCAACAATTAAAGGAATTCATCACACTTCGTATAACCATGTCAATAATATTAATCAACATTTATTTCACATGTTTCAAACATCCATCAAAACGCAAGGAGTACGCTATTAAAATCCAATACTATATTCTCAAATATACACATAACTACAATTATCACATAATCACATATTTTGCCAAGTTATGTATCCAAACATCCCCAAATTCAAATACCATATCTCATACACACATCACAAACACATAAATGCATACATTCAATTTTCACATAACTCTAATGTGACTCAATGCAAGACATGTGACTCTATGCATGCGGTACCTCAATGTGAACCCAATGTTTCACCGCTTTCCGATTCAATATCTAGAATCCAAGCCACGCTTCCGATCCGGACAAGATCAAAGCCTACTACGCCTATTTCCAATTAAGGATCAACGTATGCTACGTCTATTTCCAATTAAGGATCACCGTCTACTACTACGCCTATTTCCAATTAAGAATCAACGTATGCTACGTCTATTTCCAATTGAGGATCACCGTCTACTACTACGCCTATTTCCAATTAAGGATTAATGTATGCTACCATGTGAACCCACAGTTTCACCGCTTCCACTATGAAGCCGACCATGCCATGAATGAATGTACAAATACCAACACATATGCAATTAAGATCATCTCTACCATCTTAACATTCCACATATCACTATAATTCAACTCTATGAATTATCCACCAATGGTACATATACACATTCATAACAGTATATCATTCACAAATGTAAGCTAATTATCAAATACGTACAATTAGATTGCATTTCAAAACGAATACAACTTTTAAAATCTCAATTTTTCATTTTTCAACAGTGGTAACCGGTTAACGCTCGGTGAGTAACCGGTTACTGTAAAACAGAATTAACAGATTTTTGAGCAAGTAACCGGTTAACGCTCGGTGAGTAACCGGTTACTGTAAAACAGAATTAGCAGATTTTTAAGCAAGTAACCGGTTAACGCTCGGTGGGTAACCGGTTACTATAAAACAGAATCAGAATTTTTTTGCGTTTTTCATCGTTGGAGGACTTTCGGACCTCCGATTTCGATTCCGTAAAAAGCCACACATTCAGAAAATTATAACTCACACAATACTCTAAATATATAACGTTAATTTGCAGTTTTAACACAATCAATCACCACAATCGAGCATACTCATCAAAACCTAACAATTCCAAACAACCATACAAAATTAGGGATTTTAACCTAAACATACATCTACCCATTGACCCAATCATACTAACCCATAATAATAAGGATTCCCCCCTTACCTCTTCAATTTTTTGGAAACCCTAGCTCTTCTCTTTACTTTTCCTCTCCTCTTTCTCTATTGCCTTCAAATGATCAAATGAATCCTAATTCTCACTCTCCTCCCCTCTTATATACTAGTATTCTATTTGGGCTTAAAGCATGATACTTCTAATTTAATTAATATGCCCAATAAGACCTAATATTTAAATATCTCTAATTAGTTCAATTAAATTAAACTAACCCCAAATATACACTAAGTTAATTAATACAATTATTTAATTATATCTCATATCAACTAAATAATTAATTAACACACCAAAATTAATTAATATAATCAATTATTATACTACCTAACAACCAATTAATTAATTAACACTCCACATAATTAAAATAAAATATAATAATAATAGTATAATAAATAAATACTAAAATTGGGTTGTTACAATTTACCCTCAAGCCCTTAAACACGTCATTCTTTTTATCATTATGTTCAATCATGCAAAAATCTTTTGAAAATGATACTTTATATCCTTTATCGCGTAATTGGCTAATGCTAATAAGATTGTGCTTAAGGTCTTCAACTAAAAAGACATCTGAGATAGTAGTAGAAGAGGGATTACCTACACTATATTTTCAAATTATATCTCCCTTTTTATTATCACCTTAGGTTACAAATCCTTTCTTCTTAGCCACAAAGTCAGAGAATAAGGAAATGTCACTCGTCATATGTCTTGAGCATCCACTATCGAGAAACCAACTTCTCTCCGTAGCCTCGAGACATTCCACCTACAAATTAAACAAGGGAAGGAGGTACCTATATTTATTAGTTCCTTGTGTGTGAGTGAAACTTTGGTTGCATTTGGGCAACCATTGGAAAATGCCTTTAGGAACCAAAACTTTCCTAAGTTGGCATTTAGTAATAGTGTGTCCCCTCTTGCAACAATATAGACAATTTAAGTTTGGATGAGAGTTGATTTTGCTAACTTGTTTTTTACCACATAAGTGTATTTTTGATAAATATTATTCATGTTACTTCTAAAATGTGGTTGATCAATATCAAAGGTAACTTTAGGTTGTAAAGCCTTGTCTAATTTAGCTTGAAGAGTTCTAACCTCTCTTTGCCAAATGTGACAAGTTTCACATCTAGACCATCTAAACAAAAATCCCCTATCATCTTTAGTTTTGCCTTTAGTAACCTCTATCATAGATTTCTTAAGAATTTCTAATTCCTTTTCGGAATCAGAAACCTTTTTTTCTAAATACCAGAAAATCTTCTTATTTGAGGCTAAGCATTTAAAAGCTTCCTTGGCCTCATTGTGTAGAGTACTAAAGGCTTTTTGCAAATCAAAATAGACATTTTATCAATATGATCGTAATTAGAATGACTTACATTCTTTTTCTTCTTTTGATGAGCCATAAAACAAAGATTGACCTTTTCTTCTTCATCACTTGAGTTACCATTGCTTGAGGACTCACTATCGCTCTCCCATGCAATGTATGCTCTTCTAACTTTGCTAGATTTCTTATAACATTTGTCTTTTCCTTTGTCTTTCTTCAACAATGAACAATCCGACTTATGGTGACCGGCATTTCCGCAATTGTAACAAGAGCCTCTAGACTTAGTTATCTTACTTTCTTCTTGATTTGAGAATTTTGATTGTCTTCTATAGTTGACTAGATTTTTATTCAAATGTTGAACTTCATTCTTTCTAAGGTATCAGTTATACCTCCTTATAAATAACCCTATGTCTTTATTCGAATCTTTCTCATCATCACTTGATTCACTCTCACACGTATCATTGGTGGATGACTTATAACTTGAAGCCTTTAAAGCGATAGACTTCTTTTCGGTGTCCTTTGCTTTCTCCTTCTTTTCCTTCTTTTGACTCTTTTCATGTTTCTCAAGGTTCATGAGCTCTTGCTCATGCTCTTGAAGCTTACCAAATAACTTTGTCATGTCCAATGTTCTTAGATCATTGGCTTCCTTAATCGCGGTTACCTTTGGTTACCATTCCTTGTTAAGACATCTTAAGATTTTGTTAGTAGCAACATCATTAGGGGTAGTTTTATCAAGAGCATTTAACTGATTCATTAGATGAGAATATCGCTTTTGCATATCAGCAATGGTTTCACCATTCTTCATATGAAAAAGGTCAAATTCTTGAGTCAAAGTATTGATTCTAGCTAGTTTGACATCATTGGTTCCCTCATCGGAAATTTGCAATGAGTCCCACATAGCTTTAGCACTAGTATAATGGGAAATCCCGTAATACTCATCAAAACCTAAGGCGACGATGATCATATTCCTAGCCTTCCAATCACAATTGTACTTTTTATCATCCTCTATATTCCATTGTGCTTTAGGTTTAGGTATAACAATGCCATCCGCATTGATCACAGTTATTTCCATAGGACCATCTTGGATGACTTTCCATACCTTCCTATCAGCAGAGTTGATATGAATACGCATACAATCCTTCCAATAACTGTATTTTTCACCATTGAAAATAGGCGCCCTATTGTACGCCCCTTTAGGATTGTTATCCATTTTCTAAAAAGTTATATGTGAAGCACTAAATGAACTGGTGCTCGTGATACCACTTGTTAGACGATAATACTGATCTAGAAGGGGGTTGAATAGATTAGGTATTTAAAATTTTGGCGCTTTTTAAAAAAAAATTAAAGGTTGCGAAAGTTCCCTAGACCATGATCGTCTAAACGATCCGTTACTGGAAAGATCAAATATGCGTGAAACCTAATGGAATGACTAAGATAAAGCTAATCAACAACAATCTTAATCAATCGATCAAATACACAAATCCTTGATATAGCTACCACTAATGATGAATTAAAACAATGAGAAAACAAGCAAAATATTGATAAACTTGCTCGAAGTTAATTTTAGCAAACACTTGGTGTGCACACTACACCAAGTCATAATTTCACTAGAATTGATTGTGCAGAATTTTCCTTAGTTACATCCAAAATGATTCCAACAATTTATCAAACAGCTTTAATGCATAACAATTAAGCGAGATGAAGTTACCAATTAGTTTCACACAAACTTCAATTTATGCAGAAATTAAAGAGAGAGAGAGAGAGAGAGAGAGAGAGAGAGAGAGAGAGAGAGAGAAAGAGAGAACAACACCAAATTTGTTTAGGCAGTTCCCCTTTCGTCCTTGCTTCGGGTACGTCTTCCCCCAATTCTAAAACTAGAATTGAGATATTTATTATCAATTGCAAAGTTTGTACAATAGAAGAAATAATCACCACCAAGCAAACCTAAGTGTTGTTGTAGATCATATCCACTTATCTCCCCTTAGTTCGAGTTGAACCAAGTGCTTCAAACGTTCCGAACAAACCTCCTATTGTAGCTATCTTATTGCAAGTACTCCAAGTTCTCCAAAACTCTAGCTCGGCTGATTTCGATCAGATGTGCGTGAGACCTCCGATTCTAGCTACCTTATTGCAAGAACTCCAAGTTCTCTAAAAATCTAGATCGACTGATTTCGATAGCGACACGCTTAAACCCAAACCTTTCTTCACAATCCTCCGGTTACCGTTACTCATTCGAATGAACCTACCGCTCTTCAAACCTTTCACTCGGCTGAATCTATGAAGCAAAGATTTGTACAAAAAACCCCAAATCTTGGAGGACAAAACCCTAATATTTTATTCAAGAAAAACCCACTAAAAACCTCTATCCAAACCAAGATACACAATCCTATTTAGACGTTATCACCACAACAATGCACTATGACCAACAAAAATTGTTATGTGTAGTTGTTGAAACATGCAATGAAGAATGAAGATGAAGAGGAACTTTAGTGTATATCTTTCACTTTTCTTGTTTTGTTTTTTAAAGGAGACTCAAGAATATATATATATATATATATATATATATATATATATATATATATATATATATATATATATATATATATATATATATATATATATATATATATATATATATATATATATATATATATATATATATATATATATATATATATATATATATATATATATATATATATATATATATATATATATATATATATATATATATATATATATATATATATATATATATATATATACGATGTATGGACCAAGTGAAAAACACAGTAGAATTTTTAACAAAAATACACAGTAGAAAAATGAGTGAAATCAGCGACCACTCGACCTGTTCACACTGGGGACTCGACCTGTTCAGACCCGCAATAACACAATTCAAATAAAACAGGTTATGAGTCGACCTCAACAGGGAGATGAGTCGACTCATCTTGTTTTTCCAAAAAGAGTCGACCTATGACTCGACCTGATCAGACCTGTGAGATACAAATAAAATGACATGCATGAATGAGTTGACCGCTCAAAAGCATGAGTCGACTCAAAGACTCGACATGTTCACACTGGGGACTCGACCTGTTCAGACCCGTGAGTTACAAAGAAAATGACATGCATGAATGAGTCAACCGCTCCAAAGCATGAGTCGACTCAAAGATTTTAAATGGTCAAAAATGAGTTTTTAAGATGTATTTTGGCCAATCCAAACCATTCTCTTATGGACCTAAGGTACCAATAATGATCAAGTGCAATATTGACATATATGAGATGCTCCTATATGCATAGACACATTGTATTGATACTTTGAGCATGTTAAATAGTTAATGCACTCTACGATATGATGACATCGTCCAAAGTACACAATATGAGCTACTAAAAGGTTTGACAACATTAAAACAAGGACTAAGAACCTTTTCCCTTACATTCACCCATAAGCATGAAAATATACTCCTATACATCTTCATGAGAAGGTCTCCAAATTGGATAAATATCTACAAGTATGCCATTAGCTCTCACATATGAAAAAGGAGCAATATTTTCACACAATACCATGAGGATTAGGAGACTTACAATCTCACTTATGAAAATGTCTTACTTGCCGGACAAATTTAGCGCTATGTTAAGAAATCCTAATTGGACTTATGTAGAAGTCACAAATATCTGAGGCCGGTCTATAATAATGTTAATGTTAATACATGGTAGAGAAATGATATGTAAATCATTCTCCTAAAGCCATGTCACACAAAAATAAAAAAGAGATAAATGATCAAGCACATGGGTTAGGAGGATGATCCATTACTTCAATCCATACTTCATAACACTTAGGAAAAACGTATGCATCAATCCAAAGTACCTTAAATGATCAATGACCAATTAGGAGGTAGATTTGAAATGATGAAAGTTCATCAAACACCAATCAACACATCATGAACAATATGAACACAAGCCATCCAATTGATCAAAAGGAAAAGAAAGAGGCGAAGGATAAGGGGACAAGAAAGACCAAACCCAAATTGGACAAAGGTTTGATCAAGTCATCATCAAAATCAATCATCCACTTTGGTGGATTAGGGTTTTCACCCCATCAACACCTAAGATCCATTGAGTTTGATAAGACTTATGGTCCAAACTATCATGATCCAAGGCCAACAGAAGTTCACAAAGGTCACACAAATATAAAATAAAATTACATGAAATAAAAATGCACCAAAAGTATTTTAAAATGAACTTTAAAGTAAAAATAAAATGAAAAATCCATAAGGTCCTTCAAAACATCAAATAAATGGCCAAGAAGATTATGAAAGGTTGAAAATAGAATAAGAAGCATATAATAATTTTTTCAAAATTTAAAATTGCATAAAAGTATTTTTAAACAATTTAAAATAAAGGAGAAAATAAAAATTCCATATAAAATAGAAAATTAGTGAAATAAAATGTGAAAAATTAAAAATCAGATAAAGAAAAATAAAAGAGAATTTTAGAAATTATTTTGGGATTTTTTTGATGTAAAATGAATTTTCTATGAATTTTGAAAGAAAATGCAATTAAAAATAATAAAAGAAAAAGAATTAAAATTAGAAAGAAAAAAAACGGAGCATTGGATCACGCCTCATTAATTGATGTGGCAGACCTAAGACTCCTCATATTAGGATGCACGGTGGAATTCAACACAAACAACACACGAGATCTAATTCAAAACGAACCATTCAAAACATTATGTTTGTCCAATGAGTCTGGCTCAGATGACCTGGAGCACTCCGATTATCTTCTCTGGTGGTCTCTCATTGAAGTTTCATCATTTGGTAAATTCAAAACACGAGACCACCACCATTTTCATCCTCTACTCATCCCGAATTCAACCTTATGCTCCAAATTTATTTATCTAAACTGAGTACGAGGAATTTCAGAAGACAACAAGCCACGAAAAATAAAATTAAATGATGAACATGATCAATCAACAGCAAATAAGTTAGGGGAAAGCATCAGAGAGTGGATGACTACATTGTGGTAACTTGTTTGAGTTCAAATGGTGCTCAGAACTACATTGTCCAAATGGTGATCAAAAGTTGGTGAAGCTTGATCTGGTTAGACCACTTCATAAGGTTTTAGAGCTTGGGAATTGTTGCAAAAGCTTCAGAAGATGCTGAAGGTGCTGATGGAATCAAGAAACTGGATTGAAATAAGTTGGAAGTCAAAACACGAAAATTGAACTTTTCGGGAAAACTTCATATTTCAGTAGGGGTTTCTTGGCTCTCAAAAGCTTGGAAATTAATCTAGTAGACTCCTCTATTTATAGGAAATGTTTTTGGATCCAAATATGTACATAATCAAGCTTAAGTCGTGCAAAATGAATTTGATCGAATGTGAGAAAAATGTGACTTGCAATCCACCAAAACTCAGTCGAATGATGCGTTTCAAGGGTCAATTAACTTCTGGAGACTTGGCTAAACACATTTAGGTCCAAAATACATGCTAATTTGGCTTGGAATTGAGATTAGTGAAGTTCAAATTTTGGGCAATGGTGATTTCTTCAAATCCAAGTCACCATCTTCAACTCAATGGGGCATCTTGCTCATGAAGCTTTTTGATCCCATTCTTTTTGTAATATGTTGACATCATAAAATAGATTATAATGTGCCAAGAAGTATTGCATTTGGATGCTTCACAAATTTATGGCATGTTGAAGTTGGCAAGAAAAACTGGTCATATAACTTAGAAAATTTTGAGTATCCAATGGCTAAAAATGACCTGTAATGTCTCAATGAAATCCATGGTTTTCCAAGCACAATTTGACCTTGATAATTGAAGCGAACTTGTAGAGGGAATCACAAATGACATTTTGCAAAAAAGAATCAACCTCTAATGATGAAAATTGAAGAAGTTACAACCCTTGAAAGTTGAGAAAAAGTCACTTGAAAATAGGTCAAATTTTAGTAAGTCCATAAATGACCTATAATGTCTTCAAACTTTTGATGATCCTCCAAGCATAATTGGTTCTTGTCATGTAACGAGGAGTTGTAGAGGATGTTGAAAAGAGGCATATGCAAAAAGAAGCATTCAAGAATGTTGAGAATAGAAGTAGTTGTGATCCTTGGAACTTTGACTTCAAATGCTGACTTTTTTTGTCAAACCACTTGGAACAAGCTTGTGCACTTGGATTTTTCTTGCATTTCAAAGCACATGGATAATAATATGTTCTTAAAATAAGGTTCCCTTGAATGTCTCTTGATTAGATTGCTCAAAGCTTGAGGCAACTTGGTTAAGAAGACATGGAAATAAACACATGAACCTTTGACTTGAGGAATCAACAAAATCCTAGTTGAGGAATCATGTTTGATGTTCTTGATGGGAAACCCTACCTTGCACAAGAAACTTGAAAGAAACAAGATATATATTTTCCATTTTGATTAGTGTTTAGATAAGTAATGAACATATAAACACAAAGGTAAAACACCAACAAAGAGGTGCTTGATGATCCCTACAAAAGGCAAACCCAAATATGAAAGGGAGATGGACCAGGAGGTGACCTTGTTTGTGTAGCAAGGATGTAAATGATATGTGGGACTTAGGGTTAAAAATTAGGGTATGACAATATGATTCCCTTCAAAGGACGAATGAAGCTTTTTGTGGTTCACTCAGTGTGCTTTCCTTTATTCTTGATTGCAAACGTAAATTGTTAAGTATTCCTTGCAATAAAATAACATGAATAAAAATAACATCCATGCATCATTTGCATTAAAAAAAACTCATCATTCCCCCTTTTTCTTGATCGGAAAATGACGCAACAAACTGACTTCCCCACACCAGTACAACACGCGCCAACATCAACAAGCAGTAATGGATCAACTAGAAAAATATCAAGCCGCACTCTGCAAAGAGGTGTCTCAAGTAAGGTCCCAAATGGGGTAGTTGATGGAAACAATCCAAGTTGTCACTTGAGGTCAAGAAATAATGGTCAAAATGCAAGAGGAGATGAATCAACATGCTCATGATGTCAATCCCCCTCCTAATCCTCATGTCATAGAGAATCCAACGCCTCTTCCTCAAAGCAACCCTCCAGATTATATTCCAATAGGTACACCTAGTGGTGTCCCCCTGGCTACTCGCAATCCTCATGTTATTGAAGTAGACGACCACCAATACCCTTTCTCCAGCCCTAGGGATTCCTCCATGTATGAAGCTTTTGGTCCTCCTACCAACGAGATGGAGAATAAAGTTAAAGCCATCAAAGAGAAGCTGAGAGCGATTCAAAGTACAAACACTTTAGGCCTTGATGCTGTCGAAATATGCTTGGTTCCTGGCGTGGTCATCCCATCCATATTCAAGGTCCCTGACTTTGAAAAATATAAAGGAGCCAGCGATCCAAGAACTCATAGTCGAGCCTATTGTCTTAAGATGGCCACCTATTCTGACGATGATCGACTCCTTATGCATTTATTTCAAGATTCATTGAGTGGAGCATCATTGGATTGGTACATGCATCTAGAAGGTACCCACATCCGCACATAGAGGGAAACAAATGAATTGTTCCTTAAGAATTATCATTATAATACTTATATGGCGCCAAATCGCACGCAGTTACAAAATTTAATGCAAAAGTCCAAGGAGACTTTCAAGGAATACGCTCAAAGGTGGAGAGAGCTCGCCGCTAGAGTACATCCTCCTTTGCTATAATTTGAGTTGGTGGATATGTTCATGGGAAACCTACAAGGTCCATACTTAGATAGGATGGTAGGGAGTACATCCTCAGGCTTTTTTGACTTTGTTTTGGCTGGCAAGAGAATTGAAAATATGATAAAGATGGGAAAGATCCAATTTTCCGCAAGCATCTTTGGTGTTGTAAAGAAACCCTTTGTCGCATATTGAAATAGAAAGGAGGGAGAAATGAATGCTACCGCAGTAATCAGAGAAAGAGCCCTGACATATCGCATATCGAATCAGTAAGTGGCCATTGTAGCGCTAGTCCAACAACAACAACAATAACAACAACAAACTTTCACAATTCTAATTCAATAACAACATCAATAGCGTTATCAACCTCAACAACAATAACAACAACCACGTAATCAGCAACAACAACAACAAAGACAAAGACGTCCTGAGAGAAGGTTTAATCTAGTTCCAATGCCATACATCCACATCCTACCATATTTGTCGAGAGGATCGCTAGTACAGTTAAGGGAGTAAGGGCTACCCCAACGGTTCTTCCTCCCAGTTACGATGCTAATGCCCGATGCGAGTTCCACTCTAGCGCTCCCGGCCTTTCTATCGAGAATTATAAGGCCCTAAAGTATAAGGTGCAAGATTTAATCGACTCTAAGACAATTACATTTGCGCCTAATGACCCAAATGTAAATAATAACCCAATGCCTCCTCACAACAAGTTGAACGCGAACATGGTAGAGATGGATAGTGGAAGGAAATTGTTGACCTCAGTGGACAAATTGAAAACTCCATTCATCAAAATAAAGAACGTGTTAATGAAAAGTAATTTATTTCCTGTTTATAGTACAACTTCTGAACAATGTATGATTAAACTACAACAGTGCGGAATTTTGAAGTCCACCATACAGAAACTAATGGACCAAGGGATATTGTTGATAGATCACCCATCCATGATTGAAGAAGTGTACACACTTGAGATCCCGTATGATGAAGTTTTACCTTTGCAGATACCATATAATCTCTCTCAGATGACCCTCTCTGTAACTCCCATTACTCCTATGATGATAACAGTCCCAACGAAGTTTCCTTTTAACGACACAAAAGCAGTTTCGTGGGTGTACGACCCCGCGGTCTATATCCATGGGCAGAAAATGCAAGAGAAGCATATGACGTTTGATGAACCAATAGTGAGTATAGTCGGTACTGGTGGGGTCACCCGAAATGGAAGAATCTTTGCTCTCACATCTTCTCCAGTTGACAATAGCGGCCCTTCAGTCCAAAATAAAGGAAAACAGATCGAGAACGCCCAGCAAAGGCAAGAATCTATACATGCTAATGAGGTAGGCGAGTTCTTGCGTATCATAAGGAGAAGTGACTATAGAGTGGTTCAACAACTCAACCAAACTCCTTCCAAAATCTCTATGTTGTCTTTGCTCATGTGCTCTGAAGCACATCGTGATGCCTTGGTCAAAGTTTTGAAATATACCCACATGCTGCAAGAGATCCCCATTTGCCAATTTGAGGGAGTGGTCAATAACATAGCTACCAGCCTAAGCCTGGGTTTTAGTGATGAAGAGCTCCCCTTTGAAGGAAGGAACTATAACAAGGCCTTGCACATCTCCATTGAATGTGTAAACACTATGTACTCAAGGGTCTTAGTGGATACTAGTTTATCTCTAAATGTGATGCCTAAGAGTTTTCTTTCAAAGTTGACTATTGAGGGACTTGTGATTAAGTTGAGCGAGCTAGTGGTAAGGGAGTTTGATGGGTCAAGGCGAACAGTAATTGATGAAGTATATATTCTCATCAAAATAGGCCCCCATACCTTCTTCATTACCTTCTTCGTGATGTACATATACTCAGCCTACAATTGTCTGCTTGGACGACCGGGGATACATTCAGTCGGAGCTGTTACATCAACACTCCATCAAAGGCTTAAATTTTTGGTCAGCAACAAGCTGGTAGTCGTGGAGGGCGAAGAAGATATCATGGTGAGCCATATGGCGTCATTTCGGTATGTGGAAGGAGAGGGTGAGGTAAAGGAAATCCCATTTTAATCCTTTGAGATTTTTAATGTTGAAATGGTTGCCCCTGTAAGGGAAGTAAAAACTGATGAATTTCTGATGGCCTCCCTAAAAGATGCTTAAACTATCATCAAAAGTGGACACTCTGTAGGATGGGGGATGATGCTATAACTTTCAGTCAATAAGGATCGCTCTAGAGTGGGATACAACCCCTAAGACTTAAAGAAGCCAACGCCGATGGCTATAGAGGGGCAAGTGCCCCCCTTATCAAATTTATTCTCAAGCGTCGGGCACCTTGTAGATGGCCATATTTATGCCCTAGAAGAGGATGATGAAGTTGAAGAGGAAGGACTCATCTATAAGAAGACAGAAGGAAGAGGAGAAAATAACTAGACCTTGTTGGAATTACTCGAAGTAACAATGTTGGAGAAGTATTTTCCATGTTTTTGTTTTTCCCTTAAATAATCTAAGAATCAATGTCGTGCCCAAGGCATGAGGGAATTATTTTTAGGGCCTCCATTAAATTTCCCTTTTTTATCAATTAATGAAAATCACCACGTTTCGCATTCAAATTTGTGATCATTGTCTTTCATTTATTTTATCTTCTCACCTAATAAAAAAATGGCAATGCTTTTCTTTTTCTTTAAGTTTTTCAACTCATTTTGTCTTCCTTTCATACAAATAAAGGCATGAACCCTAAATCGTGTAGATTACCCTTGGTTACCACCAATAATGGCTCTGCTATGGTCCCATATGACTTCGACAGTCTGATTAATCATGCTGACATAGATTGTGATGAAGATTGCGAGCTCCTCAAAGAGTTAGCACAACTATTCAAGAAAAAATCGAAGGTCATACAACCGCACGAGGAATCAATAGATATGGTCAACCTTGGAATGGATGAAGAAGCTAAAGAAGTTAGAGTAGGCTTGGATCTACAATAAGATATAAAGGCAAAGTTAGTCATGCTCTTACAAGACTACATGGATGTGTTTGCATGGTCTTACCAAGACATGTCAGGCCTCGATACTGATATCGTGGTCCATCGTCTACCCCTCAAAGAGGATTATCCTCCCATGAAGCAAAATCTAAGAAGGACTCGTCCTGACATTGCTATGAAGATCAATGAGGAAGTGCAAAAATAGATCAGCGCAGGTTTCCTAGCAGTTTCCAATTACCCCCAGTGGATTGCCAATATTGTGCCCATGTCCAAGAAGGACGACAAGGTAAGGATGTGCGTAGATTACAAAGATTTGAATAGAGCAATTTCCAAAGACAACCTCCCATTACCTCACATTGATATGCTAGTGGACAACACCGCTCAATTCTCTATTTTCTCCTTCATGGATGGCTTCTCCGGTTATAACCAAATCAGAATGGCTTAGGAGGACGTGGAGAAGACTACTTTTATAACCCCATAGGGAACTTTCTACTACAAGGTTATGCCTTTCGGATTAAAGAATGCCGATACAACTTACCAACGAGCCATGGTCACACTGTTTCATGATATGATTCATAGAGAGACCGAGGTCTACGTTGATGATATGATCGCCAAATCACAAACTTAAGAGGAGCATCTTATCAATCTAGAAAAGATATTTGAATGTCTAAGGAAATTCAAGTTGAGGCTTAATTCCAACAAGTGCACGTTTGGGGTAAGATCTGGTAAACTGCTAGGTTTTATCGTCAACCAACGTGGCATTGAGGTTGATCTTGAGAAGGTAAAGGTCATACAAGCTATGCCTACACCCAAAACTGAGAAGGAAGTATGAGAATTCCTAGGTAGATTGAACCATATATCTAGATTCATATCTCACCTTAAGGCCACGTGTGAGCCATTCTTTAAACTGATTCGAAAGGATCAAGTTATCACTTGGAACGACAACTGCCAAAACGCTTTCGAGAAGATAAAGGAGTATTTACAAGAACATCATATATTGATGCCTCTTGTGGTTGGCAGACCCCTGATCATGTACCTCACCGTCCTGGAAGGATCTATGGTATGTGTCCTCGACCAACGAGACAAGACTAGTAGGAAAGAACATGCCATATACTACTTAAGCAAGAAGTTTACCAATTGCGAGAGTAGATATTCAATGCTTGAGAAGACATGTTGTGCACTTACTTGGGTTGCCAAACGCCTAAGACAATATATGTGATCGGAAAAATAACAAATGTACTATGTTTCCCCTTTAGTAATAATGAGGGAAATTCTTCGAATGTCGATCTCAAGGACTGCTTGTAAATATTGAGTTCTAATTGTTGTTCATTTAAACAAAAACTAATGTTTGGAATTGTTTTTCTAAATTATGAAAATAATTACGAATGAAATAAATGGATGCGGCGAACGGTTTAAACAAATATGAGTAATATGCTAGGGAAAGTGTGTGATTTATTCCTATAACAACTCTAAATTAATATTGCAACAATATATTTCAAAAAATTAATATCAGTTCTTAAGGTTGTTTTCTCCTAATGTCTTAGTGAGAAAACCTTTAATCATTCAACCCTAATCTCTATGTCCATAGATATTTACCAATGAAATTAAGCCTTATAATATCAAGAACAAGCTGGTTTCTACTGGGTATCCCTAATCCTAGGTGAAACCTACGATAGAATATTCTTACAAAAGAATTACCAACGGTTGTCCAACCTAATTGATAATCATATATTAAACTCAATTATTTCGAAAGAGAAAGCATTAAGAACATCAAGAGAATAGATTAATTATGAAAAACAACATTGTTATTGCAAATATAAAATCACAATCATTATAGATTCAAATCAGGGACACCCCCTAGCATTGGGGGATTTAGCTACTCATAGTATTCAAGGAAATCAAAATATAAAGCGTAGACATTACAAGTACTTAGATGAAATTTGATCTTCAATCTCTTCCGTTCATGAAAATCTCATCTCCCCCAAGCCCTTGTTTTCTCCAATTATGAATCGTGTAATTTTCCTCTTGCAAAAAATTTCCCTATTCTTGTCCCAAAAACTCCCTTAAATAGAAAAAAATGCTTATTTTGTCATTCTCTCTCTTCAAACAGATCGAAAATAGACAATAAAATCAGGTTTAGAATGGATCAAAACACCCTGAGCTCTCAAATTTTGCCAAAAAGGAAATGATTAAATCTCAGCACGCATGCCCGCTACGGGTGGCCGCAGTGCTCCACTGCTTTTGGCCTTTTTGCTTTTGGTCCCAGGACCTGACTGTTACGGCTTGTGGCAGGTTCTACGGGTGGCTGTAGTACACCTCTGTCTCTTGTGGCTTTCATCTTTTGGCCAGGCCTCGCTGTTATGGCCCATAGTAGGTGCTACAGGTGGTCGTAGTTCACCTTTATTTCTTGTGGCCTTTAGCTTTTAGTCTATGCTTCACTGCTACGGCTCGTAGAAGGTGTTACAGGTGGTCGTAGCAAGCCTACTAGAGCATGGGAAAACTTCTCCGATTCTTCGCGATTCTCCTTAGTTTCTGCATCCGATCGTTCTTGAATATTTGTTTGAACCTAAAAAACAGTAAAGACACACAACCAAAGCATAACATGCGGAAAATAGAAAGAAAACTTAAAAAATAATGAAACGATTAAATCAACTAACGGTAAAAGAAACTGACTCAAAAGACCACTAAATAAGAACAAAGTCCTACCGTTTACCTGTATTTTTGCTAAACAAGTGACATAACATATATCATAAATGGTGACTAATCAATATGCTCACCCATACAACGTTGTTAATCTCCAAGGTGGACCCGGTCAAGTACATCTTTGAGAAGCTTGCTCTAACCAGTAGAGTAGCTTGTTGGCAAATGGCTTTAACTAAGTACGACATCCAACATGTCACTCAAAAAGCTATTAAAGGGAGTGTACTTTCAGACTATCTGGCACATCAGCCTTTGGAGGAGTACCAGTCTATGCGCTTTGAGTTCCCTGATAAGGACATCATGCTGATCAAAGATTGCAAAATACCCGGACCCAAGGAAGGACCAAAACCTGGATCTTGGTGGACTCTGGTATTTGATCGAGCTTCTCACACTCGTGGAAATGGCATTGGGGCAGTCATCACCTCCCTAAATGGATTTCACTTACCCTTCACTACAAGGTTGTGCTTCGAATGTACCAACAATATGGCTGAATACGAGGCCTATATCTTCGGCATTGAAATTGCGATTGATCTTAGGATCAAAATTATTGAAGTATAGGGAGATTCAGCCTTGGTCATCAGCCAAGTCAAAGGCGATTGGGAAGCTCGAGATCACAAGCTCATCCCTTACAAGGAACATGTCCTAAAACTTATCCCATACTTTGATGAGATCACATTCAATCACATTCCTCGAGAGGAAAATAAGTTGGTCGACGCCTTGGTAACTTTGTCATCCATGTTTAAGGTCAAATGGAAAATAAAGCACCAACTTTCCACCTCGACTACTTGGACGAGCCTGCCCACTATTTGGAAGCAGAAGGTGAAGCCAACGATCATCATTGGTTCTATGACATCATGGAGTTCTTGGAAAACCAAGAGTTCCCTGAGAATGCATCCATCACCAAGAAGAAGTATCTTCAGGATCTATCATCCAAGTTCTTCTTAAGCTGAGGGGTATTGTACAAAAGGAATTATGATTCAGTTTTGCTTATATGTGTGAACAAGCAAGAAGAAAACCAAATTATAATGGAAATCCATGAGGGATCCTTTGGGACACATGCCAGTGGGCACACCATGGTGAATAAAATCTTAAGAGCCAGTTATTACTGGATGACCATGGAGGTTGACTGTTACTGCCACGTCCACACATGCAAAAAATTCCAAATCTACGCCGATAAGATTCGTGTGCCACCAATTCCACTCAATGTCCTAACATCACTGTGGCCTTTTTCCATGTGGGGCATTAACGTGATCGAACGCATTAAGCCAATGCCTCGAACGTACATCGCTTTATCTTGGTAGCCATAGGCTATTTCACCAAATGGGTGGAAGTAGTCTCCTTCACCAACGTCACAAGACAAGTAGTGGCTCGATTCATAAGAAAGGAAATCATTTATCGTTATGAGGTCCCCAACAAGATCATTACTGATAATGGATCTAACCTTAATAACAAAATGATGAAAGAGTTATGCCAGAGCTTGAAAATTGAACACCACAACTCACCGCCTTATAGGCCCAAGATGAATGGCGTTGTCGACGTAGCTAACAAGAATATCAAGAAGATCATGCAGAAAATGGTGGAAACCTATAAAGATTCTCCCTAGCCATTGCTAAGGGCAGACACCCTTTTATTTTTCCAACTTTCTCATTCCCCGACAGAGTTTCTTCCCTACCATTTCTCTTGGAGTTTTTACATCAAACTTTTCTATTTGAGGAGATACTTATGTTGCATACATCGTACTACATGCATAATCATCATGTCTGTATTCATTTTCCCCAGCAATTGGTCTCATATTAATATCGTTTTCCATCTCATAAATACTTGCCCATATATAATCCCCAACAAATAATAACACTTTCATCCCCCAACAGGGAAAAATTTTGTTTACTCCTTTTAGTATTTAATCCTCTCCTACCTTGAACACATTGGAAGTCGTTCGTATCCATACATTCAGGTCCGAGAAGATTAAATAGGGGAAGTTGTCATACCCTCAAATTTACCCTACCCCAACATCACCTTTTTGAACCCTAATTCATGAGCATACATCCCATACATGTCATCTCATATGCATATATACATAATGATCCACAATAATCCACAAACTCAAGGCATGTGATTCATCTATGAAGCCTCAAGATCCTTTGGCCATGTTGAGGTGTGCCCAAGCCACCTTAACTCTAATCTCTATCCTCAAGCATCTAACTAAGCTTGGAGGATAATCCAAGTCATCTCACTCACTCTCCAAACCCAATCTGGATGGTGAGTCCCCATTGAAGATGCATCAAGATTCATCTGGTCACCCAAGGACTCTAACCCTAGCTCTTGACCTTCTTTGGCTTGTACAAGTCATGGTTTACCATGGATCTTGACGATGTCATTGAGGACCCATAAAATCCAAAGTTCTTTCATGCCCCAAACCTTTGAAACATGTCAATATGTTCCTTGCATCACCAAACCCTAATTTGTCTGACCTTGATTCTTGATGAAACTTGTGGTTCAAGAAACCCTAATTTGGACATCCTTTGATCATTGACCTTGCTTCATTTTGATCATCCTATCATACCACCACTCATTCAACATCAATTAATTACAATTACAACCATAATTCACCATTCAAACACTCATCCATTTTATGTTACAAGTACTTGGTTTGATCATGCATTCCGAACTTTCAAGGCATTTGATTCACCCATGAACTTGGCCTAGCATCACTCCATAAATCCCCAAGCCTCATTTTACCTCATGATATGATCATATGAGCTTCAAACATCCATTATTGCACCATAAAAATCAATAAATCTCATAATCACATTTTTAGGTCATGTTGGTTGGTCACATTTTAGCAACAATGGCATATGGCAAGTTCCAAAGCCCATAACTTTCTCATTTCACAAGATTTTTAAGTTCAACTTCAAAATAAAAATGTCCTAATTGAGTCCCTCTCCAACTTTGATTCAAGGTCTAAGACCTAGTTCATTGAGCAATGATCTAAATATTTCCATTGGCCAAGCTGGTCCAACATGCCTACCATGCCCTAAAACATGACCAAGATCACTACTTTACCACATTGCCATTTACAAACCACAGATCCTTTTGACCTTGTTCTTTTTACATCTAATCAAGGACATGGCAAGGAACATTTGGCACAAGTTTTAGGCAAAATGCACAAGCCAATTCCATTTGGCCTTGGTTTAAAGTTGCTGACTTACCATGATGCACAAACCAGACATGCCTCAGCCAGAACTTACATAATCATGCACCAAACTACCAAACTCATATGTTCTGATCCCTTTTGGCTATATTACATAACATTCCAAGACAATATTATAAGTCAACTTGGTGGCAACAAGAGCACATGGGAGCATTTCGAGCCAAAGTCAAAAAGTGAAGTTTTTCCCAAAATGGCAAAAAGACAAAACCATAGTAGGTCAGATCAAAGCCATTTGTTGCACCTATATGATGCTAAGGGGAAAAACCAACTGGTATGGAGTGCAAGCAAGGTCAAAACACAACCACACTTGTCCAACAACTTTTAACCTTAGGCATGTTTCAAGCTTCACACCTTTCTGAAGCAAACCATCCCATTCTTCCCTTCAAACACTTCCATTACCTTCCCTATAAGTAGGGGAAGGTGTTCCATCCGGAAACCATGCTTCAAAAGCCAAAAACACCCTGCTGCAAACCCGAGTTGAACCATCTAAAATAGAGTTTCGATTTTTGAGATTCAAAGCATTCCAGTTCCAAATAACCACCCAGAATCTATCCTTGAACTCCATTCAAACTTTCCAAGTCCTAAGTCACCTTCCCTACACCTCACATGAGTTGCACCAAGTCATCGGAGCACCGCTCTGAAACCGGTTTCGATCAGGTAGTTCCACTTACCCCCTTTACTCAAACAAGTTACCATTCAACTCGAAATCCCTCACTGATCATTAAGCCCGTACTTTGAGCTTTGATTAACCATTATCCATCATTTAATTTTTAATTTAGGTCAAAGTTATTCTTCTATTTCTTGACAAAATACTCCACACTCAGAGCCAATCAATGGCTCATGAATGTGGAGGTTGTTTCGTTTTCATGATTGGGCAATGATTCCATGTTTAAATCCCATGAAAAACACTTATTTTTGAATTTGGATTGCGAGGTTCCAAGGTTAAAGATGAACGTTATCTCGCATTTTTTGAATTTGAAAACAAGTTGTGTCCCACTATGATTGGTTGATTCTCATGCGCATTCATTTTCAACCGTTATTTTATTATTTTGTTTCATCAGTGTGTTTGTTATCACAAGTGGGCGCTTAACCCAGTAGGAGAGGGGGTTGATCCCCCGTGACCTCAGGGTTAGGGGTTCAACCCCCACCGTGTGCAATTTGTCTTAATTTTATGTCTTTTACTTCCATTTTATTTATTTTCACACTATTTACTTTGCATTTCATTTTATTTCTACCCCTCTTATTTTCATTATTCTGAAAATATTTCCAACATAGACCCTTGTTATTTTTGTCTCTACTTTTTATTTATGCCTTATTTCATGTCATTTGAATAATTTTCCATTAACTTATGAGGTTTTGAATCTAGTGGCTAATTAAGTCTATATTTGTCATGGTATTGGATTGTTTAGGGTTGCTTTAACCTTCCATGTTTCAAACCTACTAATGAATGATCAATATTAATTCATAATACTTTGAATCATGGATAGGTTTCCCCTACATCAACCAACTTGGGTTATTTGACACGTAGATGAAGATTTGTTTATGCACATATTAACTTGTGGTTCCTTTTGTTCCATTTTGTTTCTTTTGCTTTTACTAACCTACTAACTTTTATGCTAACTTGTCCATATTTTACACTAACCCTTATTATTTTGTTCATATTGTAAATTGATCTTTATACCTTGTCTAACTTAATCACTTAATCAAAACACTACCTTCAACCCTTGAGTTGGTATAGTCTTCCTTTTGTCAAGCTATTGATAGATGGACTTGGGGTTTGCATAACTTTCATTGTTACAAACCTATTGTAAGTTGATCATTTGATCATCTTCAATACTTTGTATCAGTGATAAGTTATCCCCTGATGCGTCATATTTTGAATCTTTTGACCTAAGGATAGATAATCCTCAAGTGTTGATCTTTTTCATAATACTAATTTCACTTAACTTTACTAACTTTGATTACCACAAACCACTGTCATTATCAATGTTATTTTGTTATTTACTTTTATGTTGTTACTTTGTAATTTACATTCAAGTACTCATCATCATCATATTCATTGTATAAACTCATCATGTGTGTTTATTGTTATCGTTTATCATTATTGTTCTCATAACATCAAAAATAACAAAAACATGATAAAATGATAAGACCAAAAATATTTCATTCCACTTAATCAACTTGACTTAGAGAATCTCATCCTATGACCTTTTCTTAGAGGACCTTTCCCTTATCTTTTTGATACTTGGTGTTAACCTTGGATTTCATCTATAACTTATATATCGGCTGTAAGAATGGCATCATGACACCATTCTAGGGGGGGACATGTTTGTAACACCATTATTCTTTGTTTAGCTTAGGTCACTTTTGCACACACAAGACTTTCTCTTGGGCCACCTTACAATGAGACCCTTTATTTTCTTGTTGGTTACTTTTCATACCTGTTTCATTATATTAGCCAATTTCATAACCAAATAAACAAACCCTTGATTCAACGTCAAGTAGAATTTTCATAATCAAATTCAAAAAACAATAAAACTACGATTAGTATTGTGTGCCACGAGCCTTAAGCGGTGGAAAATGAGTAAGAATGGAGAATTCCTACCCTTACTCTGATTATTTTGGATGCAAGACACTTGGCTTGTTGTCTAGAATTTTCACTTTCGCCCATAGACTTTAGTGCAATCTAATCACAAACATTATTTTCATAAACCCTTATTCAAGGTAAAATCAATACAACTCATCAAACCTTATTTTTTGTGCCTTAGGACATCATCCAGAAAACCCTTTTATCAAAGGTAAAATCAACCAACACACAAACATTTCCTACTCCGAACTATGGAGCTCTGATTCCTCATCACCCGATGAGTGATACATAGGCACAAGGGCCACAATCATTGGCGAACACAATAACGATAAAACCTATAGTCCGATCACTCTTTTAGAAAATAAAACAATAAACAAGATAAATAACCGCATACGTAAACAACCCAAATGGTTCCCATGGAGTACCATGGATGTGATGGGTGATAGTACCTTTCTCTTGCATAACTGACTTCCAAACCCAAGTCTCAATTGTGAGACCGATTCTTCAATCATACCTTGTTTCACTTCCTATGTGCATTTCTTTTCTCTCGAGGGTTTTATCGACTATTTTCCCTCTCTTCTCTCATAGAGGAAATCCAATAAAATTATGTGGTGACTCTTTTGTTTTGCCTTCTCTCTTCTCTTAGATTGAGGAGGCATCCTTTAGTTCAGTCCTAGTTTTGTTATCGTAAAACCCCGATAGCGACAATTATGTTAAACTACAGTTCGGAATGCTTCAAAACATCTCAGATCTCCCGACTGACCTCGGTCAATGGCACCAACTAAAAGCTAATGAGCAATGGAAATTTTCCAATTGGAAGGACTTTGTTAAATCTGAGTGTCATAAATGGAGGAATCGTTGTGACCATGTCTTACGTGGTGTTGTGATGCCAATCCCGTCTATACCAACTAATACTTACATGGATTGGTACAGATTGGTTGCACATGGGTTTTGTCTCCGAAGAGGGGTGTCTATACGACCCACGACAAACCACTTACACACAAGAAGCTTCAACGTCTAACCCTCTAGAAAATTATCAGACTTGTTACTCACAACCCCTACGCAACAAAATTATCGACCCACAAACAAACAAACCCACAATCAAAACATGTCATACACACAACTACAATTACGAGAGTGTCCCCCATACCATCGCCAACAAAATGACTATTACCAAGACACCTTAAATGCATATATCTTCAATACAACATTAAGATATAGCCAAAACACCCAAGGAACATATAACACCAACTTATCCTCATACCATTTCCAAAATGCCCAAACAACATACTATAGACAAAATGCCCAAACATCACACCATAACCAAAACACACAAACATCACAAAAACCATATGGCATTCAAACACCGCAACAACCATTTCAACCTTTATCCAATGAATTGTTCACATCAATGCCCCCTTCAATCGTCTAGGCCGCACACCAATGACCACTTCAACACATCCCAACTACTCTGGCATGGATCGCGAACTCAGTTACGGCAATGTGTCGCTCCATACACAAGACTTCTTATAAATGGAAGAACTTCTTGGGGATTCTGCTGATGTTTCTGAGACCTCAAATCCTCAAACACATGGAGTGAATTAACAACAAGGGCAACAACGATGACAACGTGTAAGCGTAGCTAGGGGGTGTGGAACTGGTGGCCAGTATGACCAAGTCGGTCGTCATCGTTAAGGTTTATGTAAAAGTTTTTTAATTAAATATTAATGTTTATTATTTATGCTAAAACAATTATGCTTGTACACTAGTGTCAGACTAATTGGTGCCTCTTTTGTAAAGTTGTACACTGGCGCCAATTAAATTGACAACATCATATGGAGTCGCCTATCCAATTGACGTCTCCTCTATTAAGAATATAGAGCTATTGTCAGTTTATCTTGGAACAACACTTGATCCAGATCTGAAAGTGGAGTATTTTGAGAATTTTTTTGGAACATGGATTATTTTAGTAATTAATTTAAAAAATTGAGTTATTTAGGCAAAAATAAATTAGAGTATAAATCCATTTTTTTAGGGGGAGGAAGCATTTGTCCTTTCTTTATCTAATGTTTTGGAAGATATCTTTTATAACCAGTTTAATTTGTATAAAATATTGGTATTATTTGTTATAAATATTAAACTTTTGTAATTTGTAATAAATATTGGGATCTAGTTAGAAATATATGTTAGCATATAAATACAAATATTTGTTTGTTTACCTATTGAATAATAGGTCATCCATATCAATCATAAATAACTATTAAATTCATTTATTATTAAATCAATGGTATTTATAAATATTTTAAGTTCTCCCACTATTAGAAATATTCGGTTTTCCTATCTGTAGATTTGCGTTAAAATTCTGCAAGGAAATACGTTTTCCGCAGTTTTTTGAGTTGTTTCTGATTTTCAACTAAAATCTTCGTGGATAATATTAATCTGAAGGTAAAACCGCATGAATTAAAATCCGCAAATAAACCTGCATGATTCAAAATCCGCAGCCAATATATTTTGAAATTAACACTAACACTAATATATTTTGATAAATTGAGACTGGTAACCATAAAAAGATGAAAACATTAACACTAAAAAAATCACATATAAGATTCAATTTATTCTCAATGGAAACACATGGAAATCAAATATTTATGTTAAATATAAACATAGCAAGATCCAAAAATTAAGGAGCTAGACATCTTTGATATCTGATCGATGCAGCCAAAACCAATCATCACAAAAGAAATTCAGTATCACAATTTGTCACATAAAAAAACATTCAGTACCGTAGATTAATATAAGTATATAATAATTACTTATGAGTACTATTATTATTATTATTATTATTATTATGGTGTACTAAAATACAGATTATTATTACTATTATTATTATTATTATTATTATTATTATTATTATTATTATTATTATTATTATTATGTTGCACAAATCGGTTTTTTTACCGAGATAATCCAGTTTTTTGAAAAAAATCCCAAAATATCCCACGTTTCACAAAAATTCTCAAAATATCTCACTTTTAGGAGGAGGCGCCAATTGAATTGGCGACTCCCTTAAAAAAACCTCAAATGACAAAACCTCCAACATGAAAGTTGTAGATCTTTTCAAGACAATGAATTTGGACATAACTTTTGCATCATTTGGATTTTTTATGAGAAAGTTATGGGCAGATGAAGTTGGACTTCTGAGTTTTTCAACTGTTATCTGACCTATAATGTTTTGTATTATCCCATGTGTTTCTTTTAGAATTATGAAATTTTGTCCAACATAACAATTGAAGTAGATATATCAAATTTTCCAATTCACTTGGTCCCACCTCAAAATAATTAAAAATGAGTGAGTTAGGTCCCTGCGAACTTGACCCAAAATTAGGGTTTCTGTCAAAATGACCTATAATGTTTTGAAATGAATGATGAGCTTCCAAGTTTCAAATGGATTTTTGATGAACATGAAAGTTGTTCATATGGCGACTCTTCTTAAAACTTGAATGGAGGCGCCAATTGGATTGGCTAGGGAAGGTGCCCTAGCCAATCCAATTGGCGCCTATGTGTAGGTTTTAAGAGTAGTCGCCAATTCAATTGGCGACTCCCTCATAAAATACCTTTTTTGTCTTATAAATAGATGCGTTGTGTGACCAATTGTTCCACAACTCATATAATCATTTGGCTATCATGTTTGGTGTTCGTCGCCGATACGGTAAGGTGATTTATGCGAGAGACAAACCTCAATTACTGATGCTGTTTTGGAACATCACCACGTTAGATCAACTGAAGAGGGAGCTGGTTCGATGGTTAGACAGGAAAATACCAGAAGGGGAAAAATCAGAAGTATTGAGAGACTTGACAGTATCTTTGGTTGGGTGCGAATGAAGACTGATAAGGATGCTAGGGAAATGATGTTCGGTCGAGACGACATTAATTTGATTGTTGTAATCAGTTAGAATTATTTATGTTTTCAGATGTTTTGTACTGATGTTTGTTATGAAACTCGTTGTAACAAGAACTTAATGATATATAATGATTGATTGTTACAGAAATACAATGTTACAAAAAGCTTAAGATCTAGATGATGCTCCTTGATTGGGACAGTTGTTTTTGTTGTGTCCTGGTTGACGACAGATACTACATAATCTTATCATTTTATCTGTGGAATCCATCTTTGTTCTGATACATGTGTTGTTTGACCTTCCTTTCTTCTTTCTACGCATCTCTTCATTGTGCCAAACAATATCTCCTTCATATGGAGGCCAGTAATCCTCCATTGGTAGTACTGAAAAGCTTTGACTATATACATTCATGATGGTGTTGGCCTTGTACACATCAGATAAATGGTTGTAAGCGTCTTGACGAGTATAAGCGCATGCTGCAATGACATGGGAGCAAGGTATGCGGAAGGCCTGAAATTTTCCACAATCGCACCAACTTCTGTGTAGTCTAACAGCGTAGGCTAAATTTGGTCTCCCCTCGTTGTTGCCCATTGTTTCCTGGACCCTGAAATTTTGTCTATGACGGTCAAAGACTGTTACAGCGTGTGTGCTAGCTTTGATGCTCTCCTCTTTCATGACCTTCATGCAACACTCACTAAATACTTGCCCAGACATTAACACTGCACTCCATCTTTCACCTCTGGTTGCGAACATAGAAGCTAACCTATAATAGGTTGATCTTACCAAGGCGGTTATCGGCAGATTTCGAATTCCTTTGAAAACCCCGTTCATGCATTCCACAATGTTTGTTGTCATGTGGCCCCATTGACAACCACCGTCAAATGCTCTTGTCCACTGCTCTACTGGTATGTTATTTATCCATCTCCCCGCGTCTTCATTAGACAGTCTAATTTCATCACGATAATATTGAAATGACGGTTGAGTTAAAGCATACCCAACATTCACCACCTTCTTGCAAAGATTCTTATCTTTTATAGCACGCATGAAGTTTTGTGCAATGTGTCTGATACAGTAGACATGTGTAGAAGGAGGATCATGCCATCCGTTGTCATGGTTGTTGTAGGAACTCTCAATGGCAGCATGTCTATGAGAAATCAAACATAGATTGGCTTGTGGAGCCACATGCGTTCTGAGATGTCGAAGAAAGAAACCCCATCCACCAGCCGTTTCACCTTCAACAAGAGCAAAGGCAATGGGAAAGACATTGTTGTTACCGTCTTGTGCAACCGCCATGAGCAAAGTACCCTTGTATTTTCCGTATAACCAAGTGCCATCAATTTGTAAGATAGGTTTGCAGAAAGCGAAACCTTTGATGCACGGGTCAAATGCCCAAAAGAGACGGTGAAATATTCTATTACCTGTAGCACAGGTTCCGTCTGGCATCATTGTTGGCACTGTCTCCATAATTGCCACAGTTCCTGGGACATATGTTTTTAGTGCCCATAAAAACCGTGGCAATTCCTTGAATGAATCCTCCCAGTTGCCGAAAACCTGTTCAACAGCCTTTGTCCTTGCAATCCATGCTTTCTTGTAAGATGGAGTATAATTATATGTTGTTCGGATATGGGATATAATTATACTCACCTTCACTGATGGGTCTTTATTTACCAATGGCAGAATGTCTTAACATATCAAAGTTGTGCTCAGTTTACGGTGATCTTGTTCAACGTTAGTTGCAACGCAACTGTGCGATGGGTCTATTAAAGCGATCTCCCAAGCGTCATTTTTCTTCTTGTAAGACGCAGCCAAACGAAACTTACAAAACATGTTACGACATTCGATAACATACCTTCTAGAATCAGTGCGTTTCACAGTAAAGTCAGCAAAGTTGTTCATGTGGAATTTTTTGATTGCCAATACACATTCTTCTTTGGTACGAAACATGTCTCCCACCTTTAATTCTCCTACTGGTCTCGGATACGGAATATAGAAGACACTGTCGGATGTTTCATCGTCGTGAAGATCCATATTTATCATATGTTGAGGCGGATTGTAGGCATGACTAGGAGGTATTGGTGGTGGTTGATCATCATCTTCATCGTCGTTGTTCAGCATGTGATCAACCTGTATCTCGGTCTCCTCTTCTTCTTCATCAACAACGTCGACTTCTACTTCTGCTTCTGGGTTGAGTTCATCTGACCATTGTGCATCATCTGCATCATCTTCACCAGCTTCATCCTGATCGGTTAGTTGAGACTGTTGAGATGGTATACATCGTTGTAGAGTAATGTACAACTCGATACAATTGTTGCCTGAATGTTCATGACTAACAAACATGTTTTCAACATATTCATCGTCTCGGACCTTAAGGGGAAAAAACTTGCATTGACCATTCTCAAAAAATATTGGATTTTGATATGTGATCTTTGACACAATACCTGATCCTATAAAGGATTGTATTCTTTTTTTCAAATGCAAAAAGGTTGCATTTCTCTTGATCGTGATTCTAATGGTATCAGTGTTTCGAAAACAAAAACCATGAAGCTCAGACTCAAAAGTTTCACCGTTGCAGTGAACGTTGACACTGTATAATGATGAAGATGACATTGTGGAGATGAAAACTATTTTGCAAGTGCAGATGAATGTGAGTGAAGTGTCTTGGATGTTGATAGTAAGACACTTAAATAGATGGTATCAGTTTCTCACATGCTAGCTAGTTCTGAGATGATGTGTCGGACATTCAAGATACTCTGAGATGATGTGTCAAGCATGCTAGCTAGTTCTGAGATGATGTGTCATTCATGCAAGATAGTGTGAGTTGATGTGTCAACCATGCAAGCTATCAAGAAGTGACTCTTCAGCATGCAGGAGACAGGACAGCCACGTGTCTGACATGTAAGCTAGTTCTGAGATGATGTGCCAGTCATGCAAGACAGTCTGAGATGATGTGTCAACCATGCAAGTTATCAATAAGTTAGTCAT
Source organism: Lathyrus oleraceus (assembly GCF_024323335.1). NCBI lineage: Eukaryota > Viridiplantae > Streptophyta > Magnoliopsida > Fabales > Fabaceae > Lathyrus > Lathyrus oleraceus. The sequence goes on from NC_066581.1 coordinate 525,389,968, forward strand.
CAGCATGCAGGAGACAAGACAGACACGTGTCGAACATGTAAGATAGTTAGAGATGATGTGTCAATCATGCAAGCCATCCACAAGTGACTTGTTCAGCATGCAGGAGACAAGACTGCCACATGTCAGACATGCAGATGGTGTCGCCAAATGGTTTTGCGCCTCCACTTAATGCTTGTACATGGTCGCCAATTCAAGTGGCGACCCCATGCAATCAGACCTCGAAACCAAGCATTCAGAACTAACCTTGCATGCATGGCCCTATGGTGTCGCCAATTTGAATGGCGACCCCTCTTTAGGATTGTACATGGTCGCCAAATGAGGTGGAGACACCATACAAACACAAATTTTTATGCTCTCTTCCATTTTCCTATAAATACATCCACTCCTTCAACAATTCTTCCACACCAACATTCTCACTACTTCCTCTACAATACTTCTTTTACAATTTCATCTTCAACAACATCTTCCAATTTCATCTGCACCAACTCCCCAACAATATGTCTTTACTCACAATGGGCGAAGCACACAGAGGAACAGTTGCAAACATCACAACATATGTAAGTTTTTTCTTTTGTTAACTTTTTATCTTTCATCTTCACCAACCCCATTTTATTTTGAAATACCAACTTAGTCAAGTGTTATATTATTTCTATTATAGGATGTATCAAGGTTTCGAACTCAAGTCCATGAATTTGTCCCAATGGACCTGATGATTCAACCTTATGTTGAACTCGCCGATTTTGGTCATATTAGCAAGATTATGTCTTGGTCTATAGATAACAAGTTCATTCTAGCCTTATGCGAAAGATGGAGGCCAGAGACACACACATTTTGGTTTCCAACCGGTGAGTGTACCGTGACGTTAGAAGACGTCTACATGCTTTTAGGACTACGAATTGAAGGCAAAGCTGTTAATGGTAAGACCAACTATGCAAATTCAATTTGCATGGAGCTTTTAGAAACTGATTTGTTAGATGATAATGCTAGAGGTCAAGGTATACTACTCTCACGCCTAAAGTCATATTATAATAGTTTATATTTAGATGAGCATTCTACCGAAGATGCTCGAATAATAAAAACTAGGTGTTACATTGTGCTGTTAATAGGATCCTTTTTATTTCCCAAAGGTAGTGGTTCTAGCATGCATATTATGTACTTACCTCTACTTAGACATGTAGATAGAATAAGTAGTTACAGTTGGGGATCCGCTTGTCTAGCCTATCTCTATATTTCGTTGTGCAAAAATTCCCACAAAGACACATCTACATTTTCTGGATGTGCTGTGTTGCTGCAAGCATGGGGTTGGTCAAGACTACCGTCTCTAGCACCGGTCAATAACAATCCTTTCACTTTTCCATATGCAAAAAAGTAAGTTGTTTAATTTTCTATATCTTTACTTACTTCCTTAAAGTTTATTACCTCAAACTAATTTTGTTTAACTTTTTGGTGTAGATGGTCGGCACGTGGTATGAGTTACAGTAGATGTCCGAGACACTGTATTACTCAGTATCGCAACCTGTTGGATCACCTTCGACCGACAGACGTAAGCAAAATAAATTCATTATTTCGTCATATTATGTTAACCTTTTCTACATTCATTATAATCCTATCTTCTTTAACATTTCAGTTCATTTGGCGTCCATACCTTAATCTGGATCATGAGCATGAGGTCAACGCAGAAGACGCAGCCGTATAGACAGCATGCACACCGATAATACGGTTCACAACTGTGGAGATGCACAACACCGATCGTGTGAAGCTGCAGTTCGGTATGGTCCAGAATATCCCAGATCCCCCAGCTAGTCTAGGAGAATGGCATATGCGTAAAGTGAACGGCCAATGGACCTTCAATTCATCGTCGATGATATGTACCTCTACGACCCACGCCAGACAAGTTACACACAAGAAGGATCAACATCTAACCCCCAACAACATTCTCAGCCCGGTTTCTCACAACCACCTATCCGTCAAACTTTCCGTTCCACAAACACACAAACATACAACCAAAACATGCCATTCACCCAACCCCAATACCAAGAACATACCCCATACCACCACCAACAATTTGACCATCAACCTCAGACCAAACATTGCTTCGCACCCACACCATCACCCTACCAAAGTCGCCTTAGCCAAAACACTAACCGCCCCTCCTCCTACCGTAGCCAAGAAGCCCAAACATCACAAAACCAAAACATCCACAACCCTATCTCTCCCAAACACCCCAAAAACCTTTCCAACCTTTCCTAGACGCATATTTCACACCCATGTCTCCCTTCAACCGTCCCGGTCACCCATCCATGAGTCAACCACATCCCAACTTCTCTGGCATGGGTCATGAGCTCAGCTACGCCGGTACACCATCATTGAATACTAAAGATCATGCTGACTTGGTTGAATACCTCAACGGATCTTCTCATGTAGGAGGTAATGACGCTCCTGGCCCCTCAGATGAACAAACACCGGTGCAGAATCGTCAACGTGGGTTAGGGCGTAGGGTTAGGGTAGCTAGGGGATGTGGGACCGGCGGTCGGTTAGGTGATCCCGGTCATCACCATTAGGTTTCTTTGTGTAAACTCTAAATTTTATTAATATCAAGTCATATTATATCAAATTTATCTTTATGTAAACTCCAAACATTAGGTTTCTTTGTCTAAACTCCATTTTGGCAAAATTCACATACACATGTTTTGACTCAAACCCTAATTTTGGGTCAACTACCCAAGAACCTAACTCACTCATATTTTATGATTTTGAGGTGGGACAAAGTGCATTGCAAAGTTTGAGATGTCTACTTAAATTGTTATGTTGGACAAAATTTCATAATTAAAAAAAAACACATGTCATAATACAAAACATTATAGGCCACATAACAATTGAAATGTCAAAGAGTCTAAGTTCAGGGTCCCATACCTTTCTCAAAAAAAATGCAAATGATGCAAAATTTTAGTCCAAATTCATTGTCTTGAAAATATATACAACTTTTATGTTGAAGGTTTTGTCATTTTATGGTTTTATCATTCAAACAGAAGGGCTTGAAGTTGGTCCCTTTTGGCAAAATTCACATACACATGTTTTGACAGAAACCCTAATTTTGGGTCAAGTTCACAAGGACCTAACTCACTCATTTTTAATTATTTTGAGGTGGGACCAAGTGCATTGCAAAATTTGAGATGTCTAATTCAAATGTTATGTTGGACAAAATTTCATAATTCTAAAAGAAACACATGCGATAATGCAAAACATTATAGGTCAGATAATAGTTGAAAAACTCAGTAGTCCAAATTCAACTGCCCATAACTTTCTAAAAAAAAATCCAAATGATGCAAAATTTATGTCCAAATTCATTGTCTTGAAAAGATATACAACTTTCATGTTGGAGGTTTTGTCATTTGAGGCTTTTTTAAGGGAGTCGCCAATTGGATTGGCGCCTCCTCTTAAAAATTACACATAGGCGCCAATTGGATTGGCTAGGGCACCTGCCCTAGCCAATCCAATTGGCGTCTCCCTTTAAGTTTTAAGAGGAGTCGCCAATCCAATTGGCGACACCTCCTAAAAGTGGGGTAGTTTGGGAATTTTTTTGAAACGTGGGGTATTTTGGGATTTTTTTCGAAAAACTGGGTTATCTCGGTAAAAAAACCGCACAAATCATATAATAGTGCCTTTACTTACATGACAAGCAACACCTAATGATCGAAGTCCATGCTCGGAAAACTTTTAGAGAGTTATGTTATTTTACTCTCTAAAATGAGAATACAGGTTAGAAGTGAAAAGCCTCAGAATTCAATAAAGGATTTTATGCTAACCTAATATATAGAACTAATGGGAACTTGGATTGATCCTTCATTGAAGAGTAGGCATTTGGAAAAACAGCATGGCCAGAAAATCTGAAACCAAAGAGACCAAATGATACATCCATTATCAAGTTGGACATTTAGACATTGATGTATCAAGTTGGATTTCAATGTCTAAATTTTTCATTCTTGGATTGATAAATCCAACTTGGTTTACTGCACCATCTCAAAACAAGCAAAAAGTGCTACAAGTATTGTTGTAAATATTCCTCCAACTAAATACAAAGGTCAAAAGGAATTAAAAGAAAATGTGATTTGACCAAGGAACCAATGTTAAAAATCACAGATCACGGAAAATTATGATTTTTTCTTTAAATTCTGCTATCTAATATATGTTGGTGCGTAAAACATTTTTAACGAGGAGATAAAGAATAAAGGAGAATGAAAATAAGGATTGATATAATTGAATATTATAAATTGAGTTGCATGATATGTAATTATATGCGATTAATTAAGTCGTCTATTAAGAAACAATCCTAAAATCTAATTATCTTTGGGCTTTAGCCACACACAACTTGCATTATATTACTTATATCTCAACATACCCCTTATAATCCATGTTTTCAAACAAACACTAATTATATTCAATCTGAACTATTCCTAATTTCTTTCTCAAATTCAGGAATATGTTGATCTTCAATCCTTTGGTGAAAAATGTCGGTCATCTGTCTTCACTTGAGCAATGTCTCACTTCAAGTTCACCTCGATTTACGTTCTCCTTAAGGAAATGAAATCTCGCATCAGTGTACTTACTCCTTCCATGCAGAACTTGATTTTTTGTAAGATTTATGGCTGATTTGTTGTCGATCTACAGCACCAGAGGTTTCTTACAAACTCTGCCAAAACCTTGATGTGAACCTCAGATCTCTATCTGACACAATGCTTGACGAAATACCATGCAGACTAACGATCTTCTCAATATACAACTCGGCTAAATTCTATAAGTTGTAGTTGATCCTAATTGGTATGAAATGACCTGATTTAGTCATCTTATCCACAACCACCCACATCTAATCACATCCTTTCGTCGTCTTTGGTAACTAGTTACAAAATTCATGGAAATGTTATCCCACTTCCACTCAGGTATACTAAAAGGTTGCATCAGTCCTGACGGTCTCTGATGTTCAATCTTTGACTTCTGACAAGTCGAACAAGCATAAACAAATTAATTTACTTCCTTTTTCATTCTTGGTCACCAAAATAACTTCTTTAAGTCCTGATACATCTTAGTGGCACCAGGGTGAATACTCAATCCACTTATGTGACCCTCCTCAAGAACACTCCTTTTAAGTTCAGGTACATTTGGAACACAAACTATGTCTCTGAACCTCATCACGCCATTCTCATCAAATTTTGAAGTCGTCACCTTTATTATGGTTGATTAACATGAGTCAGTCAACCAATCCCACATCGGTCTTATGATCCTCTCTGATCTCTTCAAGGGTGCCACTTGTCAGCTTCAACATACCCAGTTTCACGTTATTAGAGGTATTCTCACATACCAAACTCATGTCCCTTCATTGCTCGACAAACTCTAGTTCTCTAACCATCAACATTGACATATGCAAGGATTTGTTGCTCAAAGCGTCAGCCAAAATGTTAGTCTTACCTGGATGGTAACTTAATTCAAAGTCATAATCTTTCAGAAACTCAAGCCGCCTCCTCTTCCTCGTATTCAATTCCTTCTGATCAAAAAAATATTTCAAACTCTTGTGATCACTGAACACTTCAAATCTGGAGCCAAACAGGTAGTGCCTCTAAATCTTTAACATAAAAACCACTATTGTCAACTCAAGATCATGTGTAGGATGATTCCTTTCATGAGCTCTCAACTTCCTCGACGCATAAGCCACAACCTGATCATTTTGCATTAGCACACCGTCCAAAACCATCTTCGAAGCATCACAATAGACCATAAAGAACTCACTTGGATTCAGTAAAATCAAAACTGGAGCAGACGTCAACTTTTCTTAAGTTCTTGAAAACTCTCTTCACAATGCACATCCCAAACATAGGCCTGGCCCTTTTGATTCAACTGATTCAACTACAACGCTAACTTGAAAAACCTTCAACGAACTTCCTATAGTAATCAGGCCAATCCAAGAAAACTCATAACTCAGTGACAGACTTCAGACTCTCCCATTACAATACAACATCTATCTTTGATGGATCCATAGCTATACTGCCACTAGAAATAACATGACCAAGGAAATTGACTTCTCTTTACCATAACTCATGCTTGGAAAACTTTGCGTACAACCGGTTCTCTTTCAGTGTCTGCAATATAATTTTTCAGATTCTCCACATGCGCTTCATCAGACTTCGAGTATATCAATATGTCATCGATAAACACAACCACAAACTGATCTAAGTACAGATGAAATATTCGATTCACGTATTCCATGAACACTTTGGGCGCATTAGACACCCTTAACAGTATTACCAAATACTCATAATGACTAACCTCGTTCTAAAAGCAGTTTTCAGAATGTCCTTCGACTTCACATGAATCTGATGGTAACCCGAATACAAATCTATCTTGCTAAACGCACAAGCACCTACCAAGCAATCCATTAGATCATCGATACTCATAAGTGAATACTTGTTGCTGATAGTCACTTTATTCAGTTATCGGTAGTCCATACATAGCCTCATACTACCATCCTTCTTCTTTACTAATAACACAGGCGCACCCCATGACGAAACACTCAGACGAATAAACTTCTTCTCAAGTAGATCTTCCAGATGCTTTTTCAATTCACCCAACTCTGAAGCAGACATCTTGTAAGGAGCCATCGACACTGGACTAGTACCAGGTACTAATTTTATAGAAAACTCCACTTCACGTTCTTGTGGGAAATCACTAATATCATATGGAAACACTTCTGGAAAATTACTCACCACAGGTAGCTCGTCCAACACGCCTTTAGTATCCGCCTTCATAGAAGTTAATATCATAAACACTGCAGCCCATCCTTTACGAAATCGTTCACTTGCTTAGCTGACACGAACAACTCATCACTAGTATCAAAATATGGAAATGACAGTGTCTTGGTAAAACAGTTGATATGAACATGGTTGAACTCCAACCATTTCATTACAAGGATAACATCAAGGTTCCTTAAAGGAAGACAAACTAAATCCATACAAAGCTTTTACCATAAATAGTAAGCGTAAAATTCAAACAAACCCACGAAGTGAGTATCGGACTCAGAGTCGGGTATCAACAATTATGCTCTCACTCATAGAGGATAATTTCAAAACCAACTTCTCAACACAATCAAGCGAAACAAAACAATGTGTGACACCCGTGTCAATAATAGGAATAAAAGGAATATCGTTTATAAAATATGTACATCGAATCAAACGATCAACACTAGTATTTTATATCCCAGACAAAGTAAAGACTTTCCCTCCCAACTGTGCCTTCTTAGGCTTCTGACAATTGGTACTGATATGACATATCTCGCCGCAGTCATAAAAAATTGGCCCATTGCTTTTGCAATCCACAACACGGTGACCTTTCTTACCACATTTAAAGCATCTCAGAACATTATTCTTGCATTCATTAGCACGGTAGCCCAACTCGTCACACTTGAAACACTTGACAGAAGTGGGAGTCACTCGCCCACTTGGCTTCTTCTCATTGGTAGTCCTCTGCTTCCTTTTGTCAGCTAGAGCACTGTATGATTTTCCTTTGAACTTATTATTCTCCTTCCTCTCACTAACACTCTTGTAGTGAGTGGAAAGAGCCCTGTAGTCCACATCATAAATCCTACACTTGTTCACTAGAGTAGGAAACCTATGAATTCTTGGTAGCAAGTACCGTGCTTAATTTCATGTTGCAGTTTATTCTCAAACTTAATCCATTTAGATCCCTCCACAACTGAACCATTGTAATGAGGACAAAACTTCACTAGCTCCTCAAACTTGGCGGCATACTCAGCAACCGTCATGTTCCCTTGCTTAATCTCGATAAATTCAATCTCCTTCTTGCTACACACATCTTCAGGAAAGTACTTCTCCAAGAATTTCACCCTGAACACAACCCAAGTGATCTCAGCACCAACAACTTCTAGTCTTTGGAGAGTGTTATCCCACCAATCTTCAGCTTCCTCTGACAACATGTGAGTACCAAACAAAACCTTATGTTCTTCACTATAATCCATTTCTCATAAGATCTTTTCAATCTCTTTGAGCCACACCTGACCACCCTCCAGATCATACCTGCCCTTGAATGTAGGAAGATTATTCCTCTGAAGATTTCCCAAACCACAGAACTCATCACCTTCCTGATTTTGTTATCCATGTAGTTCCTGAGCCACTGACTTTAAAACATCGGTAATATCACGATCGTTTCTTCCAACCATTCTGCACATCATCAAATGAGAATTAGAAGAAACAATGCATCGATAATGTACACACACATGTTGCATACAAGGGACTCGACTAATTTATAAAACCTGGTCAGATGGACTGACCTGCTCTGATACCACTAATGTAACACCTTAAACCCGACACATAATTTTAACACATAATTTAATTAAAACTACGACTACAATGGTTTCACACACATAAAAATCAATTTTACTCTGTAACACGAGTTACAAAACTCATCACACAACACATGTCATCGCCTGCTCACCTTCACATAGGGTATCATTGCAACAGAATCAAGCAAACAATTTATAATTTCAATTTAAGGTATAAAATCTCATAACTTCAAACTTCGTAATGCAATAAAAAATATCATGATGTTCACATCATCACCATTTAAACCTCGTCGAAAACACAATAACAAAAGAAGTTAAAACAAAAATTTCCCAACTCGATGTTACATTGACCAGAGCCAGACCCTACTAAAAGAAATGACAACTACAGGAAGCCACTCCAAGAGCTACCTTCCACTTATGCAGCAAAACTACTCTTGAGTATCTGAATGGTGTCCATGTAAAGGCAACATTCAAACAGAAGGGGTGTGAATACACTTCAATAATCAACGGTGAAAAAATAAGTGGAAGTAAATTATCAACATAGACAATGCTCAATCAACACCAACACACCCAGTATTCTAATCCAATAACACATCATCAACAATTAACACATTGCAACACTTATGTAATGCACTCAACATCGACTAGACACGCATGTGGTACCAAATATGAACAATCAGGTTCATCTCACTCCATGATCCCCACCATAGGATTGATTCCCTCTTGGAACGGGAGCACAACAAAAATCGCTACCACCATCCTAGGAAAGACTTCACTAATCCCCCATAATAAGATTTATCTACTCGCACCCGATCCATCGACATGGGATTGAGGCTCACCAAAATTGGACCGAAGCCCGTACACTATGATGTATGACTCTCAAATAACATGCAATTAACACATATGTGTTCACCGCAAAGGATTCCCTTACACCCATCTCATCATTCAAGTATCACATCAATTCAGGTTATAATGCTATTAACATCAACACACGACAGCAATTCATCACACATTATTACATGGCATTCATTAATATCACGTTACCCAAGAATAACAACCCATCATCGCATTCATTGTAACGATTCACTAAATAACCAAACAAATCATCATAAACCTCTCTACGGTTGACAATTGGCTATTATGAGTGTAACTTAGCCTTAGGAAGCCTATAAGCCCTTTTGAAATACGTTAGAAAAGGTTTCATGCTGAATAAGTAAGTTTTTAAGCGAAAAAATAGTCTATGTGTCAACACATACGATCCATAGGTCGGCACATGGAAGAATTTTTTTCCTATGTGTCGACACATACGATTACAGGTCGGCACATGTGATGCGTTTTTAAAACCTATACGTTCTGACTCATGTTCCACTTGCATGCGTAGACTCATGACCTTCATAGGTCGATACATGTCATTTATAGGTCGACACATGACCTTCATAGATCGACACGTTGTAACACCCTTCTAAAAAACCCCAAAAGTTTAATTAAAATAACAACATATATCAATCAGAGTAAATATGCAATTAAGGGTGTCACACAATTACTTCACACCATTCACCATGATAACTGTCATGCTCTTTTATTAATTCAAAACATAAAGCATTTGCACAATACGCAGCGGATAGAGATTTAATCAATCATGCAAAACATGTAGCATATTACATGTAAACTGGTTCACAACCAACAATAAAACATTTAAAACATCCCATCCCGATGTTACATCTACCAGAGCATGACCCACTAAGGAACTACACTAGACTCCAAGCACTAGCTCCTACTCAATCATTGCTCGTTACCTGAAAAATAGTTGTAAGGGTGAGTTCCTCAATCGATATAATAAGCATTATAAAATATCATGCAATGTTAAGTAATTTAACACATTTCATCACCCTAATCATAACACACATTCAGTAACGGCACATCAACTCAAACATCATACTCAACACCAACATAAAGCATACGTATAATCTCAATTCATACTCAACACCAACACAAAACACACGTATAATATTGGAATACATCCATTCATATTATACGCTATACATACATTATGCAATGAGACTCCATGTATGCGGTACCGACTATTCGTGAACATATAGTTCAACTTCACCGACCAAATCCAGGTACGGCTACCAAGCTCACTAGTCCCACTCATTTGAGACCTAGTGACTCACATCACTAATTCCTCACCATGGGAATTAGCTACCACCCCAAGGGCCATGCTATGCACGCTAATCACCTAGCATGCAAACATCAACAACAGTCCAAAATGACTAACATCACTAATTCCTCACCATGGGAATTAGCTACCACCATAAAGGCCACATTATGCTATGCCAAATCACCTAGCATGCAACATCAACAACAATCCACAATGGACATATGCTCACACTCTAAGCCATAGAACAGTCCATCCACAATTACATACATAATATATACATTCACAACATTATGCATATTTTCACACATCATCAGCATATTTATCACATAATCATATTATGTCATGCCAAATAATTCAGTCACAGTATTAACACACTCTACTAACACCTATCCTACTCAAAACAACGGGAAATAATCCCTACTATATCACACACCGATATAGGCCAATCACCAATTATGTTCACAACATTAAAATATCAATTTTTCCAATTTCCAACAGTGTTAACCGGTTAACGCCCTGGGTTAACCGGTTAACGCAGGACAGAACACGCTTCCTTGTCAATTTTAACAGTGTTAACCGGTTAACGCCCTGGGTTAACCGGTTAACGCAGACAGAACAGCAATTTTTCACAATTCATAACAGTGTTAACCGGTTAACACCCTGGGTTAACCGGTTAACGCAAGACAGAAAGCTGTTCCTGCGCTAACACGAAGCAGAATGCAGAATTCTCCGCATTTTCCGCCGTTGGAGGACTTCCGGACCTCCGATTCCAATTCCGTAAGAAGCTACGTTTTCGGAAAATCACTACCCATCCAATTACAGATTCAATTTCAGTTTTAACACAACTTATCCAACACAATTTTTCAGCATTCAACATCCCAATTAGGGTCAAATCAACGGTTCATCACTACCCATTACATGTTAACCCATAATACCCATTAAACAACGATAAACCCCCCTTACCTGAGTTAATCCGGCGAATCTTTAAGTTCCAAGCTTTTCTCTTCTCCAACCTTCTTCCTCTTGCTCTGTCTCTTTGCCCTTTTCCTCTTTTCAGCCGCTTCTCTGCTTTTCACGTGAAACCCTTTCTTTACCAAATGGGACTCTTTTTCTTATTTCCAACTTATATATATTTTCCAATAATTATTATTCCAATAATAATAATAATAATAATCCAATAGATCCAATTATTTAATTAAATTAATAAATATAATATTAACTTAAATTAAATAATTATCTTATTTTTATCGGGGTGTTACAACTCTCCCCCACTAAAAGAGTTTTCGTCCTCGAAAACATACCTCAAGCGAATAACTCCGGATAAGACTCCTTCATCTGACTCTCAAGTTCCCAAGTCACATTGCCACCTGCTGGTCCTCCCCAAGCTACCTTTACCAAAGCAATCTCTTTACCCCGCAACTGCTTCAACTCTCGATCCTCGATCCTCATAGGTGATGTTTCAACAGTCAGGTTATCTCTCACCTGTACATCATCTATTTGAACTACATGCGACGGATCAGGAATGTACCTCCTCAACTGAGACACATGAAAAACCTCATGCAAATTCGCAAGTGACGGCGGTAAAGCGATACGATAGGCTACCTCCCCTATCCTCTCCAAAATCTGATAAGGACCAATAAATCGAGGTGTCAACTTCTTCGACTTCAAAGCTCGACCAACTCCAGTTATCGGAGTAACACGGAGAAACACATGATCTCCCTCTTGAAACTCAAGTGACTTCCTCCTCTTGTCGTGATAACTCTTCTGACGACTCTGAGCAATCCTCATCTTCTCCTGAATCATCTTAATCTTTTCCGTAGTTTGTTGAACAATCTCCGGTCCAACCACATCACTCTCACCGGACTCATACCAACATAAAGGTGTCCGACATCTCCTACCATACAAAGCTTCAAACGGTGCCATACCAATGCTCGAATGAAAACTATTGTTGTAGGTAAACTCAATCAAAGGTAAATAACAATCCCAAGCACCTCCCTTTTCCAAAACACAAGCCCTCAAAAGATCCTCCAGTGACTGAATCGTCCTCTCAGTCTGACCATCAGTCTGCGGATGATATGCAGAACTCAATCTCAGCTTAGTTCCCAAAGCCTTCTGCAAACCTTCCCAGAATTTCGAGGTGAATCTAGGATCTCTGTCTGAAACAATACTCGACGGAATACCACTCGTTAACTTCAATATTCCCAATTTAACACTATTGTGAGTACTCTCACACACCAAACTCAAGTCTCTAAACTGCTCAATTAAATCCAATTCCTTAACCATTAACATAGACATATGCAATGATTTCCGACTCAATGCATCAGCCACTACGTTTGCTTTACCCGGATGGTAATTCAAACCAAAGTCATAATCCTTCAGAAACTCTAACCATCTCCTCTGTCTCATATTCAGCTCTTTCTGATCAAACAAATACTTTAAACTTTTATGGTCACTGAAAACCTCAAATCTTGACCCATACAAGTAATGCCTCCACAACTTCATAACAAAAACCACAGCTGCCAACTCTAAATCGTGTGTCGGATAGTTCCTCTCATGAACCCTCAGCTGTCTCGAAGCATAAGCTATAACCTGCTTATTCTGCATCAACACACCACCCAAGCCCAACAATGACGCATCACAGAAAACCTCAAAATAGTTCTGACGGACTCGGTAATATCAGAATAGGAGCAGTAGTTAACCTTCTCTTTAACTCTTGGAAACCTTCTTCACATTTTGAGTCCCAACAAACGCTTGCCCCTTTCTAGTCAACATCGTCAGCGGTAATGCCAACTTAGAAAATCCCTCAATGAATTTCCTATAATAACCTGCAAGTCCAAGAAAACTCCTTATCTCAGAAACTGACTTCGGAGCTTCCCACTTAGATACCGCTTCTATCTTAGAAGGATCAACAGCAACACCACCTCTTGAAATCACATGACCAAGAAAACTAACCTCTTCTAACCAAAATTCACACTTGGACAGTTTAGCAAATAACTTCTTTTCTCGTAGAACTCCTAAAACCACTCTCAAATGTTCAGCATGCTCTTCTTCAGATTTCGAATACACCAAAATGTCGTCAATAACACCACAACAAACTTGTCTAGGTACGGATGGAAAATCCTATTCATATACTCCATAAATACCCCAGGCGCATTAGTCACACCAAAAGGCATTACAGAATACTCATAATGTCCATACCTTGTTCTGAAAGCAGTCTTCTGAATATCCTCAGTTTTCACACGTATCTGATGATACCCCGATCTCAAATCTATTTTGCTGAACACACTCGCACCAACCAACTGATCCATCAAATCATCAATCCTCGGCAAAGGATACCGATTCTTGATCGTCACTTTATTCAGTTGCCTGTAGTCCACACACAACCTCATAGTACCTTCTTTCTTTTTAACCAATAACACTGGTGCACCCCACGGTGACACACTCGGACGAATAAATTTCTTATCCAACAGATCTTCCAACTGACTCTTCAATTCAGTTAACTCAACAGCAGACATACGGTACGGAGCCATCGACATCGGCCTAGTACCAGGTACCAAATCAATCGAGAACTCAACTTCACGCTCTGGCGGTAATTCATTCACTTCTTCAGGAAACACATCAGGAAAATCACACACCACGGCTAGATCGCAAATCACCAGTTTATCTTTAGCCTCCAAAGTCGCTAACAGCATAAACAACTCTGCCCCATCTGCTATTGCCTCATTCACCTGCCTTGCTGATAGAAACAAACTCTTTCCTTCCCCAATCTCAGGAAAGATCACAGTCTTATCAAAACAGTTGATATAAACTCGGTTAAACACCAACCAGTTCATACCCAAGATAACATCAATCTGCACTAGTGGAAGACACACGAGGTCCATCCCAAAGTCTCTACCAAAAATACTCAAAGGACAATTTAAACAAACTGAAGTAGTAGTCACTGAACCCTTCGCAGGAGTATCAATCACCATACTCCCATGCATCTCAGATATCTCTAACTTAAGTTTCACAGCACAATCCAAAGATATAAAGGAATGAGTCGCACCTGTGTCAATAATAGCTACAAGAGGAAAGCCATTAATATAACACGTACCTCAGATCAAACGATCATCTGCAGAAGTCCCAGAACCCGATAGAGCAAAGACCTTGCCTCCCGACTGGTTCTCTTTCTTCGGCTTAGGACACTGTGGGCTAATATGACCCACCTCTCCACAGTTGAAACAAGTCATAGTCTTCAACCGACACTCTGCAGCCAAGTGACCACCTTTTCCACACTTGAAACACTTCTTCTCATTACTGGTACACTCATGGATACGATGTCCAGCCTGACCACATCTGTAACACTTAGCAGGGGCACTAGAGTCTCCCCCACTAGGCCTCTTCATCCCACTCTGTCTCTGAAAACCTTTGCCAATTGCATACGGTTTTCCATGGTCATTCTGATTCTTGCCTTTTCCTATCAACCCTCTGCTGATAGCTTTCCGCTCTGGCCTTGGTATCCTGTTCAAAAATCCTGCAACAGTCAACCAAGTCGGAAAACACTCTAATCCGCTGATACCCAATAGCCTGCTTGATCTCGGGACGTAACCCGTTCTCAAACTTCACACATTTTGAAAATTCCCCAGTAGCCTCATCATAGGGAGTGTAATACTTCGACAGCTCTGTGAACTTAGCAGCATACTCAGTAACAGACCGGTTGCCTTGCTTCAATTCTAAGAATTCTATCTCTCTCCTTCCTCTGACATCCTCTGGAAGGTACTTCCTCAGAAATCTCTCTCTGAACACCGCCTAAGTGACCTCAGCACTCCCGGCAGCTTCCAACTCAGTGCGGGTAGCAACCCACCAATCATCTGCTTCCTCTGACAGCATATGCGTACCGAACCTGACCTTCTGGTTATCGGCACACTCAGTCACTCGGAAGATCCTCTCGATCTCCTTCAACCACTTCTGAGCACCATCTGGATCGTATGCCCCCTTGAACATTGGAGGATTGTTCTTCTGGAACTCACCCAGTTGACGAGCAGCTCCCATTCCCACAACATTCAGATTTCCCCCAAGTACTCCAGCTAGCATACCCAGAGCCTCAGCAATCGCAGCATCGTCTCTACTTCTTCCAGCCATCTCTATTCTGAGAATCCAACAAGATAAAACAATAAGTACTGATAGGGTTATACAACACCTATCCCGTACAGGGGAAACAGAATAATTACGACTCGACTCGACCGACTATGCTCTGATACCACTAATGTAACACCCTTCTAAAAAACCCCAAAAGTTTAATTAAAATAACAACATATATCAATCAGAGTAAATATGCAATTAAGGGTGTCACACAATTACTTCACACCATTCACCATGATAACTGTCATGCTCTTTTATTAATTCAAAACATAAAGCATTTGCACAATACGCAGCGGATAGAGATTTAATCAATCATGCAAAACATGTAGCATATTACATGTAAACTGGTTCACAACCAACAATAAAACATTTAAAACATCCCATCCCGATGTTACATCTACCAGAGCATGACCCACTAAGGAACTACACTAGACTCCAAGCACTAGCTCCTACTCAATCACTGCTCGTTACCTGAAAAATAGTTGTAAGGGTGAGTTCCTCAATCGATATAATAAGCATTATAAAATATCATGCAATGTTAAGTAATTTAACACATTTCATCACCCTAATCATAACACACATTCAGTAACGGCACATCAACTCAAACATCATACTCAACACCAACATAAAGCATACGTATAATCTCAATTCATACTCAACACCAACACAAAACACACGTATAATATTGGAATACATCCATTCATATTATACGCCATACATACATTATGCAATGAGACTCCATGTATGCGGTACCGACTATTCGTGAACATATAGTTCAACTTCACCGACCAAATCCAGGTACGGCTACCAAGCTCACTAGTCCCACTCATTTGAGACCTAGTGACTCACATCACTAATTCCTCACCATGGGAATTAGCTACCACCCCAAGGGCCATGCTATGCACGCTAATCACCTAGCATGCAAACATCAACAACAGTCCAAAATGACTAACATCACTAATTCCTCACCATGGGAATTAGCTACCACCATAAAGGCCACATTATGCTATGCCAAATCACCTAGCATGCAACATCAACAACAATCCACAATGGACATATGCTCACACTCTAAGCCATAGAACAGTCCATCCACAATTACATACATAATATATACATTCACAACATTATGCATATTTTCACACATCATCAGCATATTTATCACATAATCATATTATGTCATGCCAAATAATTCAGTCACAGTATTAACACACTCTACTAACACCTATCCTACTCAAAACAACGGGAAATAATCCCTACTATATCACACACCGATATAGACCAATCACCAATTATGTTCACAACATTAAAATATCAATTTTTCCAATTTCCAACAGTGTTAACCGGTTAACGCCCTGGGTTAACCGGTTAACGCAGGACAGAACACGCTTCCTGGTCAATTTTAACAGTGTTAACCGGTTAACGCCCTGGGTTAACCGGTTAACGCAGACAGAACAACAATTTTTCACAATTCATAACAGTGTTAACCGGTTAACACCCTGGGTTAACCGGTTAACTCAAGACAGAAAGCTGTTCCTGCGCTAACACGAAGCAGAATGCAGAATTCTCCGCATTTTCCGCCGTTGGAGGACTTCCGGACCTCCGATTCCAATTCCGTAAGAAGCTACGTTTTCGGAAAATCACTACCCATCCAATTACAGATTCAATTTCAGTTTTAACACAACTTATCCAACACAATTTTTCAGCATTCAACATCCCAATTATGGTCAAATCAACGGTTCATCACTACCCATTACATGTTAACCCATAATACCCATTAAACGACGATAAACCCCCCTTACCTGAGTTAATCCGGAGAATCTTTAAGTTCCAAGCTTTTCTCTTCTCCAACCTTCTTCCTCTTGCTCTGTCTCTTTGCCCTTTTCCTCTTTTCAGCCGCTTCTCTGCTTTTCACGTGAAACCCTTTCTTTACCAAATGGGACTCTTTTTCTTATTTCCAACTTATATATATTTTCCAATAATTATTATTCCAATAATAATAATAATAATAATCCAATAATTCCAATTATTTAATTAAATTAATAAATATAATATTAACTTAAATTAAATAATTATCTTATTTTTATCGGGGTGTTACACACGTGACTTTCATAGGTCGACACATACTGCGAAAGTTTCCAAAAATCAGCTTTTTGACCATCTCTAAACACTCCCAAATGCACCAAAAACTCATACCAAGAAAACCTATCAAATAAAACTCATTTTTTATGGTTATAATTTTCTATTTCATCAACTTACTCATAGTTTTCAAGAGACAACATCATGTTACAACACGTCATCATACATCATCATCTTTAAATCATCAACAACACAATCAAGGTTAAAAACCTTCAAATCCTCAATCAATAACATATCATGATTAACAACATCAAAGCAGCATATACACACATATAATACACAAATTTCACCCTAATTCATCATACAATCAAAAGTGATAACACAACATTAAAATTTAGATCTATAATACACAATCCTAAGGAGGTTAAGGATTCCTCCATGTACCCCACATGTTCTAACACCCATTAAAAAGACACATCTCCTCCCTTACCTGATTTCCAGCCAAAAGCCCATTTGATTTCCTAGAGTTCTTCAACCTTAAGCCTTTGTTCTTCCTCTTTACCTTTTCTGATCCAACTCCAAAAAAAACACGTTCAAACCCTCTAGGTTCTCAAATCTCTATTTTTTTTATAAGACTTCTTTTCTTCCAAAATAGACTTTTCCTATAATATCCTCATACGTACAATTGTTATCCACATTTTATCCTCCATATCTTCCTTATTTTCAACCTTGCCCCCACTTTTTCTAAACATCTCATTTTCCTCATTATTTTAATTATAAAATAAATATAAATATAAATATTATTCTAAAATTTATTAAAACTCTTAATAATTCTAAACACCCATACCCAACTCATATTCTCCTTATACCTCAATTTCAAGGACATTTACCCCACAACTACATCATACACAATTTAACATGACAACTATTCAAATAAAATCTTAAATAATTTGATTAAATCAAATAATTGAACTCGAGATGTTACATTACCGACGTTGTTTTATTCGATGAAACTGATTGTTGAGTTGATAACCAAGAGAACAATGATTCCAACAAAATCTTGCCAATCTGGAAGCATTCCACCTCCATTAGCCAAATCAATGGCCATGATAGCAACAACTTCCATAACCCATGACAAAGGCTTCCACATAAATCCTAGAAACTTCAAAATCTTGTTATCTTCCACCTCTTCCATCTTGTTTGGTCCAAAGACTTCAAGCCTGTTGCATCCTTCCTCTTATGAAAGACCTTATCTTGAACATTTCAGCTGCCCAAACACTTCTTCTATCAGAATTTGCTCCTACATTCACATGTCACGTGAATTATTCCATGCATGCATGGATCATTTTAATTTCTCTTATAATAATCACACAAATTTATACTAAATTCTATAATAAATTGATATTAATTCCATTGTCACAAATAGGACCTTTCAGAACTAGGTATATTTTATGTATTGCTACCGAAGATAAAAAAGCTTGAACATTATTTTCTTACAACATATATGAACAAAATTAGCTTTTCTCTATCGCCCTTCTTAACATAATAGGCTAATTTTAAGAAACAATTAAGACTTGAAAGTATTGTTATTAAAGCTTGAACATTATTTTACACTCCTCAAGATGAATAAGCCAACTAGACTTCATAGAAGCACAACTCATCATGGAAAATCAAAAGCCAAAGACAAGAAAATATCAACTCCAGTAAATCCAATTTGAGCACAAAATCTATGCAGCCAACAAAATACTACATGATCATCCAATATACCAAACTTCCAATTGAAAATCATAAGCTATAGTAAAAGAATACCTAATAAATCACTAATTGAGCTTAAAAAAACATATTAAAAACACAAAAAATATTTTATCCAACATTTAGAGTGCAATAAAGGAATTCTATAAAAAATATTAAAAATACAGAGACATTTTATCAAACATTTAGAATGCGATAAAGAAATTCCAAAAACAATATTAAAAACACTTTGAGACATTTCATCAAACCTTTAAAGTGCATCAAAGTAAAAGACTTCAATTCAATTAATAAGAAATACAACAAATTCAATAACATGTAACTATAATTGTTTTCTTATGAATAGATATCAAAGACATCAACATGGCACCAATACTTATATATAGACATCGATAATGATTAAAAATAAAATAAAAAATTGAACGTAATTACAAATGTTGATTTGATATTAGTATCTGACATTGAGATAAACTACATAACTAGATATCATCTATGGTTTGTTCAAAGCACCTACAACAAATACAACTACCCGTAAAACAATTTCTTTTGACTTGTTACATATATGTTTTCAATTTATAAAATTTTCATTAATGGATTGATAAATCCATCTTGGTTTACTGTACCATCCCAAAACAAGCAAAGTGCTACAGGTCTTGTTGCAAATATTCCTCCAACTAAATACAAAGGTGAAACAATCATCAAGAGTTGCATTTCAAAAAGAGAAATCATAAAAGAATTAAAGAACATGTGATTTGACCAAGAAGTCAATGTTAGAAATCATAGATAATGAAAAATAATGATTTTTTCTTCAAATTCTTCTATAGGATATATGTTAGTGCGTAAAATACTTCTATTGAAGAGAGAAAGAATGAGAGAATAAAAATAAGGATTGATATTATTGAATACTACAAATTGAACTTCATGATATGTATTTATATACAACTAACTAAGTTGTCTGTTAAGTAACAAACCCTAACCTCTAATTATTTTTGGGTTTGGGCTACACACAACTTGAATTATATTACTTATATCAACATAATCCATGTTTTCAAACAAACGCTAATTATAGTCGATTTGAACTATTTCTAATTTCTTTCTCAAATTCAAGAATTTGTTCGATCTTCAATCATTTGGTGAAAATGTTGGTCATCTATGCTTCACTTGAGCAATGTCTCACTTCAAATTCACCTCGATTGACCTTCTCCTTAATGAAATGAAATCTCGCGTCAGTGTACTTACTCCTTCCATGCAGAACTTGATTTTTTGTAAGATTTATGGCTGATTTGTTATCGATCTACAACACCATAGGTTTCTTCACTTTGGCCTCAGTTTCTTCCAGCACAAATCTGATCCAAATTTCTTGGCACACAACATATGATTTTTTTTTATATATTCAACCTCACACAACCACCACAAGTTGCTTTCTCGAGCACCATGAGAATAGGGAACCAAATACTTGAAAGAAATAATGAATTGTGCTTCTTCGATCTTCCTTATCTTCACACCAATTAGCATCTGAATAACAAGTAACCATAGTTTCTTTCCCTATAGAGTCTCGTCTAAATAGAACTCCATAGTTTATCGATCCTTTTAAGTGTCTTAGGTTTCTTCTGGCAACCTTCATGTGTGACACCCTTGGTTCACTCATGTATCTGCTTATTAATCTGGTTGAGAAACCTATATTATATCGACTATTGCACACATATCTCAGAGATCCGACAACTTATTTGAACAAAGTTGCATTGACTTTGTCTTCCTCTCCATGCTTCTCCAACTTCAAATTTGGTTCGACAAATAAAGTTGCAGGAGTCAAATCATCCATCAAGAATCTCTTAAGTATCTCTTTGATATACTTTCTTTGACGTAACACCATACATTGCTTCAAAATTTGAAATCTCATGCCTAGGAAATAAGACAATTTTTCCAGATCCGACATTTCAAATTCCCTCATCATTAGCTCTTTAAACTTCGACAAGTTCTTCAAGCTATTTCCAATTACCAGCAAGTCATCAACATATAAGCATATGATCATTATATATTCTGCCACAACCTGAACATAAACACCATACTCATATTTGAATTTGACAAATCCCAATTCGACCAAGTATGAGTTGATCTTCTTGTTCATTTCCCTAGGTGCATGCTTAAGGCCATAAAGCACTTTATGAAACTTAGACACTTTTCTTGCTTCCTCTTGTATCATAAACCAATGAGGTTGTGTGACATAGACTT
This sequence comes from Lathyrus oleraceus, assembly GCF_024323335.1. Classification (NCBI taxonomy): domain Eukaryota; kingdom Viridiplantae; phylum Streptophyta; class Magnoliopsida; order Fabales; family Fabaceae; genus Lathyrus; species Lathyrus oleraceus. The sequence continues at coordinate 525,411,654 of NC_066581.1, forward strand.
CTTCGTCTAAGGGGCCATTCAAAAATGTTAATTTCACATCTAAGTGAAATGTTGACCAGCCTTGCTTGCATGCCAAGACTACCACCAATCAGAAAGTTTCCAATGTTGCTGCTGGTACGTATACTTCAGAGTAGCCGACTACTGCTTTCTGAAGATAACCTCTAGCTACCAATATCGCCTTATATATTGTTATCGACCCATCATCATTGTGCTTCATTTTGAACACCCACTTCACTTCGATAGATTTTGTACGTGTTGGAAATTTGACTAACTCCCATGTGTTATTTCTTTTGATTGCTTGTTACTCTTCGACCATAACTGACTTCCATTGTTTATCATTTAAGGTTTCACTATAGTTGATTAGTTAAACACCTGCAAGTAAAGAAAAATGAAATAATTCTCCATCTGGTGTGACTTTATCATCACCAATCACTTCGTAGTCTTGAAGTCTTGTTGGATGAACTCTAGTTCTTTGAGGTCTCTAGCTTGTGCTAGCCATACCTTCTTCGACTTCGACCATGTTGGTCATGTCAACAACTACTTCAACTTTGACTAGAATATCGATAATATCTTCGACTTCGGCATCATTACTTGCTTCTTTGAAATAATAATTCATCAATGGTTTGTCAATTGCATCACTAGAATTCCAATCTTATACATAATTTTCATCAATCAAAATTTCTTGACTCATCATGATCTTCTGATTAATTAGATTGAACAGTCTGTATGCACCAGTTTTATGACATCCCACCAGAATCATAGGTTCACTCCTGTTATCTAGCTTCCTTCTTTTAGTATTAGGACCATGCTTGTAAAAAAATAGAGTCAAACACCTTCAAATGACTCACTAATGGTCGTTTTTCACTCAAACTTCTTCAGGAACCTTGTTCTTAAACTTCTTGGTAGGGCATTTGTTTATAATATAGACAGTAGTGGTGACTGCTTCACCCCATAAGTATTTTGGCAGATTCTTCTGCTTCATCATGCATCTCGCCATATCCAATATGTACTTGTTTCTTCTTTATACAAATCCATTATGTTGAGGCGTGTAAGGAGCAATTACCTGATGATCGACACCATGTTCTACACAAAACTTTTCAAATATCTTGGATGTGTATTCTCCACCTCCATCTGTTTGCATAACTTTGATCTTCTTTTCACTCTGGTTTTGACAAGCATCTTGAATCTCTTAAAGATTTCAAATACTTCATCATTTTTCTTGATCACATAGATCCACAACTTTCAACTAAACTCATCTACAAACAAAACAAAATACTTGTTTTAACCAAAGGTATGTACCTCAAAAGGGCCACATACATCTGAATGTATAACTTTGAGTATGCAGGAGGATCTCAATGGCATAGTCAAAATGAAATACTTTCTTGATTGCTTTCCGACTAAGCAACCTTCACAAAGTTTTTTGGGCATCTGAAGACTTGGTATACCAACTACCATATCTTGAGTAATCTAAAGTTCAAATGTCCAAAACTCAAATTCCACGACCAACTATGCTTGCGGTCGACAATATTTTTTAGATATTGTACTTCAGTCGAACTGATCATGGTATTGAATGTCCTATTCTTCGACAAAGGAGATTTCAAGACCAAATTATTCTAAGTGTCGAATAGTTCAAAGGCTTCATTTTTCATAATCACTAAGAAACCTTTTTCGATCAGTTGTCTAACACTTAGCAGACTGCATTTCATTCCAGGTACATATAGTGCATATTTTATCATATCTTTTCCTCCATTTTGCTTTTGAATAACTATGTCTCTAATACCTTCTGTTAGACCAAGATTTTGGTTCTGTAATATATCTCTAAGCTTTGATGATAACAAAAAATGAAACAAACTTGGTACCCTAATGATTTTCTCTAAGTGTACAGGTTTCTAAGGTAAAATGAATATGAGGAAACTAATATCTGGTATCTGACGTAGTCCAGAAAAGATGATCTAGCATGAAGAAATCAAACCTGACTATGAACAAGAACACTTCTAAGAAGCAATCACATACAGAATCTGACGATGTAGTTCAACTCTGATATCTGAAGACTCTACATCCGAATATAACATCTGAAGACTATTCAAGATCACATCTTAAGCTTATTCAAGACAACAATTGAAGATTGTTCAAGAGAATCTATCTGAAGACTATTCAAGAGTATATCTGAAGACTGCAAGACTCTGCTCAAAGACTCTGACTCCGCTCACTCTGATACACCCTTAACACTATATCTAACATCACCAAATCAGAAAACTTAATCAAGAAGTATTCTAAGTATGATACAATTCTCTTTAAGGAAATTATGGATTATGTTCCAAGACTGCTATGGAAAGGTCAAGAAAGTTAATACTTTAATTCCCATAGTTGGCAAGAAATCTCCCTTAACTTCCCTTCAACGGTATCATCTCAAAGTACTATATAAAGGCCTTTACATCATACTGAATACAAGACAGTATTCTACAACACTTCGACCTACAACTCTCAATACTCAACATATTTTCACATCTCTCATTGTAATATTCAGTGTTCACACAAGAGTTGTTGCTCATAGTGTGTGGTCATTATTTCATTGTTCCCAATTGTGTTTATACTGCTTATCTAGAAGCAATAAGGAAAACACTTATAATTCTCTAACTTTGTTAATATTCCTCAAGTGATTTGCTTAAGTCTGTAGACTTGAGAAGGCTAAGAGATTGTTAAACTCTTAGATGTTTTTGTAATCTGTTGAGATTATGGGGATTAAGTCCTTATTGAAGGCGAAATCACCTTGGCCGGGTGGTCTGGAGTAACTTTGATTTTCAAGTGAACCAGGATAAACTTCTTGTGTCATTCGCATTTATTTATTTGTGTGTGGTGTTGTAAAAGTTTCTGATTACTATGAACACAATTTAAACCCCCATTTCTTGTTTTTCTCCACCTTCACCTTCTGCTTGCAACAAGCTATTATCAACAAGTTTGACTTTGCTCTTCTTCGAAGAGTCAAAATATGCTAACCTCACTTTTTGACAAGTCATGTGATTTGAGCAGCCTGTGTAAAGGAACTAGATCTTGGGATCGACATGGCCATCTGCAATTGCATCCATAACCAATGTATCTTTAGAATCATTTGAATCTTGGCACATCTTTTTTTCTTTGTCTTTCTGAAAGGAGTTTCATTCCCCTCTTTTCGAGGATTCAGAAGTCGTACCTTCGACCTTATGCTTTTGAGGGTTCAACCAAGACTTCTTACTCCGAGTCTTGTCTCCTTTATCCTTGAATATTTTGGAACTATCATGCTTCTTACGAGTCCGATCCTGTAGTGCTTGTATTGAATCTTGACCCCATTTGGTGGTCGTTTGGTGATATTTGGTGGTGCCCGCTGTCAGAGGTGATTTCCGATACGGAGGGGCGATTTCAGGCCGCCTGAGAATTTAGAGAGAGGGATGGGGTGTGTCTGAGTGAGCAAAGAAAGAGTGAATTGGAATTAAAGCTTCAACTGTTCCCTTTGCCCTCACATTGGTGGGCCTCAAGTCTAATCCCATTGAATCTTTCTGCATTGCACTCTATGTTCACTAGTTCACCCCATTTTATCTGAAACTCAAACAAAAATAACACTTGGATTGCCTCACTCATGGCCATACACCCAAACACTAATCACACGCCTTGTTCACAATTTGCACCCCCTGGCAGTTTTAATTATTTTCTTAATTATTGCTTTATTTTCTTTTAATCTTTTTCTTCTTCTAAAGCACATTAAAAAGGAAAATTTTAACTATACATAGTTTATTATATTAGGAAATTTTAATTAGGCTTATCTTTGTTTATATTTAATTCTTAGTTCAAATTAATGGTAGATTGGAAATTAGGGTTTATTTTATCATTGACTTTAATCTCTGTCTCCTTTTATTCTTTTTCATGATACCATGTGTTAGATGTATATAGCTTGAATCTTGGCAATGCCCTCCTTAGTGATTTGATTAGTTTATCAAACTTGTTTTGATCAATTAATTAAATTTGTTATTTAGGATTTTTTGTATGACCTTAAAAAATAAATTGCATGCTCCCTTAGGTTTTCTTTAATTAAGTGATCACAAGTCCCTTAATCATTTGATTGAATTGGATCTTTGTACTTGCACTTACACTTGATCCATCAAGTTAATCCTAAGTCCATTCTCATTCAAAACTCTATAAATAGGTGAACATCAAGACATAATCGTACTAAGCTTCATTCAATTCTTTCAAACACATCTTGCCACATCCCTTTCAAACAAAAACTCTTTTTAAAACTTCAAAACTCTTGTTAACTATGATGTGAATTATACACCACGAGCCTTAAGAAATAGAGAAGAATGAGATGGATCATTCCTACCCTTGTTCTGAATACCTTTGAATACGAGATGTAGGACCCATTTGTTCAAAGTATTCACCTCCCTTCATAAACTTTAGTGCAATTCAAATCAAAACAACTTTCAACATTCATCTTTGGACAAAACCCCACAACAATCAACATCAAAACACCATTCTTTTTGGACCTAACACAAGACTCTTTTGACACCCATACATATCTATAGGTCAATCACCATTTCTTGGTTAAAATACCTATCTTTGGGCTAATCACATTCTCATGGTTAAAATACCCATCTCATGCATGTTTTCCTTGTGAGTCTCAGAGCTTAGGCAAACCCCCGTCTCATGCATGTTTGCCTTGTGAGTCCCAGTGGTTAGGAAAACCCCCATTTGATGCATGTTTTTCTTGTGAGTCCTAGAGCTTAGACAAACCCCATTCTCTTGCAGGTTGCCTTGTGAGTCCCAGAGCTTAGGCAAACCCCCCATATTATAGGCCTTGATCCCTAAGTCTAGGCAAACCCTTACAATACTACATTGATTTAAACACCACTTTTATTTCAGCTCTTAGTTATAACACCACTTTTATTTCAGTTCTTAATTATGACACCACTTTTATTTTAGTTCTTGGTTATGACACCACCTTCGTTTCTTATTCTTGATTCAGACACCACTTTTATTTCTTGTTCTTGGTCTAGATAACACTTTTATTTCTTTGTCCAAACAACAATCTCCTTCATAAAAGACTTGTCATAATCCATTCCCTAGCAGTCAGACTAAAAGCTTAAAGCGTCAGAACTAGGACCGAATCAACTAACGTCAACACACTTATAGGATATTATTATAACATCGTTCCCTAAAAATAACCAACAAAACATAGTTTTCTACCACGAACTACATAACTTTGATTTTCTCATTGCACTATGAGAATACATATGCACACGGTTTCAAAATCTTGGCGAACGCATTAATTAATACATTATTTCCCCCTTAATTAAGATCAATCACAAGTAACTTTTAGATAATAACACCCATACACGCAAAGAACAATCAAAATGGTTCTCCATGAGTACAATGGATGTGAGGGATACTAATACCTTTCCCTTACATAACCGACTTCCTTACCCTTTTTCTCCCCCCTGAGCTTTATTGATATTTTCCCTTTCTCTTAGAATAAATAAAGTTTAATGATGACTCTGTTGTATTTCGAGCGTGTGATGCACTCAGATATTTTTCGCGGCGCGATATTAGGTTAGAGCGTTGAAGCTCACGTAATGATACATGTCAAATCTCGGGGAAATAGCCATAGTCGACGATTACTACTATATTAGAATATATAGTCGATCTCATCGTTAGGATCAGGGTCACAAATTTCATATATTCTCTATAGAACTAAAGTACCTGAGTCACATAGAGAGAAATAATTTGTGAGATAATGTATGATTTAACGTCCACTATTTAAATTCTTCAAGTATTTTTAATTAAAGCATCTTTACCTTAATGACTTTTGTCATACTTTTTGTTTATTATCTTCATCCAAAACTTATTGTTGTTAGAATTTATATTTAATTTATCAACGTTTAAATATTTTAAGATTCTATCACACACTTTTTACTGCATATTTCTGCACAAATTATCCTTAATTTTTTTTCGAATTAAGAACAAAACTCGTGATTATTTAATAAAACACTAGTAAACACCACCATACTAGATCTACATAAGAAAACACAAGCTAAATCTAAAAAAAAAAGAGTACTTACTTAATATGTTTGACTAAATTATTTAACAATTTATCTTAATCTAAATGAAAATATGACTAATCACCTAATTTACAAGTCATAAATTCAACTATTTAGAATTTAGATATCTTTCTTAAATAAAATTATCAACTTATAACCTTACAAATGTCTCCCCAGTCAAAACCAAAGAGATACCTTACCTTTTACAATAACACTCACAAAAACAAGAGAAATTGAAGCAATCTAAAAAGTGAGATTAATACAAGTTGAAACATACTAGTAATACTTTATGAAACTAATATGATTAAATAAATGTTTATGAAACCTATTTAAATACATGACCACATCTCAAAACGACGCCGTTTCAAATATATTTCTATTTAATTATTTATTTAGTCATCGTTATTATTACACATGCTTCATTTTCCCCCAAATTAATTTCAATATATTAACAAGGTTCAAATCTCAAAATCGCATCGTGTTCGAAATCGTAATCATTCTCCTCCAAAATTTCATCTTTTCTCATTCTCTCTTACCTTTCGAATTGTATCTTTCAATCCAAGGGTTTTAGCAAAACCTAACCCTAACCCTAAGTTTCCCAATTTTTCTCTCTCGATCTTACTCTCACTCTCACCATCTCCGTAATTTCAAACCGATTCTTTATCACTGCATGCTCTTAGATCTAATCATCATCTCCCAATCATTGGTAAGTTTTCAATTTTCAATCTTTAGCATTTTTTTTTCCCAAGTTTTTCATTTTTTTTTTCGGTCGAATTTTGATGAACTAGGTTTTTTTTTTGGTTATTTATGATTCTTGCATGGAGGTTGTGTTATGTGTGTTCTAAAGTTCGTTTTTTTTATTCGTTTTTTTTTGTCTCTCAGAAGTGACATTGGTGGAGTTTATTATTATCGGGGGTTTTGGGAATGAAGAATAATAGGGATTTGGGGAATTTTGATTGGGTTTTAAAGTGATATGAAGTGCTGAATATGAGCAATGGCAGTGGGAAGACTGGAAAACAGCTTGAACAGGCTAACGCCACGCCGAGGAGGAGGAAAGTTGGTGGTAGTGATGAATTTGCGCAATCTATTGCGAAGATTGCTGTAGCGCAAGTATGCGAGAGTAAGGGTTTTCAGGGATTTCAGCAGTCAGCACTTGAGACGTTGTCCGACGTTACTGCTCGGTATATTATGAATATTGGGAAGTCTGCGAATTGTTATGCTAATCTTGCTGGTAGAAATGAATGTAATATTTTTGATGTAGTTCAAGGGTTGGAAGATGTGGGATTAATGCAGGGGTTTACAGGGGCTTCGGATATTGATCATTGTCTCGAAGATTCGGGTGTTGTTAGGGAAATTGTTCAGTTTGTTAATGAGGTTGAACCGGTTATGTTTGCACACCCGATTCCTCCGTTTCCATTTGTGAAAGAACGGGTGCTGCCTCCGAGTTTTTTGAAAAAAGGAGAAGAGCCCCCTGATGAGCATATTCCGGCGTGGTTGCCTGCATTTCCAGATCCGGAAACTTATTCACAGTCAACTATGGTGAATGGAAGAGGGACAGAACCAGGTGTTTCCAAATTTGAGCATGGAAGAGAGAATGGAAAGGTGGACCGGCCTCTGTTGAATTCGCAGCAGAAGATGGTCTCGAATATGTTTGAAAACACCACCATGATTGACCCTGCAATTGCTAAAGCAAAGACAGTAGCAGCAGAAAGTAACCCTTTCCTTGCAGCCCCTTTGAAAATTGAGGATAAAGAAGTTGCTCCTGTTGCTCCTCCAGCTAAATTCTTTAATAATATTGTAGTTTCTGATATTCCTATTGTAGAAAATTTTATTGAAAAAGAACCCATTTCGGTATTGGAGACGTTTGCTCCAGCTATTGAAGCGATAAACAATACATGTGGTGATTCCAAGGAAAATCAGACAAAATTTCCAGTGAAAGAGAAGCCTACTGTACGTTTTAAGGTCGGGACTAAAAATAAATTATTTGGAAGGTCAATTGGTTTGATTCCACAAAAAGAGGAGCATAAAAAGACTTTGCCCTGGTTTGCAATGGAAGATGAGAAGGATGACAGGAAAAGAAGGGCCGACAAAATTTTGAGGGAATCTTTGGAAAACCCAGATCAGCTTGTTCAGTTGTAAAATAGATTGCTTTATTAGAATCTGTATACTTGATAATGAGAATATCGGGATATTGAAATCTGGCTAACTGTCTGCTTATGGGCATTATAGGATGGATGTTACTATTTTGCTCAGACATTTTCCTAGTTTAACAATTTTTCAGGTATGTGCATGTCAATTGTTTGGTAGAACATTTTATGATTCTTTTCATTGAGATTTGTTGGTCCTCTGTATGAACTTTCCAAATTTAGAATATAAAATATCTTTATTTAATTATAGCTAAGGTGTGAGTGTGATGAGATGCATTGTTGTTAAAATTGCATGCTGCATTTAAGGATTGCATGATCATGTGTGTTATGACTCATAACTGTAGTGAATACTAGAATGCCACTAGGGTCAGGTTCCGATGGGAACGGTGTGACACTGCCATTTTGACCATAGAAGTGTGAGTTTGGATGATCCTTGACGAGCTGGGCTGAAGCAGGTTTTCGAGCTCAATCAACTGAACAATTTTTTTTCCTATATTGGTTTCTTTGCATTGTCATTGTCATCACTGCCTGTCTGCACTGCAACATCAGCCTCTTCTCTGCTACTCCTCTCTTTCTCTCCTCGTATGACTCAGAAGTTCTGTTTATACCCCTCACCCTTATGCATTTGCAGTTTGTTGTTTTCCATTAGTACTGATAAATCATTTGCATTCAGTAAGTTTCACAAGAAATTCTCATGCTTTAAGGAATTTGTTGTACACAGTGTATTCTCTTTAAATTACTAATTGACATGAAATGTATATAGAGCACCAATCCTCTGAGCCAGGCATGTATCGGAACATTAAGTAAACTTGATGGCACATTCTATATTGGAGCTATTTGTTGTTTATGATCTGTGTATTGGGAGAAATTGAGATTCATGGCTAAGACGTGCGTCAAGCTACCACTCCAGTTGGTAGCTTCCCGAATACGTGAGATTGGCCATTTCAACTCAATTCCAAATGGTTTTCAATCATGAGAAAAAGCTGTGTATGTGATGAGAATTGTGTGGGGGAGTGCATACTGTTTAATCTAATTAATTGCTGCTTTACCTTGTGCATCTCAGATGTTGATAGGTATAAATATTGATATCTTCATCTATTTCAAACAATGTGCATCGTGCATCACATGCTACCACTCCAGTTTGTAGCTTAACGATTTCACTGGAAAATATGCTGATATGTCCGATATTGAGATACTTTTGTTACACTAATCCTCCCCATTATCATATTTTGATCTAAATCAACTATCTGTACAGGATCTGTTTTTGTGTGGATAATCTTTCTGTCTAGTTCTTGTAGATAATAGAAGAAAAAAATTAGTGATAAAAAATTGGAATTATACTGTGTATATGTACAAATCAGTGTAAAGATATTATTTTTGTTTAAACTTTAATCACTTGAGAATTTAAAGCCGTACTAGAAACATTCATCTCAATTGTGATCCAAGACACGTGGATGAATCTAGATAGAGAAAACAATAAAGAGTGAGTTATTAATTTTGATAATATTAAAAATAAATGAAACAATAAATATGCTATGAGTTTGCCCTAATTCTTCACACTGATAGCAGTTTGATAAATTGAATTTGAGTATGGAGAGGTAAAAACTGTTCTACTCGCTTATGTTGTTCCTAATTATATTGCGAATATATAAAAAATTACATATATATGGTGTCATTCAAATACATCATAGGTCTGCTCCCTAACACAAATTATATAAAACATACAATAATTAAAATATCTGACATACATAGGCTCATCGCAACAGAAATAAATTAATTAAAGTAACTTAATAACCAAATAAGTCTCATAACATCAAACATGGTTATAGCAAAATGCCTTCAACATCAATAACTTCACAAGTAACAACAATCAATAAAACAAATCGTTCACTCTCTTAGTGTTATAGATCGGAGTAACAAAATCTAAATATCGCATAAAATTGGAGAAAAGAACAACAACTTCAACGTCATCCTTCAACTTCTAAGAAACTACTCATTTACATGCTCGTCTGTATTCCAAAAAGGAGCACAGAATCACACAAACAACAAAGGAGTGAGAATACATTCGTAATATATAATTGTGCAAAAGTATGCAAGGGTAGCCTAAACAATCATGCAACATAGTTCAATCGCATACACCACAAAGTATTCTCAATCACCAATATCAATATAACCATCTAATACATATGCAAATAATAGATGCAATGTACTTAACACCATGACTCTACAATGCACGTGGTACCATTATGGATAAGACATGTCCATCTCACTTCTGAATCTCCACTATAGGACCAGAGCACACCAAAATTGCTATTATCACCATAAGTAACGCTTCACCGATTCTTATTTGAAATCAGCTACTCGCTCCTGAATCCACACCATCAGATTAGAGCACACCAAAACTAGATCAGAGTTTGTACACTATGATGCATGATTCCTTATAACATGCAATATCACCAAATGATCACCATACAATCACCACAATTGTGCACAACATCATAATAATTCATTTATTAGACAATTAACACCAATTATCTCCAAAACAACGACCAAACAGTAGCCTAATCACATCACAACATCAAAAATCGGAATCGATAACTCAATTCCTCACAACTGAGCGAATGACGCTTAATACGACGGGTCACCAATCACATAGGTGACGCCCATCACCGCCCATGTTACCGCCCACGTTATCACTATGACGACCGTCCCATACAACTTTGCTTGCGGACCATGACAGTTTACCCGTCAGCGCCTCTAACGCCATGACAACCTGGACGTCATTAGGATGGCACCCTTTACCCTGAAGTAGAAACAAATATTGCATTTTTGCCATTGAGGTTCAAATCAGAACTTCGATTTTCACTTCCTAGACCCCATAATCGGACATCAACAATCAGGAAGACTTGAAGCAAAATTGGTAATATTGGAAGATTCAAGAAATGTAATTCGAGTAAATATTATGTATAAAAGTTTGACAAATGTATTGTATACAAGTCAATATCCAAATAGGAGATTTATTATCTCAGTTGTATTGTGGATTGGTGATTGGATGAACTCTTGGAAATATTTGTCAAATAACATAGAACTATGCATGTTCCAATGAGAAACCATTGAAGAGTGCACGTAGGAAAAACGAGGACGAATGTCGAAGCATTATAAATATCGGTGTCATCTCTCTCTCTCTCTCTCTCTCTCTCTCTCTCTCTCTCTCTATATATATATATATATATATATATATATATATATATATATATATATATATATATATATATATATATATATATATATATATATATATATATTGCATTTTATTTCATAGTATTTGCATGCTTAGGTTTTTCAAATTCCTTCGTATTATACACTGATAGCGATTTATTACGTAAGTATTATGTTTTGTTGGAACTGGATAACTTTTTAAGCAATGTTGGTGATTAATTGTCCGAGAACCAAATTGACATTAGAATTTCATTCATTGAATCATTTTGTCAATATTTCTTACACAATTGAATCAATCCACACCTAGTGTTTCATCACATTAATCATTGATATTTGTGAGACGAGCAGTGTTAATTTTCGCATCAAACCTTCCGCTCGCAAACTAGTTTTGAAAACACTCTGATTTTAAAAAACAACAGTTGAATTTTAAATTAGGTCTATTCACTCAATCTAAACCGTTTTTCTACTTCCATATTAACGTCCAACAAACTGAACATGCAATACTGATATATATATATATATATATATATATATATATATATATATATATATATATATATATATATATATATATATATATATTATATATATATATATATATATATATATATATATATATATATTCAATTAAAAAAAAATTATGCCCATTTCTAAAGTAATTGGATCTTAATATTTTCTACCCATTTATTTCCAATTTCGTTTTCCTTCCTTACTTTTTTTTCTCCCATTTTGATTTTAGTTTGCAATTTTGTAATTCACAAATTGAATAATTTATTGAAAATATTTTCATCTAACCCAAATAAGTTCCTCAATTGAACCACATGATTATCAATTTATCACCGGTTATGAAATCATACAAAATGAACCATAATTAGCACAAGACAATAAGAAAATTCAACTTCAATATTCTTTTAAATATATGAAAGTAAATACTCATATACACTTATCTGTATTTCTCCATGTATTTATGAACATAGACTATAAAAAATACATGAAGAAAAACAAAGATCAAACTGTCAATTAAGCAGATTATTGCTTAACAAATCAAAATAAATTAAGCAGATTGTGAAAACTGATTATTTTTCCATCCTCAAACTCCTTATCTAAAATTCCTACTTAGGAAACAGCTTTTGCATGAACAACCAAATTTTCTTTCAACTTCATCTCTCACAAACTTCAGTTATCAAGTCTCTAAAGATCAACCGTTCGATGTCCAACACGATATTCGGTTTCTCGCTGCAACGGTTAGTCCAAACTGTGTTTCGATCCTTCAAATCTCTCGACAATAGACTTATCGAATTCTCATCCTCATGAAAAAAGCCGATACTCATGTTTCGAGGTTGTAACTCGTCTATTTCTATACATAGCTCTTCGAAAAGCTTCTTCCCTTTTAGCTTTCTCTCTGCTAAAATGTCGTTGACAACATCGAATATGAGTTTTCTTTGCAGTTTCTCAGGACTATTACCTATGGAAATGTTCTTCCCATTGTCTTCAATATTGAAACGCGACATATTTGTCTTCATTTGTTCAAGCGCTATGAATAACTTTGGGTTAATCAAGGTGCCTTGTGAATGAAGTAACTCGTTAGAGTTTCGATCAGTGATTAGACCTGAAGCTATCAGGATTTCTGATATATACTTGTGATCAGGATTCTCGATGTTGTTGAAATTGACGATTTTTTCATCGTTCCAATCAATTTCACGAAGAATTTGATCAACTGAGTTCTCCTCAATATCGACATCGATGCATAAAGCTTCACCTATAGCAGTAGATTTACAGAAAATCAGTATGTTAATCTTTTCGATGATGTTTTTTTTCGTAAAGCCATAAAATGTACATTGGCTTTATCAGTTCATTTGACGAGCGAATTTCGATTCTGGTTATCGAATCAAGATTCATATAGTGAATCGGAAGAACTATTTTCGATATTGTGAAACAGATCTTTAGTGTAAACAAGTGGCATTGAAAGATGAGACTCGTGTACGAGTCGAGACTTAAGATGAGATTGATGTACGAAATTCGATCTAAGTTGCTTACCTAATTTTCTTGAAATGTTCGATATCTTATTCACCGGAGACGGTGGATCTTCCTTATAGAATGCAGCATCAAGAACAGACACAGGACTCGGCTGTTCCGCGGTGACAGTTTTATCAGCCTTAGAGCTTTCATTCCTCAACTCTTCAAATTCATCCTGACCAACAAAAAAAGAAATAATGTTTAACGAATTGGTTTTGATCGAAAAGTCTAACTAACTATGCAATGAAGAAATACTTACAATTTGATTGATATTCTCTGATTGATCGATCCGAACAATTTCTAGAGTGTTCAAGCTTCTGTTGCTGTCGAAATCCGAAGAAATGACATTAACATGATGCTTAAATTTTCTCCGAAAACTCGTCTCACTAAAATGTTCATCTTTATCCTGCGAAATGGAGAAATCGTGTCTATGTGTTGAACACGAAGAAGAAGAAGTCGAAAGCTCCATAAGTTGCCTATTACGTTGTCCTATGTTAATCGGGGAACCGGATGATGCACTAGTCGGTGGAGAACGCCTCTCGAATCCAAACTTCTTCGGAAGTCTTGGACTCCCGGTAACCGTTATGTTACCGGACTTGATGGTGTTTTTTCCATTTCTGTCTTGAGAAGATTTTGATGATTGCATCAATTTTGAAGTTCTGAAGTAATTACTCTTATCAGCTGAAGGAGTATTGTTGGATTTTCTAGTCACTTTTGTTGGTTTCATGATGACAATTGGCGATTTACTATCACGGATTGAATTCGACGACGACTCAACCGTGACGAATCCCGAGTCCTTTTGTCGTATTCTCGGGCTTTGGACTTTAGAACTTTCACTGAGACTGGTATTATTGTTCCTAGTGTCAGATGATGAATCTGTAAATCTCTGCATTGCTTCAAGAATCTGTTTAAGGGCTCGTAGATCCTTTCCGGACTTTTTGAACTCGAGTTCCGCTAGTCTTTTTTCGATTTCTCCATATACAGAAAGCGAGGACTTTGATGCTTTTGTTTCAGAATCACTTCCCTTTGAGGAATCATGTAACAAAGAACTTTGGTTTGCATCATGTTGCCTCCACGGAGTCGTCGATTCTAGAGCAAATCGCGAATGTTGTGTCACGTTTTTGAGTGAACCATCATCCCTTCTATTGCTCGGGGGCGCCGAACTTTGGTGTTTTTTGTATACATCATTTGTGCTGGCTCTTGCGGTAAGCTCTATTTGATCGGTTGAGCAGATAGAAGTCCGACAAGTTTGTGTCGAGTCCGGGAGACCTTCTAGTCCCATCAATTTAGCAACAACACTTGATGATCTTTTTGGTGTTTCTAATTCTTTTTGTGAACCATTCGACACGTTGCGAGCCTTGTTTCCTTCGTTGATCCGTCTAACGGATCCTTGCTTGCTGTCCAAGGAAAACCTAGGAAGTTCCTTATGCACTGTGGCAGATTTCACTGCATCATAAGAGAGTCGCGGTGAGTCCCATTGTGGTTTTCTCGACTTCGAAAGATTATGTAACGGCTCTTTCGAAACCTTAACTGCTTCATCGAAAGATTTCTTCGATAGCATAGGCCTCGGAGAGTCTATGTGTTGATTCTTCAACGCATAAGCTTGACCCTTTTTCTCTTCATTGGTTAATGTTTTCACATATAAACCTTTACCTTCTCTACGCATCGAATCTTTGACAACATCATAGAAATCAAGTGACCGTTGGCTCGAATGTGTTTTTTTCGGAATTTGAATTTGTTTGGTCGATGACGATTCATTCTTGATTATTCTATTGAAATCAATGGACGACATGCTAGATGAACAAGATGATGAAGACACAGATGTTATCGATGATTCGGTAGACAATTGTTGCTTCTCTTTCGCAATCTTTTGATTCTTTACACCTAAGAAGGAAGTTAATTTCGAATTAGATCTAACTGACAAATATCGATATTATTAGACTGAACACTGTGTCCAGGATTAGAATCCGAACTTAACATTTGTGTGACAAAATCACAAAAAACTCGAAGACTTGAATACTTGAATACCTGAAGAAGATGAATTCGGAATGTAACCGCTATTGCGTTGGCCGGTGATGAAACGGTGGCGATCAAAGAGCTGAAAAAATCCAGTGATGCACCCAATCTGCTTCTGCAAATCATTCTTTTCATCTTTCATAGTCTTCAAACCTTTTTCAGACATGTTTATTTGATTATTTCTCTTCAACTATGAAGTTTCCACAAAGCTTCTTCTTTTTCTTTTGTTAAACAAAATTCATGCCCCTATTCAATGCAAAAGAAAAGAAAAACAATCTTAAGTTCAGAATCATAAGTTTACATCTATGAAGTGACACACATGTTAGACTGCTAACACACATTTTCTGAGAGGTGTCTGATACTGATATTGGCACATGTTAGACATCTGACACATATTTTTTCAGAGGTGTCTGTGTCACATAGGATTATATTACGAGTGCAATTTAAAACTTTCCTAAATAAATTGACTAGAATTTGCAATGATATAATATAAAGATAAAATTGAAGTGAAAAGAAAGCAATTCCAAAATGCTGCAAAAACTGGATTATAGACTTTAGTATTTACCTTTTGTTAACTAACAGCTCAGAAAGTGAAGAAAGATTCATTTGAGAGACCCAAGAAGAGATGTTTTTGGTTTCTATGTCTGAGTTTGGACAGAGAGCAGAGGAATAATACTTTTATCTTTACTGTGTTTTTGTTTTTGTTTCTCAAGAATATGCAGAGGCCAGAAGACAGAGTATGTGTTTGTTTTGTTTTGTGTTTAGTTATATGAATGTTGAAAAATAGGTTGCTTACAATTCTGACTACGTACGTCACCAGATTGAGATCAGACGGTTCAGATTTTTATTTTCGTATATTATTTTTGTAAAATTTAAATATATATTGAAATTTGAACCGTCTAACATCGGTTTAATAGTCATTGACTTACTAATTTTTGCACGTAAATGTATTGTTTTATAAACGACTCATATTTTAAGCGCGACAACTTAAATTATGTGATCTCTATTCAACCAGTACAAAATATGGTACATATCTATTGAAAACCTGGAGGTGAACCAAATGGTCAATAAAAATGACCTACTTGTCGGTGGTTTAATAAAATTTTGAGTAAAGGTCACTTATAAACACGTATTCAGATCAAATCTTGTCTGAGACGAGACGATGAGAAGTAAAGAAAAGGTTAAAAGAAACGAAATTGTTAATAAAGAAACAAGAGAAGGAAAGAGGAATGCATGTGTGGGACAGATGTATTACTATAAGGTCATTTCCTTCCTACTAGTTCCATGTGAACAAAACAACGTGGGGTGGGTCTGTTGCTTAGAACTCTCTCCTTTACCATGTGGAATTTGTCAGAGATGAAAAAAGAAAAGGAGTTTAAACAGGAGAAGAAATGGATCTGTATTCCATTATTCAATGGAATAACAAAAAGTGGATAGAGATCTTCAGTTTAAAGCTGCAAGATCAAAACCACTTGTTCAATTATTCTCATGGATGTTTCACATTTTACTAATCTGCCCTTTCATGGGTTCTTAGCTTTTTTTTTTCTTTCCATATGGGTGACGACCATAGATCTAAATTATGATATGGAATCGCAATTGCAAATATTAAGATTCATATTGTAATTGAAAATATTTGAAATTTGGATTAAATTTGTTTGGGACTGACTAGGTCAAATGATTTGTAGCCCTAATCATATGTCCGAAAAAGGATAGAGGGTCGAGTGTACCTATAACTATTGGAGTCATGTTCGATCCACTTCACGCGTGACTGTCAATTGTTGGATATGATCTAATGGACTCTCGTGTTTCACACGTCATGATACGTGGGATGGTTCTAACCAGGTTTTAAAAAAACGTTCACGGTCGCGTCGTGACTTTCATGATTTCGATCGATATAGGTGTCGCGATACTGACTGCAGTCGTTGCGGCGTGATTAAATCACAATTTATTCTTTGACATATAAAACGGTGATAACAGTATCGATATCGATATCTGTCAATACCGTTTTGTCGCGACCGTTTTTGCAGTCGCATACTGTATTTTAAAACCCTGATTTTAAATACACTTGTTTCACTTTGTTACACTTAAGAAGGGACATAAAGAGTTGTGATATTTGTGGTACAACCTTTCTTGTCCTATTTAAATGTGGACTCTCATATTATAAAATTTAGATTATGTCTAATTCAACTTTATAAACTTGAATGTCATAGCAACAATGTAATCTACTTATAAATATGTTTTTAATTTATATTTTATTCAATATGAAACTCTAAACAAAATATCATGTAGGTGATTTCAAAATGGAACATCTGATATTATACAACTAGTTGGTTCATTTTGCTAACAAAAGAGGTTTATATTGTTTTGGTGGTAAAGTATTTATTACATGATTGCTACATTTTACCTAAATATTTTTGTGAAATTGTAATTGCTGAACATAGTAACATAAATACACTGATAAAAAAGGAACATAAAAACATCTATTGAATTCTCAGCAAGGGTCAAAATTTAAACCTTATGAAAAAGGGAATTGAATAGTACTAGGATATGGAATATTAATAGCACTTTTGTATGTTACCAACCAAGAAAGTGTAGGACTTGTTCACTATACCAAATCAATATTGTTGGTTATGTGCTTTTTGGTTGATACATTTCAGCAGAAAATGTGGCCCTAAATCCAGATATTCCAATAAGAAATATATATATATATATATATATATATATATATATATATATATATATATATATATATATATATATATATATATATATATATATATATATATATATATATATATATATATATATATATATTATATATATATATATATATATATATATATATATATATATATATATATATATATATATATATATATATATATATTATATATATATATATTTTTATATATATATATTATATATATATATATATATATATATATATATATATATTTATATATATATATATATATATTTATATATATATATATATATATATATATATATATATATATATATAATATATATATATATATATATATATATATATATATATATATATATATTTATATATATATATATATATATATATACATATATATATATATATACTATATATATATATATATATATATATATATATATATATATATATATACTATATATACATATATATATGTATATATATATATATATATATATATATATATATACATATATATGTATATATATATATATATATATATCTATATATATATATATACATATATATATATATATACATATATATGTATATATATATATATATATATATATATATATATATATATATATATATATATATATATATATATATATATATATATATATATAAAACGAAGATTTACTCAAAAAATAGATTTTTTTCTTTCAAATAATCAATATTTTTAAATTATATTCTAAAATAACTAATATTTTAAATAATTTACGAAACTAATTATGTTTCAAATAAAAAAAATTACTGATAAGAGAAGTAGTTATTATGAGTGGTGCATGCTTTGAAAATTTGTATAGAGGCACCATGTGGCGACTGCATATAGAAAATGTCAGTGCAAGTGGCTCATGCATACATCCTTTAGGAGCATGTGCTATAGGGAGTGACTACTACTTTGTTTAAGATTTTTATTTTATTTTAATTTTTAATCATTTTAATAATAAAAAAATTGAAATAAAATAGAAAATTAAAAATAATTTATAATATCATTTCATAAAATTGAATTACACAACTAATTGAATAGAAAATCAATGACTCGCTCAATTGTAACGCATCCCAGTTCCACATCCCGTCGCATTCGCTTGCCTTCGAGGTCTCTCACGGTTTCTATGAGGTGTATAGGGTCTCCTAGTATTGGCCTGAGGCAAAGGTGGTTGGTGTGAGAGTCCTAGCATTTTAAAGAATTTTTCAATCATTTCTCCCTAAGATCGGGGGTGTCGTAGTTGAGTTTAGTGCCCATGTTCTTGTAGTTTGGTCGTGGTGATTGGGTTACATGTGGATGGGTTGATTGGTTGAATTGGAACATTGAATTATTTTGGTAATGAAGCAATGGTTCTTGTAGTGTAAGAAAGTCATGTGGTGGTTGAGTGCTTTGGCGATGTGATGTTTGGGTGTATATTGGTGGGGGGCTATGGTGGGATGTGGTGGAATCGTATGAATCATCGGGGCTATAATAAGATGTGGTGGTGACATATGGTTGTTGGTGGTATGGGTCATGCTCTTGGTTTTGTGTTTGAGTGTGTGACATGAATTGGTTGCGGGGTTGGGTGTATCTGATATGGTGAAGTTGTGAGGTTAGTCGTTGGGTTTGTGTGGGTTGACATTGTTGTTGGGTTTGGTAATGGTGTGAGGTTGGTTGTTGGGAAGGGATTTATTGCTGGGCATATGATGATGAAGCTCGTTGGCGTGGATCGATCAAATACTTTGGCTTAAACACAACCTGTTTCGTTGTAACCGACCTATACCAATTCATTTTGAGTTTGTCTAGCACCATGTATGATAGGTTCGTTTAACATGTGTCGATGTCGATTCTTCCATTGACGACACATCTCTTTAACGAACTCTTTCCAATCAAAATAACCCCATTGGGCATCGAATCTTAGTTGATGTCAGTCTCCCAAACACGTCGGAGGGACTAGAATCTGTTGTTGCATGCCGAACTACAGTTTGACACGGTCACTCTGGCGCATCTCCACAATAGTGAACCTGATGATTGGTGTTTTTGTTGTCCAAACTGCAACATCCTAAGGGTTAGCCTCATGTTCGAGACCTAGATACGATCTCTAGATAAACTATATAAGAAAAATACATGATTAGAAGATTTGTAATTTGGTAATATTAAAACTAAATTTAGAGTTGTTTAGTTGTAATACATCGTCTGGTCCAAGGTGGTCTATCAGATTGCGATAGACTATTATAGCGAGTCTGGGACATCGGTTGTAGTTCATCCCTAGAGCAGACCACCTAAACCGAAAATATTGAAAATAAATTATTTATAGTTAGTTGTAGTATAAAGCAATCAATTCGAAGAAGTAAAATAAACTTACTTTGTTGCGAAAGGGAATGTGAATAGCTTCTCGTTGATCGAGGTGAGTGACGACATTCTCGATCAACCTCATGCTTGTAGGAAAAAGGCATAGGAATAAAATGAACAAGTATCATTTTGTGCATTTTTATTTATGTTCCTATTTTATTTATGTTTCTTAACAACGTCAAATACATAATATTTACCGTATTACCAATTGTAACGCCTCAATTTTATTTAAATTATTTTTCGTAATTTAATTATGTGATAGTTATGGATGTTTTTTGTTGAATGATGTTTTGATGTGTTGTGCTACCCTTGGTGTGAAGTAGTTGCCTTAGAATTATCGAAATTAAGGTATTGAAAAGTGTGTGAGCAAAAGTGTAGAAAATGATGGTGTGGTGAGTAAAACTAATTAATTATATTAGTTATTATTTAATTAATTAATTAAGATGAGATGAATATTAATTTAATTAGAGTGGGTTATCATTATTATTATTTAGATTAAATAATAAAATGTATTAGTATTTGTTAATATTTTATTTAGTGGGATCAATAGTTATAATAAGAATTACAATAAAAGTAGAAAAGGGGGATAATGAGACAGAAACACAAAGAACGTAACATTTGGGAAAAAGAGAAGAAACTGCGAAAGGGAGAAGAAGAGGATAGGGCTCAAGAGGAGAATTCACCATTGTTGAAGGTCAAATGATCAATTGTTAGGAACTCTAAGGTAATGGTGAAATTTTGATTATCTAAGGGTTAACATGATGATGATGGATAGATTATGCCATGTAGATTTTGTGCTTTTCTTACCAGAAATGGAGTAACCAGTTACACTGCCTAAAAAATACGTTTCTGGATAAAAATTGGGGGGGTGTAACTGGTTAAGTTTTCTGGGTAACCGGGTACCCTGTGAAACAGAAGCTACACAGAGGCTGGAAAAAGAGGGTGTCTTCGGTGACCAGTTTTTGAGTAACCGGCTACTGTGTGTGTTGGCAGCATTAGTAACGCTACAGGGTGTAGTGTAACCGGTTACTGGTTTTAGGGTAACCAGTTATACTGAAAGTATTTTCTTTAAAACTTTAAAAAAATCATAACTTTCGTTTCGAGTGTCCAATTCGAAGGCTGTTTGAAGCGTCGAAAAGCTGAGAGCGTGTACTTTTATTTAAAATTGGTTTCAATACCTAAAAATGAATATTTTCCTGTACGATGGTGTTGATATGCATTGTAATGTTTATGTGGTGGTGTAACATAACCTCAAATGCATTGTTGTTGTTTGTTATGATGTATGTTGATGTTATTGAGTTGTATAACATGTGTTTGATGCATGGTGGCCAGTATTGGCGGTATAAATTGACTATGATGGTGGGTCATTATGCATGATGTTGTTGTTGCATGTATAATATGTTGCATGCATTCATGTTGTTGGATAAATGGTCAGTTGTTGGTGAGCCTCAAATCCCATTGTGTGGATTGGGCAGGTAGCTAATTTTGGAGGTGATGGAATCAGTGAGACATTATCGGAGGTGATGGTAACGAATTGGTGACCTTGATCCTAGGAGGTGAGGATCGAAGCAGTGAACCTGAGTGTTCACGTATTGGTACCACATGTATTGAGTCGAGTTGTTGAGTCTCATTGCATTGTATGTTGGTTGCATTTGTTATTGTTGGATCGTTGATTATGTTGTTATTATGTTGGATGGTTATTATGCTCCTATGATGTGTGGATATCTGTTGTATGGATTGTGTGGAATTGTATTGTGGAATGGGTGATGTGCATGTGATAATCTGATGCTTACTTATTATCATGATTTCCTTTGTATAATTATGATATTTCACTCCTGCTGTTTGAATGTTGCCTCCACGTGGGTAACCTAAAGATAATCCACAGTAGTGTAACACCTCAGAATTTGCCCTCCTCTCTTGGGACTAGCTTAGCATATTGCATTTCATCTTTTAGGACATTAGTCATTGCATCTTTGCATATCATGTGGAAACAATAAGCAAGTCATCCTCCTAGGTCTTTCTCAGAAGATGGAGAGGTTAAAAGATTCAAGCCTGAGGGTCTCATGAATTGATCACTAATCATCTGAGGGTTTGTGCTTCAATTAGGGTTTCTTGGTTCCTCAAGGAGATTGATCATCATCTTGGTTAAAGTAATACATCACCATCATCATGGTCTTATCATCACCAGGAGGTTCATTGTGCCTGATCAGTTCCTTGGGATTAGGGTTTTGACCTCTGGTCAACCCTAATCAGTTGTATTATGCCAATCAGGGTTCTTCAAGGAGAGGAGGTCTTTAATAAGATGGAGATCATCATATGGTTTTATTGAGCTTGTGAAAGCTAGGGTTTCATCTTGGAGCCATTTCATCAAGGGATTGAGGCTCAAATTCATCTGTGCATGACCAAGTCATCTATCAACTGCAAAAGTCAACTGTTGGATTTGGAGGTGGGAAGTGGTTAGAAATACTTCATTCATGTTCAAACAAGTCTCATTTGACATTTCAAACATCAACTTTGAAGAAAATAAAGTCAGGACAAAACTTTCCAAAAATAGAAAGTGACCTGTAATTTGAAATTGCCAAAAATGGAAAGGTTTTCAACTCAAGATTACATCATCAAGAAAGCTTCAAATGAAATTTTGTTGAACATGAAAGCTGTAGATCTTTCTCTCCCATTTCCAAAAAGTCCAAGATCATCAATTTCTCATGTGTGGTTAAGGAGATATGGATCAAACTTGGTCAAATGAACATGGAACTTCAAAGGGGCATAACTTTTAAACCATAAGTCCAAATCAAGTGGCTCTTTTTGCAACATTCTTGTTTTAACTTCTAGTTTCCAAAATTGGCATTACATGACATGCATTACATTCACATAAATATTTGAAAATTCAATTAATTTTTGGAGGGAAAAATGAAATTCAAAATTGGTGAATTATTTGCACATGTGACCATCACCATTGGCTCCAAAACATCATTTTGAGTGAAATCAAGGCCAAATTCGTACTGTTCATCCATGCATTTTCATGCATAAGGTGAAATTCCAATTTTTGCAAAACACCTCCAAATTTAATTAATTTTCATTAGCACTTGGTTTAACTTAATTAATCATGTTTAGCATAGCATATAAATAGAAAATCCTAACAGAATTCATCATTTTTCCCAATTCTAGATCTAGAATTCTCAAAGTCTCTCAAAATTCTCTCTCATTTTTTCTCCAAATTTCTTCACATCTCATGCATTTTTCTTGATCAATTCATCATCTGGAATCATCATGGAGTAAGATTGAACCAAGATCCAAGTGAATTCGTGCACCTTGAAGCAGCTCAAAGCTTGAAGCTCAACAATGGTGAAATCCAAATTCTGTGGAATCGTGCTCAATTGAACATCAAGCCTTCATCTATTCACTTATACAAGCTTGCTAGAGAAAGATTGAACCATTACAAGGCCTGGAAAACGCGAAATCACCAAGCTGTTCATCAAGAGGTCACAAATTCGATCCTCTTATTTCTTAAAATTGTTATGCTATACTTGTAGATCTTGCAATGCTTGTGATTCTGAGCTTTGAACCACTAAATTCCATATTGAACAAGTTATGTTGATTTTAATTTTCATGTGCAAAACTTGAATTGTTCGATTCTCTTTGGATATGATGTTTTAAGCTTAGTTATTAGTGGATTTGTGATGTATGTTGAAGGATCTTTACATTAGTATGCTCAATTGCCAAATCTGGAACGATTATTCTTGAGTGATTGTTGAAGATCACTGTTCATTAAGCGTTCTGTTGAGGAAGATGGTTCAGACTTTTTACCCACGGTTTTTAGCACATGAAAGCGTTGCCATAGTGTTAGGATAGGGCACGTGTGTTATTGGTTGCATGCTGATGCCATGCGCGCGCTGTGATTGGCCAACGCTTAAGTTAAGTGAAACGCAGCGTACAAGCCCTTGACGCCATTCCAAATTCAAATTGCTCCCTGGATTCGATTCTTGGCCGTGTCATGGCATTCAAATATTTTCATGATTTCATGTTTCCCTCCATATATGTTCATGCATGGCTTCATACATGTTTCATTTTTTTTCTCACTTCATAAAATCATAACTAATTAAATAATGCTCCAAAAAATATGGGATTTTTTGCATTGTGTCACATTTTCTCTCTAGTTTTTTATGAATAGTATTTTGCAAATTGTGCATGGCTGTATAATTTTTTGCCCTAGGGTTTGTGTACATGTATGCATTCTTGACATTGTCTTGCTTCTTCATTTGTGGAATGCTCAATTCTTATTCAATGCTCATGAAATTTTACATGTAGAAACTAGACATCTTGCTGGACATTTTGGTGTTGAGTTTGCATTTTTATCAATTGCCATTGCTGAGTTATGATTTTTCTAAGTTAGGTGTGACAATTTGTGTCACACCTTTGCTTGTTCAACATGATTGATGAATTTACCCTATCAAACGAATTCCAATTGTTCTGATTTTTTGTATGATCCTTGATATGGATGTTGTGATTGCTCATGATTTTTTGTGGAATTTTTGGAATCATTTCTGATTTGATTGAGATTTTTCATTCTGGATGGTCATTTTGGAGCTTTTGAAGTGTCTTGAACTTCATTTGATTGTGAAATGCTTGTGCTTTATCCAATGGATGTGAAATTTTGCACATTGTTTCTAGACATGTTGAAGTTTGTTTTGGCTTTGGTTTGAGGTTTTTACCTTTTACCATTTCTGTTTTAGGCTTGTGCTAAGTTGGTGTAACATTTGGTGTCATATCTGAGCTTGTTTTGATTGCCTTGCCTTATACAATTTGATTACCATGCCTAATCATGTCCAAATGCTCTAATTTTTTGTGTGATGATCATGTTGTATGTTCTGTTTACCCATGAATTTTGCCAAAATTAATTGAAGCATTTTTGAATTAATGTGCATTTGTTCATTCTGATGTCACAATGTGGTTACAATGTGCATACCTTGCCATATTTGGTTCATGAAATGAATTTGGTGAATGATATTGAGATGAGACCTTTTGGATTGTATACTTAATTGATTGAAGTTGATTCATGTTAAATTTCATGTTCTGTTTTGGATTTTTTCTCCATCTTTGACCCTAGGCCTTGACCTAGTGGTTTGCCTCTCATGTTTGAGCTTTGATTTCAGGTTGAGCACTCAGGTTCCATAGTTGTTGATGCTCTATCACTTGAGCATTTGATGCTTACTTTTGACTACTAACTTTGTGTGTTTTGTAGGGTTGTTAACTCATTTGAGTTTGACTTGTTGGCTCATGCCTTTGATCATTGGGTTTGACTGTTGATATTGATATTGTCTGTTTGTCTGTACAGTTGAACTGATTTGTTTGATGTTTCCACAGGTACATAAGTTGCTTAAGTTCAATTTGAACTTGCTTTTGCTTGGTTGCTTAACCACATAGGTATAACTCTCTGACTTCATGTAGTCTGGAAGACCTGTCCTGTTACTTGGGCAGGCACCTGTCTGAAGCCCTCCTTAAGAGGCAATGCTTGTGATTGTTTATCTTTGTGCCAAGCAGGAAAAGTCCTTTGATAAGGCAATTGGCAGATAAAAGAGATGTGCAATCCATCTCCTGCTATTCAGTGTGTCATCCACTCTGCTCACACACCTTGTGTTGATGCATTGTGGATATTAACCCAAGATCTTTGTTGTGTCAGTCATATGTGGAGAAGAGTTCCAACTTTCTGAACTCCCACTTTCATTTGTCTGAAGCTCTCCCAGGCCAAGGATAAGAGCTGTGAGGTCTTAACCTCACTTCCCATTTCATCTGCTTCACCCTAACTCTCAATGTTAGGGTTAAGAGCTAACTACACCCGATTCCAGTTGGCTTGTGTTTCACAGCCTAACCTTGTGTGAGCCCACTTTGTTTGTATATAGTGTGTGCTAATTGTGTGTATGTTTGCTTTGCTGGTGCTGTTTAGGATAGCTTGCTGCCTGTGCAAGTTAGATAGAAACCTCAACCTAGGACCATTGTGGATTACATGATAACTATTAGGCTCGAGTCAGTCTCCCTTCTAGTTTGTCATTTCCCAGTCTCTGGTTAGGAGAAAGTTTCTCCCCTGTTCAGGGGAACTACGTT
Source organism: Lathyrus oleraceus (assembly GCF_024323335.1). Classification (NCBI taxonomy): domain Eukaryota; kingdom Viridiplantae; phylum Streptophyta; class Magnoliopsida; order Fabales; family Fabaceae; genus Lathyrus; species Lathyrus oleraceus. The sequence continues at coordinate 525,438,288 of NC_066581.1, forward strand.
GCCCTGATCCTCATACCAGATGAGGTACGTAGGCAGGAGGTCGTACGAGATCTCTCCGGGCACCCTTTTTCTTTTTGTGTGTGTTTGCTTGACAGTTATTAGGCTCGAGTTCCAGACTCCCTATTAACTTGTTTGTTTGTCATCCTTCTTGTGTGTTAGGAGATGGATGTAAGACCAGTGATTGGCATTCGGTTTCCTATTGGTGTTTGTTTGGTGTGGAGTCTGACGTAAGTCCAGCGATTGGCAGTTGGTTTCCCGTGTGTGTTTGTTTGGTTCGGAGTCTGATGTAAGTCCAGCGATTGGCATTCGGTTTCCATGTTTGCCTGTTTGTGGGTGTTTTGTTTCGGCGTGCGTGAGCCGAACTATGGTAGCTCTGATTCTCATTCCAGATGAGATACGTAGGCATAGAATGCGATATCCTAGCGAGCCCTTTCCCCTCTTATCCCACCTGTGTTGTTTCCAGTGTGTGTGTGTGATGTTTGTGAGCAGTTTTAGCAACTTTCTTCTATTCTTTTGAGCGTGGATCCCGTCGAGTACGACGGATGCGTAGGGGTGCTAATACCTTCCCTTCGCATAACCGACTCCCGATCCCATCTCTCTTTGGTCGCGAGACCATGTCTTTTCCAGGTTTACTTCGAGCGTTTCCTTTCCCTCTTTTGGGATAAATAACGCACGGTGGCGGCTCTGTTTGTTTTGTTTTAGCCCGCCGGTTGTTTTTCGCGGATGCGACAAGTAGGAGCTCAAATGTGAATGGAAGATGAAGTCTTTCATTTATTTTTGTGTCGGCGTCTGCTCTGATGTGTAACACTGGGAATTGGGAACACTGTGTCTTTCGTTATGTTTTAACATTCCTGATAATGACATGTTATATTGATGTTGGATATGTTTAGTTAACTGTTTGTTATTGTTGTTCCGCTACTATTTAATAAAAATTAACATTCAGACATATAGTTATTACTACTATTTCTATAAATGCGAAATGTTACATGTCTTTTCGATTGACCGGGGCTGATTGTATGTTGTAGTGTAGCACCCTAAATTTCATGTTGAATTGTTTTACTCCGACAAATGTTTTAAATTTACGTGGGGAAAATTTAGGGTGTTACATAGTGGTATCAGAGCAGGTCGGTCTGTCCAGCCAAGTTGTTGAGTCGGTGTGGTGTGATAGTTGAATACTGCCGGTGTTGTCTCTTTAACCATTGTTGTTGTTGTTGTTAATGTGAAACAGAAAATGGCTGGAAGAAATGACGCTTCTATTGTTGCTGCTTTGTAGGTTGTTGCTCAGGCTGTGCAGAATCAGCCTAATGCTGCTGGGAACGATGAGTTTTGACATTTGGGGAAGTTCAAGAGGAACAATCCGCCTACTTTCAAGGGTAGGTACGATCCTGATGGAGTACACACTTGGCTCAGGGAGATTGAGAGGATTTTCAGAGTGATGGATTGCTCAGAAGTATAGAAGGTGCAGTTCGGTACACATATATTAGCTGAGGAAGCTGATGACTGGTGGATCAACACTCGTCAGGTGTTGGATGTTGCATATGAAGTTGGAACTTGGGTTGTGTTCCGCAGGGAGTTTATGAGAAAGTACTTTCCTAAGGATGTTTGTGGGAAGAAGGAGATTGGGTTTTTGGAGCTGAAGCAAGGTAACTTGTCGGTTACCGAGTATGCTGCTAGATTTGTGAAACTTGCTAAGTTCTACCTTCATTACAATGAGGCGACTGCTGAGTTCTAGAAGTGTATCAAATTCGAGAATGGTTTGCGTCCTGAGATTAAGAAGGAGATTGGATACCAACATATCAGAAGGTTTCCAAAGTTGGTGAACAATTGTAGAATTTATGAGGATGCTAGTAAGGCTCAATTGGCTCACTACAAGGGGCTCAGCGAGAGAAGAGGAAAATAAAATCTGAATTGTGGGAAGCCATATAATGCTCCAGCTGATAAAGGTAAACAAAGAGCTGTTGATGGTAAGAGGCCGAGTGGGGGAGGTGCTCCTACTGCTCTTAAGTGCTATAGGTGCGGCGAGTTGGGTCATCGTGTCAGTGAATGCAAGAGTGATGTGAAGAAGTGTTACAAGTGTGAAAAGTCAGGGCATCTGGTTGCTGATTGCAAAGAGAATGTGGTGACTTGCTATAACTATGGTGAACCAGGACATATCAACACTCATTGCGCAAAGCTTAAGCAAGCTTTAATTGGAGGAAAGGTGTTCGCTCTGATGGGGACTCAAACTTCCAGTGATGATAGGTTGATCAGAGGTATATGTTATTTTAATATTACACCTTTGATTGCTATTATTGATACTGGTGCTACTCAGTCTTTTATTGCTGCTGAATGTGTGAAAAGGCTAGGCCTTGTTGTGTTTTCTATGAGTGGAGAAATGGTTATCGAAACTCCTTCTAAGGGTTCGTTGACTACTACTTCAGTTTGTTTTAATTGTCCTATGATAATATTTGATAAAGATTTTGGCATTGATCTTATTTGCTTGCCATTGGACAATCTTGATGTTATCTTGGGGATGAAGTGGTTGGAGTTCAATCATGTTCATATCCATTGTTATAACAAGTCGATGCAGTTTCTTACTCCTGGTAGGGAGGAAAAAGCTAGTTTGTCGTATACTAGAGAGTTGAAGAGATTTTGGAAGAGGAAGCTCAAGTGTTTGCGCTGTTCGTGGCGTTATCTGCTAAGAGTCATATGGTGATTGATGAATTACAGGTAGTGCGGGATTTTTTAGAGGTGTTTCCAGAAGACATTTCAGATGTACCGCCAAAGAGAGAGGTGGAGTTTTCTATTGATCTTATCCCTAGTACCAGACCCGTTTCTATGCCACCATACAAGATGTATGCATTAGAGTTAGGAGAGTTGAAGAAACTATTAAAAGATCTGCTAGAAAATAGATTTGTGAGATCAAGTCTGTTGCCTTGGGGAGCTCTGTTGTTGTTGGTAAAGAAGAAAGACGGTAGCATGAGGTTGTGTGTGGATTACCGACAGTTGAATAAAGTGACGATTAAGAACAAGTATCCACTTCCGAGAATAGATGACTTGATGGATCAGTTGGTGGGTGCACGGGTGTTTAGCAAAATTAATTTGAGGTAAGGTTACCACCAGATCAAAGTGAAGGATAAAGATGTACAAAAGATGGCATTTAAAACTCGATATGGACACTATGAGCATTTGATGATGCCGTTCAGTGTTTCTAATGCACCTGGAGTATTTATGTAGCACATGAATTGTATCTTTCATACTTACTTGGATCGTCTTGTTGTGGTATTTATTGATGACATTCTGATCTATTCTAAATCAGAAGAAGAACATGCTAAGCATTTACGAGTTGTATTGCAAGTGTTGAAGGAGAAAAAGCTTTATGCTAAGTTGTCAAAGTGTGAATACTAGTTGAAAGAGGTTAGCTTTCTTGGTCATGTTATTTCAGGTGGTGGTATTACTGTGGATCCACCCAAGGTAGACACGGTTCTATAATGGGAGGCTCCGAAGTCGGTGACAGAGGTTAGAAGATTTTTGGGCTTGGCTGGTTACTACCGCAGGTTTATTGAAGGATTTTCCAAGTTGGCACTTCCGTTAACTCAGTTGGCCTGCAAAGGTAAACCATTTGTGTGGGACGTTCATTGTGAGAACAATTTCGTAGAGCCGAAGAAAGGGTTGACTACAACTCCAATTTTGATTTTACCTGAACCAAATGAACCGTTTGTGGTGTATTGCGATGTGTTATTGATGGGTTTAGGTGGTATGCTAATGTAAGATGGCAAGGTTGTGGCTTATGCTTCATAAAAATTAAGGATTCATGTGAGAAACTATCCTACTCATGATTTGGAGTTGGTTGCGGTGGTGTTCATGTTGAAATTTTGGAGGCATTATCTCTATGGTTCTAGATTTGAAGTGTGTAGTGATCATAAGAGTTTGAAATACTTATTTGATCAGAGGGAATTAAATATGAGACATCGGAGATGGTTGGAATTCTTAAAGGATTATGACTCTGGCTTGAATTATCATCTCGGTAAGGAGAATGTCGTGGTTGATGCTTTAAGTCGGAAGTCTTTGCATATGTCTGCTATGATGTTTAGAGAGTTGGAAATGATTTAACAATTCAGAGACATGAGTTTGGTCTGTGAGCTGACACCGCATAGTGTGATGTTGGGTATGCTGAAGATCAATAATAATTTTCTTAATAACATTAAAGAGAGTCAGATGTTGGATGTGAAGTTGGTGGACTTGATGGTTGGAAGTAATCAGAATGAAAGTAATGATTTCAGAGTGGATGAACAAGGTGCATTGAGGTTCAGAGACATAATTTGTATTCTTGAGAAAGGTGAGTTGAAGAAGATGATTTCAGAAGAAAGTCATCGAAATAGATTGAGTATTCATCCAGGAGCTACTAAGGTGTATCAGGATCTGAAGAAGATCTTTTGGTGGTCTGAAATGATTCGTGATGTGGCTCAGTTTGTTTATGCTTGTTTGACTTATCAGAAGCCAAAGGTTGAACATTAGACACCTGCAGGGTTGATGCAACCGTTGGATATTCTAGAATGGAAATGGGATAACATTTCTATGGATTTTGTGACGGGGTTGCCGAATAATCCGAGATGGCATGATGCCATTTGGGTAATTGTTGATAGGCTGACGAAGTTGGCCCATTTTATTCCAATTAACATCAATTTTTATATGTAGAAGTTGGCAAAGATATATATCTGTGTGTTTGTGAAGTTGCATGGAGTTACATTGAGTATTGTGTCAGATAAAGATCTGAGGTTCACTTCCAGATTTTGGGAGAGTTTGTAAGAAGCTTTAGGTTCGAAGAGGAGAAGACCATTCAGTCATTAGAGGACTTGTTGAGAGCTTGTGTTCTCGAGTAAGGAGATGCTTGGGATAGTCATTTGTCATTGATTGAGTTCACATATAATAATAGTTTCCATTATAGTATTGGAATGACACCTTTTGAAGCCTTGTATGGTCGAAGGTGCATGACACCTTTGTGTTGGCATGAGTCTGGTGAAAGTGTAGTGCTTGGACCTGAGGTTGTCCAACAGACTATTGAGAAGGTGAAGGGAGAAGATGAAAGCTTCGTAGAGTAGGCAGAAAATCTACCATGATAAAAGGAGAAAGAATCTTGAGTTTCAAGAGGGAGACCATTTATTCTTGAGAGTCACTTCGGTGACCGGTGTAGGACGTTCTTTGAAGTCGAGGAAGCTTACTCCTCAGTTTATTGGTCTGTATCAGATATCCGAGCGAGTTGAACCTGTTGCTTATAGAGCGGTGTTGCCACCAAATTTGTCAAATCTAAATGATGTGTTCCATGTTTCACAACTTTGGAAGTATGTTTCGGATCCGTTGCATGTGATTTCGATGGATGATGTTCAGGTGAGGGATAACCTTACAGTTGAGGCTCTGTCTATAAAGATTGATGATTGAGAACTGAAACAGTTGAGAGGCAAAGAGATTTCTCTCGTGAAGGTAGTGTGCAGAGGCCCTGCTAGAGGAAATATGACTTGGGAGTTGGAAAGCAGGATGCGGGAGTCGTATATAGAGTTGTTCGCATCAGGTAATTTTCGAGGACGAAAATGTTCTAAGTGAGGGAGAGTAGTAACACCCCGATTTTATTTAAATTATTTTTTGTAATTTAATTATGTGATAGTTGTGATTGTGTTGTGTTGATGGATGCTTTGATGTGTTGTGTTATTCTTGGTGTGGGGTAGTCGTCTTAGAATTATCGAAATTAAGGTATTGGGGAATGTGTGAGCAAAAGTGTAGAAAGGATGGTGTGGTGAGTAATACTAATTAATTATATTAGTTATTAATTAATTAATTAATTAATTAATATTATATGAATATTAATTTAATTAGAATGAGTTATTATTACTATTATTATTATTATTATTATTTAGATTAAATAATAAAATATATTATTATTTGTTATTATTTTATTAAGTGGGATTAATAATAATAATAAGAATTATAATAAAAATAGAAAAGGGGGATAGTGAGACAGAAACACAGAGAATGTAACATTTGGGAAAAATAGAAGAAATTGAGAAAGGGAGAAGAAGAGGCTAGGGCTCAAGAGGATAAATCACCATTGTTGAAGGTCAAAGAATCAATTGATAGGAACTCTAAGATAAGGGTGGGGTTCTGATTATCTAAGAGTTAACATGATAATGGTGGGTAGATTATGCCATGTAGGTTTTGTACTTTTCTTTTTTATATTCATGATCAATGTGATAATTGATAATTGTTGAATTGTGTGTGGTATGATGATGTTGTGACTGATGATTTGTTGCTATTATTGCTGTTGGAATCATAAAATTGATTGGTTGTATGATGTCAATGCTGTGTGATTGATGTTGTTTCGGGTCAGAGTCGGAACTGGGTTATGAATGTTTTCGATGTAAATAAGTTGGATTTTTGAACGTTGGAAACATGCTTTTTCGTGTTAAAATCTGGTATAAACGACTTGTAAGAAAAATGGGATTTTAGGATGAATTTTAAGTGATTTTCATTTTGAAAAAATTGTAGAAAATTACTTCTGCGACTGTGTAATCAGTTACCAGAAATGGAGTAATCGTTTACACTGCCTAAATAATACATTTCTAGGCAAAAATTAGGGGGTGTAACCGGTTACATGTTTTTGGGTAACCGGTTACCCTGTGAAACAGAAGCTATGTAGGGGTTGGATTAAGGGGGTGTAACCGATTATCAATTTTTGGGTAACCGCTTACTGTGTGTGTGTTGGCAGTGTTGGTTACGCTACAGGGTGTAGTGTAATCAGTTACTAGTTTTAGAGTAACCTATTACAATGGAAGTATTTTCTTAAAAACTTTAAAAAATTCATACTTTCGTTCTGAATGTCCGATTCAAGTGCCATTTGAAGCGTCAGAAAGATAAGAGCGTGTACTTTCATTTAAAATTATTTTTAGTATCTGAAAATGAATATTTTTTGGTACGGTGGTGTTGATATGCATTATAATGTTTATGTGTTGGTGTGACATAACCTCAAATGCATTGTTGTTTCTTGTTATGTTGTATGTTATGTTGTTGAGCTGTATAACATGTGTTTGATGCATGATGGTCTGAATTGGCGGTGTGCATTGACTATGGTAGTGGGTCATTGTGCATGATGTTTTTGTTGCATATATAATATGTTGCATGCATTCATGTTGTTGGACAAATCGTCAGTTGTTGGTGAGCCTCAAATCCCATTGTGTGGATTGGGCCGGTAGCTGATTTCGGAGGTGATGAAATCAGTGAGACGTTATTGGAGGTGATGGTAACGAATTGGTGACCTTGATCCTATGAGGTGAGGATTGAAGCAGTGAACCTGAGTGTTCACGTATTGGTACCACATACATTGAGTCAAGTTGTTGAGTCTCATTGCATTATACATTGGTTGCATTTGTTATTGTTGGATGATTGATTAGGTTGTTATTATGCATGATGGTGTAACACCTCAAAATTTGCCATCCTCTTCTTGAGACTAGTTTGACACATTGCATTTCATATTTTAGGGCATTAGGCATTGCATCTTGCATCTCATATGAACTTGAGAAGGTCATCCTCCAAAGTCTTTTCAAAAGATGAAGAAGGTAGGTGATTCAAGCCTGAGGGTCTCTATGAATTGATCATCAACCACCTGAGGGTATGGGCTTCAATTAGGGTTTCTTGATTCTTCAAAGATCTTGAGCATCATCTTATTTGCAAGGATATATTACCATCATCATCAAGGGTTTCAGAGTTCTTCCTCAGGTTCCTCTAGATTAGGGTTGTGACCTCTGGTCAACCTTAATCAATGCCCTTCTTCTAACTAGGGTTTCTCAAAGAGATGAGGTATTTTCTTGGGATGAGGATCACATGGTTATCATAAGGGGCTTACATGAGCCAGGGTTTCATTTTTGAGCAATTTCCCCAAGTGGTAGAGGATCAAGGCATTTCAAGGTCATCTGAGGACCAAAAAGTTAACTATGCAGTCAACTGAGGGCTATGAGGAGGGGAAATGAGTTGAGACACCTCAATCATGTTCAAAAGAGGTCCAGTCATCATTCTAAACATCCATCTAGAAGATTCAAAGGTCATGGCAAAAGTTACTAAAAATGGAAAGTGACCTGTAATTCAAAGTTTCCAAATTTGGCAAGTTTTTGGTCCATTTTCAACTTGACTTTTCAATATCAAAGATGTTTCAAATGGATTTTTGGTGAATATTAAAGTTGTAGATCTTTGTCTCCCCTTTCTAAAAAGCCTTAATTCATGTTCATATGATGAATGGTTGAGGAGTTATGGTCATTTGATCACAAGGTGTGCATGGAAATTCAAAATGGCATAACTTTTGATACAATGCCCCAAATTGGTTCATTCTTTTTGCAAAACGTTTCTCATGTTCAAGACTTCTCAAATGTGCTTTTGCCATGCATGGGAAAAGTGTGTATGCTCATTATTTAACACATGTACAAAATGAAGTGAATCTTCACCATTCATTCTTGGCTTAAGATACAAGCAAAGTGACCTTTCAATCCTAGCCCTTGGTTGTTCATGAGTGAATTGAAAGCCTTGCATGGGAAACTATACGTGCATTATGGCCATGAAGTGTCATTATTCATTTTTTGCAATTGGTTTAATAATTCACTAATCATGTTTAGTGAAGGTCTAATTTGGTTTTCAGCATCATTAGCATGAAGTATAAATACCAAAACCCTAGCCATAACTGCCATAACTAACTTTTGAGATCAAAATTCAAGAAACTCTCCAAATTTTCTCTCTCTTCGATTTGCATTTTTTTTCCACATATCTCTCAAAGATTCTTGCATATTCTTGATCATCATGCTTCAATGATCAAGAATCATCATCTGTTTGGTGCAATTCATCAAGATTTCGAGCAGTTCATGTGCATTCTCATGAAGATGGAAGTTGGAAATTGAAGTAGATCCAAGGAGTTTCATCCAATTCTTTTTACACAAAGCTTCAAGAGAAGTTCAAAGGAGTAGATCTGGAGCATATGAGCTTGAGAGGACGCGAATTCAGAGATCTCCATTTCAGGTGAGTTGAAATTCACTTCCTCCTTTTGCTGATTTTAAGTTATAGATTGGTAGATCGTGTTGCATAGGTCATGGATATATGCTTAGAATTGAAATTGGTTGAGAATTGAGGTTGTAATGTTGAATGGAAGTTTAGATCTAGGAATTTATTCTCTTCTATTTGCAAATTCTATGAGGAATTAGGAGAAATGGATGTGATATTTGGAACCTACGTTGAAAACCGGTTCGAATGGTATAGGCCTTGAGAATTTCTGGAAAATTAGTGTGGTGGCGCAGCCGTGGGAGCCACCGTTGGTTCGTCAGAGAAGACGACCGGAGCAGAGCTCCGGCGTCTGCGTATTGCTAGGGTTTAGTGCTGACTGTGTGCTGCGTGGCTCATGTATGGACAATTGATTGGAGAAGGATGCATTGACCAAGCCACGCACGCGTTGAAATGCTGACTGAGCGTGCTGACGCATTAATGAAGCGCTACGTTTTGGTCATTTTAACGTGAGCCATTGATCAGATGTGCGCGCCAGATCCAACGGCTGATGTATTTTCTGGATATAATTCAAACTATTTGTTTCCCTCCATTTCCATTTGTTAATTCAATTATTTTGTTGTTTTGTAAAATTCATAAAAAATGCAAAAATTGTCCAAATGAGTCCCAATTTTTTTTCACAGTTTTGTATTGATGTCTACTTTTTTATGATGTTAATTTCATGAAGTTTTGCTAGCTGGATTTTTATTTGTGAACTTTTGAATTGATGTTGTGCCAAATTGACCTATTGCATTCAATGTGTTGTGAAATTCTCTATGTTGAGCCATTTGATCTAATTTTTTGCATACATGATCTCCATACATGACATGAATTATTAGTCACTGGTTTGGAATTTTCCTCACATGTTATCATCATTTTTGACACATGGAGATAAATGTGACAATTTGTGTCACATTTTTGACATTGAATTGGTGCATTTTTGTTTACATAGCATTTGCATCATTCTGGACTTGATTTTTTGCATGTTGAACATCCATGACATGAGGAACTTGTATAAAAAATCTCAAGGTCATTGCATGCATTTCTGATTTGATTTGAATTTTCTAAGTTGGAAGTTCATTTTGTGTATATTTTTGATCATTACATGGCATAGGGCATTTGAGGCACTTGATTATGGATTTGATGCTGGTCCTTTTGAGGACATTAGATGGAGTGTTTGAATGTGGTATGTGTAGAAGGATGGGTTCTGTTTTGGTCATTTGATTGGGTTTTGAATCTTGTCTTTGCACTAGGATTGTGTACATAAACTAACTTTGTTTTGTGTTTCAGGTTTGGATACTCATTGAGGATTGGGTTTGCTCTCACCTTATGAGATGCATTGAGTTCTGACTTATGTTTGTTTTGTAGGTTTTTAAGTGATGTGGTGAGCTCATGAGTTCATTTGAGTGCTTGGGCATTATGCATTGAATTGTGTAACTGTTGGAGAGTTTCACTGCTTGTTTTCTGGTTGTATAATTGAAGTACTGACTGTTTAGTCTTTGTACATATACCTTAGTTGCTTGCTTGCTTTTGCTCTTGCTTGAGCATTGGATTGTGGTTGACACACCACTCAGGTAGTTAGCTTCTGACTTCATCTAGTCTGGAAGTCCTATCACCTTTTTGGCAGGCATTTTGCTGGCAAGTCCTTCTTCAGAGGCTCTGTTTGTGTTTGTTTACAATTGTGCCCAAAGACCTCCAAGAAGAGGCATGTGATATTTGATAAGACCTCCAAGAGAAGAGGCAATTGACGGATAAAAGGGATTAGTAGCCAATCCCCCGTTATTCAGTGTGTCGTTCTTTATGCTCTCACTACGTGCTGATGCTTCTGAACATGTACCCCAGATCTTTGTTCAGGGTCTGTCAAGTGGAATAGGATCCCGCTTTCTGGATCCCCACGCTTTCTGTGTCATGAGCTCACCCAGGCCAGGGTTAAGAGCTATGAGGTCTCATCCTCATTACCATTTTGATCTGCTCACCCTGACGTTCAATCTTAGTGGTTAAGAGCCCAGTTGATTACCCATTACAGTTTGGCTTGTTTGTCGAGGTTGATATGACCCCTCTTGACTAAAGCCTACCCATTGTTTGGGCCTCTTGCATAAATATAGTGTGTGATGCTTGTTCACTTGTGCTGGTGTGTTTATCTACTTTCCTCTTCTCATCTCCATTTCTGTAGGAGTTGTATGATTGATTTCTGAGGAGGCTGGATGCATGTTAGGGACCTCAACTTAGGGATATTGATGGCATGACAACTATTAGGCTCGAGTCTTAGTCTCCCTATTAGTTTGTTGTCTCCCTGGTCTCTGGTTAGGAGAGTGTTTTACCCTTGTTAAGGGGAACTACGTCGCCCTGATTCTCATACCAGATGAGATACGTAGGCAGGAGGTTGTGAGCGATCTCTCCGGGCACCCTTTTTCTTTTTTGCTGTGTTATTTTCGTGTGTGGTTCACCCTTTTCTTTGTTTTGGTGTGAGTACCCGTTTGTTCAGTGTGTGTGTGTGGTATGTTCATACCTTTGGGGATTTCTTCTGATATTATTGGGGTTTATCTCGCGGTTCATCTGTGACGGTTGTTGGTACTTGGGGTTCATATCGGGGATCATTGGTGTTTGTTATTCAGTTGGGTTTCATATTCGGGGTTCATTTGTGATGGTTATTGTCAGGAGTCGGGTGTAAGTCCATGTATTGGCAGTCTGTTTCCTTTTTTTTTTGTTATTGTCAGGAGTCGGGTGTAAGTCCATGTATTGGCAGTCTGTTTCCTTTTGTTTTTGTTATTGTTAGGAGTCGGGTGTAAGTCCATGTATTGGCAATCTGTTTCCTTTTGGGTGTTTATTTTGACGTCTCAGCGTCTCCTTTTTGGTGTCTTGTTTCGACGTGCGTTAGCCGAGCTACGAGTGTTCTGATTCTCCTAAGGATAGAGAAGATACGTAGGCATAGGGTGCGATGTCCTAGCGAGCACGTCTCCTCTCCCCGAACTACGTCGACTCTGATGTTTGTTTCTGACAAACTACGTAGGCCCAGGATGCGACATCCTGCCGAGTCCACTTCCCCCGTCTTCTTTCCTTTCCCCACCTGCTTATTATTCCAGTTTGTGTAGTTTTTAAAGCAGTTTATTAGCAGCAACCCTTTTCCTATTCTTTGAGCTACCCTTTTGAGCGTGGATCCCGTTGAGTACGACGGACGTGAGGGGTGCTAACACCTTCCCCTTGCGTAACCGACTCCCGTACCTTGTAATCTCTGGTCGTAAGACCGTTCCTTTCCCTTTCTTATGTTAGTCCTGCGCTCCCTTTCCGTCATAGGATGAATAGCGTCAGTGGCGGCTCTGTATTTTCCCCGCCGGTTGTTTTTCGCATTGCGACAGCTGGCGACTCTGCTGGGGACCGAAGTTGACCTCTTGCTGGTCCATCTTCCCTAAGCGAGTCAATCCTAGCGCTCTCTAGCGTAGTTTTTAGGGTAGTTTGAGTTGCTTTTACTGCTTATTTATTGCATTTGTGATTATTATACTGTGATTGTATATATTTGCATACATGTTTGCATGCATCATGTTATCACTATGCTGGATTTTGGACAGGTGTGGTTTCTATGATTTAGGGGTGGGTGTTGTGAGTGGGGCTAAAACCCAAAGCCCGAGTATACACATAGGATTAGCGTGGTCTCATGTCTCTGCTTATGTTGGATCAACATGATGTTGAGACGTGACATACCACAGTCGGACGAGGTTCTTCTGAGAAAGCTCTTCCTTGTGGGGTTTCCACTATGGTTGGGTTATCTCTTTTGAGTTGTTGCCTTCGGTGACCGTTCTTTCCCGGATCTTTGGTTTAGATGATCTTATGAGAGCTGCACGGCACACCCGAAAGGGCAAACCCGTTGAGTATCTTATCCGATTGTCGAGACCGATTATCCGCCTTAGGATGACCTTATTAGAATTCACCTGTGAGGGGAGGGGTTTGATTCCTACAGATACAGGTTCTGTTGGCGACTCTTTGATGGTGACTTTGGTTTGGTCCGTAATTTGGGGTTCTATTTATAAGTTGGATTTATGGATTTATTTCTGAGACGCTGGAGTTCTGTCCGTGGTATTTATGAGCGGGTTCCGTTTATTTCGGATCCCTTGAGTTGGATTTGAGGTTACTTGATTCAGATGATCTGGTTGCTATCCGTTCAGTGACTTTCTTGTGATGATGGTGATGTATCCTCCGGTTCCGTTTATTTCGGATTCCCCGAGTTGGATTTGTGGTTACTTAGTCCCTTGGATGGTTGTGATCAGTTCTGAGACCGGAATTTCCGTACAGTTGGTGTTCAGATGTCTTGGAGGATGGCACTATGCATTGCATTCATGCATCTGCATCATTCCCATTTTGCACTTATCCGCATCTAACTCATGTTTATCCATATGCAGGGTACATTCTTGATTGAGATCCTGGTTGAGAGACATCTTTGTTCCAAATATGAGGACCGACTTAAAGGATGATGTTGTATACAGTTTCTTCGATCCAGAGATTAGCGTGCTGAAGGGTATGATATCATTGATTACACCTGACCATGTGGGGATGTTCCGTGAAGCTTATGGCAGTATCATGAAGATGGTTTTCCGGCTCACAAATGAGGATAGGAGTGCCATCCATACTCTTCTCCAGTTTTATGATCCGAGTTTGAGATGTTTTGTATTCCTATACTATTTGTTAGGACCTTTGATGGAGGATTATGCTGGTATTCTGGGTATTCGGGTCAGAAACCAGATTCCTTTTTATGCTACTAAGGAAGAACCTGACATTGTTGAGATTTCTCGTGCTTTTTATTTGAGCCCGGAAGTGATTAAGAAAGGTTTGAAGGAGAAAGGAAGGTTGCCCGATTTTCATCTGAGTTTCTTGGAGGCCAAGGCCAAGAAACATGTTGTTTTGGGTAATTGGAAGACTGTTTGTGCTTTGCTCGCCGTAAGCATTTATGGAATTATTCTGTTCCCTAATCAGAAGAATTTTGTGGATATTAATGCCATCCGGGTGTTTGCTCAGAAGAATCCTATTCCTACCTTGATTGGGGATGTTTATTATTCGGTCCATAATCGGAACGAGAAGCGGCGTGGAGGTTTGGTCGGATGTTGTGCTCAATTGTTATATGAGTGGTTCATGGGATATTTGCCTTCCAAGGGTGCCTTTGTCTTTCTTGATCATATTGTAAATTGGGCAACCAAGTTGATGGGTTTGCGAGCCAAGGACATAGTTTGGACTCACATTGATGTGGCTGGGCGGGACTTTATTTGCAGCTGCGGGAGTTTCCCCAACGTGCCCCTTATAGGAGTTCAATGGTGTATTAATTATAACCCGACGCTTCTTAAGAGACAAATGGGATTTGCTATGGAGGTTCCTCCTCTCAAGTGTGAGATTCAGGAGTCTTTTTACTTCCCGGTTGAGGGTAATCAGTCATTGTTGAGGCAAGTGTCCGATGCATGGCATAACATTCAAAGGAAAGGCAAGATTCCTTTTGGTAGAGCTAATAACAGGTCTTGTCCCCCGTTTGATGATTGGCTCAGGAAGAGGGTTGAGCTCACTCGTTTGCCATTTCCTATGGGTGATCTTTGGTATCCGTTGATTGTGGAGCCACGTTCTTTTGTCAGTATGGAAGAATTTCTTGAGATGAAGAGGACCAGAGATCAACTGCAAGCCGAGAAGACTGAGTTAGAGATGAGAGTTGCTGGAATTCAACTGGCTAATCAGGAGGTCAAGAGGAAAGCAGAAGACCAGGCTAAGAGACATGCTCAGGAGGTGAAGCGTTTTGAGAAAGACACCGCTTATTACTGTAAGATCAGCCAAGCTTTAGAGTCATCTACGAAGGAGCACGACCTTACCAAAGAGAAGTTGGCTAGAGCTTTGAAGGTCATTGAAGATGAAAAGAAGAGACAAGTCCTTGTGAAGACTCAGAGGGAAGCTAGAGACAAAGTCTTTACCCTAGAATGGGAAGCGAAGCTGAGGGTTAAGGAAGAAGAGAAAGCAAAGATTATGGCCGAGAGAGATCACTATCTTGCTGAGAAGGACCATTATTTCCGTCAGATGAAGATTCACCAGAAAGAGGTGGGAAGACTTCAGCAGGAGAATACTGAGCTCCGGTTCACTATGAAGTTTACCAGGATGGTTGATGATGCAGAGCCTTCTGCGGGACCTTCTTTAGATTAGACTTTTATTATAGTTGTTATCATGTGTTGGGTTACCGTCAGGCCTGTTGACGGAATTCATTTACTCGTATTTCTTTATGATTCTGGAGAATTGTAAAGTTGATTTGTATCAGATGTGATGTATGACTCTCGCACGTGTTGTGCACTTTTGTTATGCAATGGTTATTATCATTCAGTGATTGATCTTAAAGCTTTATTTGCTTTTCCGTGCTACACTTACATAACACACACATGGTCAGGTGATATCTTTGCTAGAGCACAACTTTCTGTTCCGTACGGCAAATCCGGATGATTGACGTCAGAATGTTGTTGTCAAATTATTATCCGTCTCAATGAAGCCAGGATCGAAGGACGGAATGTTCCTCATATGGATAGACATTGCTTTCATGCATGAATCATAATAAGTTGTCTTCTATTTTGCAGGTGTCGGTTTCTAGCGTGTTTGATTGTTTCAGGAATCATTGGTCGCGCACGCAGAATCATTCCTCTGCACGTAGCTCGTCCGCACAGATACTTTACCAGACGCAACAAACCCAGAATGATGGATCCACCCAACGCTGACATTCTCGAGCTGAAAGAGAAGATAAGTGAGTTGATCAACGCCATGCAAGGGTTCGCCTTGGGGCAGAAAGCACTCGCCGATAAAGTGGAGAAGCTTGAGCAGGCTTCGATTGCCAATAGTGGCAATAATCAAGAGGGTACCTCCAACAATGGTCCTGGTGGTTCTAGGGATGGTGGAGATCCCATAAGGAAGGGAGCTACTGCTGGTGGAGTCCTCAACAATGGTGGTGGTTTTGGTTTTGCTGCAGGCGGTGGACTAGGTCCTGTGGGCAACACTCTGAAGGACACTTAGTTTCCTCCTTTCTTTGGGGCTGTGGAGGATAAGGAAGAGGATCAGTTCTCTATGCTGAATGAGCAGTTCGGTCAGTATGGTGTTCAACCGCCGAATAAAGAGATTCAGGTACTAGCAGAAAAGATTAGGGCTTTGGAAAGCCATACCTCTCCTGGGACTATTAATATGACAAACATGGGGCTGGTTGAGGGGATTATGATCCCACAGAAGTTCAAAGTGCCCACGTTTGATAAGTACAATGGGAGTTCTTGCCCGGAAACTCATCTTCAGGCCTTTGTCCGAAAGATATCTGCCTACACCATGGATCGGAAGCTCTGGATGTATTTCTTCCAGGATAGCTTATCTGGTGGGTCTCTTGAGTGGTACACCAAGTTGAGATCATCAGATATTAAGAGCTGGCAGGATTTGGGGGATGCTTTCTTCAAACAGTACCAATTTAATGCTGGCATGGCACCAAGCCGTACCCAGTTGCAGGGTATGTCTCAGAAGCCGAATGAAAGGTTTAAAGAGTATGCACAAAGGTGGTGAGAAGTGGAGAAGCCCCAGGTTGGGAAAGAATGGTAGATATTACGGTGAAAGAAGATAGGTTTGGGGTTGGTTATCAGTCGGGCTAAGGCTCGTCTGGACAGAATAGAGGACGTCGTCAACCGTTCACGTTCACCAGTGCTGGAATGCTAGATCTAGATCGCGTATGTGCGGTGGGTGAAGAGACTGACAGTGACTGCGAGCTTGACTCGTGGATAAAACCGTGCGTACCAGGAATGGAGATCCAGAACTGGAAGGCCGAAAAGATCATCACTGTCACTCTGCGTGAAGAGTAATATTTCTGTTTTTCAATTCTGTTTGCATGAAAGCCATACGTTTTTCCCGAAACGTAATGGTTCATTGTAATGGCCACCTCATGTGTTTCATTTTGCAACGTTTGCATCATTAATAAATGGATGTTTTCGCAGTAAAAGCGGTGTTCCCTGTTTTTCATTTATTTTTGCAGTTTAATAAAAATAAAATAAAAATGGCAATGTTTATTTTAACTTGTCTCGTCCCGACTCTAAAGCAATGCATGAATCAACATTCATGCAGATGCGATCATTCTCCGGACCTCATTGATAACAATCCTGTTACGCCCCTATATGACTTCGACAATCCGATCTATCATGCCGAAGAAGAAGGCGAAGAAGATTGTGAACTGTCGGAAGAGTTAGCCAGGTTGTTGAAACAAGAGGAGAAGGTGATTCAACCGCACGAGGAGCAAGTTGAGGTTGTTAATCTGGGCACCGAGGAGGTCAGAAAGGAAGTGAAAATTGGGGCTGCTTTGGAGATGAATGTCAAGAGCAGAATGGTAGCACTGTTGAAAGAGTATGTTGATCTCTTCGCCTGGTCTTATCAAGATATGCCAGGGTTAGATACCAATATTGTTGTGCACATGTTGCCATTGAGAAGATTGTCCTCCAGTAAAGCAGAAGTTGCGCAGAACTCGACCCGAGATGGCCATGAAAATCAAAGAGGAGGTGCAAAAGCAGTTGGATGCTGGTTTCCTAGCTGTCACTAATTATCCGCCTTGGGTCGCGAACATTGTGCCGATACTAAAGAAGGATGGAAAGGTGAGGATGTGTGTGGACTACTGGGATTTGAACAGAGCTAGCCCGAAAGATGATTTCCCATTACCTCACATCGATGTGTTGGTAGATAATACAACTCAATTCTCGGTGTTTTCCTTCATGGATGGCATTTCTGGCTATAATCAAATTAAAATGTGTCAGATGATATGGAGAAAACAATGTTCATCACACCATGGGGCAATTTTTGTTATAAGGTGATGCCATTTGGTCTCAAGAATGCCGGTGCCACGTATCAAAGAGCTATGGTGACTTTGTTTCATGATATGATTCATCATGAGATCGAATGCTATGTTAATGACATGATAGCGAAGTCCCAAACAGAAGAGGGGCATTTGGTAGACTTGGCCAAGTTGTTTGACCGGTTGAGACAATTCAAATTGAGGTTGAATCCGAATAAGTGCACTTTTGGAGTGCGGTCCGGTAAGTTGCTGGGGTTTATTGTGAGTGAAAGAGGAATCGAGGTTGATCCTGCTAAAGTAAAAGCGATACGAGAAACGCCTGAACCGAGAACAGAAAAGGAGGTTCGTGGTTTCTTAGGTAGATTGAACTACATTTCACGGTTCATATCTCGTCTAACAGCCACGTGTGAACCCATATTCAAGTTGTTGAGGAAAGATCAGACGGTCAGGTGGAATGATGATTGCCAAGCGGCATTTGAAAAAATAAAAGAATATTTGCAGGAGCCTCCGATTCTGATGCCTCCTGTGGAGGGGCGACCGTTAATCCTGTACTTGACAGTCCTCGAGGGGTCTATGGGGCGTGTACTTGGGCAGCATGACGAGTCTGGTCGAAAAGAGCATGCAATTTACTACCTTAGCAAAAAGTTTACCGACTGTGAAACAAGATATTCACTGCTCGAGAAAACTTGCTGCGCTTTGGCATGGGCTGCTCGCCGACTGAGACAGTATATGCTGGTTCATACCACTTTGTTGATTTCCAAGATGGATCCGATCAAGTATATATTTGAGAAGCCAGCATTGACCGAACGGGTTGCGAGATGGAAAATGATTTTGACTGAATACGATATCCAGTACACTTCTCAAAAAGCAATAAAAGGGAGTGTATTGTCTGATTACCTCGCCCAACAACCCATTGAGGATTATCAACCGATGAAATTTGAGTTCCCTGATGAGGACATCATGTTGCTCAAATCGAAAGATTGTGAGGAACCTATCCCGGAGGAGGGGCCTGACCCTGAGTCCGAATGGATTCTGATGTTTGATGGGGCTGTTAACGTGAATGGTAGTGGAGTTGGTGTTGTTTTGGTTACGCCGAAGGGATCCCACATTCCTTTTGCTGCCCGGCTAACATTTGAATGCACCAACAATGTGGCTGAATACGAAGCTTGTATCTTGGGTGTCGAAGAAGCGATTGATTTGCAAATCAAGAACCTTGTTATCTATGGAGATTCAGCTTTGGTTGTGAACCAGGTTAACGGGAAATGGCTTACGCATCAATCTCACTTAATTCCATATCGGGATTATACGAGGAGATTGTTGACGTTCTTCACCAAGGTGGAACTACACCATGTGCCGAGAGAAGAAAATCCTTTAACAGATGCTTTGGCTACTCTGGCCGCTTTGATTAAAGTGCAATGGTGGAATCAATTTTCTAGTGTTGAGGTGGGACGACTGGATAGACCGACTTATGTGTTTGCTGTCGAAACAGTGCCTGATGATGAAAAGCCGTGGTATTATGACATCAAGCGGTATTTGGAGACCCAAGAGTATCCTGAGGGGGCGTCTAAGAAGGACCGAAAGACTCTAAGGAGGTTGGCCATGGCGTTCTATCTGAACAAAGATGGAGTTTTGTACAAGAGGAATTTTGATTGGGTTTTGCTCAGGTGTGTCGATGACAAAGAAGCGAGCCAATTGATCAAAGAGGTGCACGAGGGGTCGTTTGGTACCCATGCCAACGGGAATGCGATGGTGAAAAAGTTGCTAAGGGCTGGATATTATTGGATGACAATGGAGGCTCAATGTTTTGATTTCGTGCGGAAATGTCAAAAATGCCAGATTTATGCTGACAAGGTGCACGTGCCTCCAAATCCATTGAGTTTGATGTCGTCTCCGTGGCCGTTTGCTATGTGGGGCATTGATATGACTGGAAAGATCGAGCCTACGACTTTGAATGGGCACCGGTTCATATTAGTGGCTATTGATTACTTCACCAAATGGGTGGAAGCGGCGTCTTATGCAAACGTGACGAAACAGGTTGTTGCCCGGTTCTTGAAAAGAGACATCATTTGCAGATATGGGGTTCCCGAAAGAATCATTACTGATAATGGTTTTAATCTCAACAACAAGATGCTGGCGGAACTGTGCCGGGAGTTCAAGATCGAGCATCACAATTTTTCTCCTTATCGTCCAAAGATGAATGGGGCGGTAGAGGCGGCTAATAAGAATATTAAGAAGATTATGCAAAAAATGGTCGTGACCTATAAGGATTGGCACGAGATGTTGCCGTTTGCATTGCATGGGTATCGAACCTCAGTGCGTACATCTACTGGGGCAACGCCTTTCTCGCTGGTGTATGTGATGGAAGTTGTGCTACCAGTTGAGGTCCAAATTCCGTCGTTGAGAGTCCTGATGGATGTGAAATTGGAAGAGGCTGAATGGGTAAGGACTCGATATGAAGAGTTGAGCCTGATTGAGGAAAAGAGGCTGGCGGCCATTTGTCATAGGCAGTTGTACCAGCAGCGAATGAAGCGTGCTTTTGACCGAAAGGTGCGACCTCGTGTGTACCATGTGGGAGATATGGTGTTGAAAAGGATCCTTCCTCCTCAGAACGATCGTCGGGGCAAGTGGACACCCAATTATGAAGGTCCATTCGTGGTCAAGAAGGTTTTCTCTGGCGGAGCCTTGTTGTTGATGACCATGGATGGCGAGGATTTTCCATCCCCTGTGAATGCGGACGCAGTTAAAAAATACTTTGTATAAGAGACCCGCTGGACGGAAAGAATAAAATAGTCCAGGCAAAAATGGGCATCTCGGCGAACCAAATAAAAATGAAAAAGGTTTGGGCAAAAATTAGGGATAAAATGAGAAAAAACTGTACACCCGACAAGTCGAAAACCCCACAAGGGAGACTTGGGCAAATAATGGTATCCCGGTGGACTGAAAACCCGAAAGGGCGGTCCAGGCAAAAGAGGGAATGAAACGAACAACTGCGTCTAGCATGATCGTTTGTATGTTGGAATATGACACATGGATAATCTGAAAGCGGAGATCGGTCGGATGCGCCTTGTTTCGGAAGGCAGAAAGCGCGGAGAGTCTTGAGGACATATGGGTTGTAACGGGGTTGGAACTCGATGAGATCATGGGTTCACATTGCCATTAGGATAGATTTTCCTTTTCTGCGCAATTACCTCTTTTCAGGGATTGCTTCCTGTGTACTGCTCAGTTACGAGCCACCTTTTCAATCAATAAAATGCATATTCAGTCAAATAATTTTGTTTTTGTTTTCATTACCGCTTTGATTGCAAAAACATCCGGGTATTTTTGATATGAATCGTTGCATTTTGAGACGTGGGGGTCTCTTCCAATGCATGTTTATAGGATTAAAACTTGAAATCTTATTCGGAAGGTTGAGTGACCTTGGGTGTTGAAATTTTGGCACGCCTGGGGCACGTTTTATCTAACGATCTCTGTTGCAGGTGCTGTTGGTTTATTTTCACTCACTTGCAGGTTGTGGTGCGAAACGTTTCTTTTTGACAAAATATTCCTTTGAGGTCCAATCAGGGACGAGGAAGTGAAGAATGGTATGGAGACGGCGAAAGGATGATGACGATCCTAGAGGGTTAATCAAGAAGATTCTTCAAAGTCTGAGGACTTGAAGTAGGGAGAAGTCGAGAATACAAGATGGTGAATCGAAAAAAAAACGGATGAGTCCGGGAGCTCTCAAAAGGGGAAAGTTTGACACTGTGGTTAGATGGTGAATACCAGGGTTCGACGAGTCAACGAGTGTTCCGTGCTAGGTATTCCGTATTTCCCCTAGCAGGGTTGAAATTATTATTTCCCCAGCAGGTCTGAAGGTTGCTGTTCCCCCGGCAGAGGTGTGCGTTGGTAGTTTTCTCCCCAGTAAAGTCCCCAGCAGATCGAGCTCAGTGGAGGTTGTCCCCAGTAAGGATTATCCTTTCCCCAACATCAGTGTTATCCCAAGCAGGGTTGGAGATTGGAGCGATATCGAGTTCCTCAACAGAGTTGCTCGTGCTGTTGTAACACCTCAAAATTTGCCCTCCTCTCTTGGGACTAGCATAACACATTGCATATCATTTTTAGGTCATTAGGAATTTCATATTGCATATCATGTGGCTACATTGTGCAAGTTATCCTCATGAGTCTTGGTCAGAAGATAAGAGGTTGAGATTCAAGCTGAGGGTTTCCTTGAATGGGTTTATCATTAGCCATCTGAGGATTGTGCTACAAATTAGGGTTTCATGATTTCTCAAGGAGATTGATCTATATCTTGGTTGCAATGATACATCATCATCATCATGGTCTTGTTATCATCCCAGAGATTCAAGAGATTGATCAGATACCTTGAGATTAGGGTTTTGACCACTGGTCAACCCTAATCATCTGCATTGGGCCAATCAGGGCATGGCAAGGAGATGGGGTCTACAATGAATATGAGGATCATCATGTGATTATATTGAGCTTATGGAAGCTAGGGTTTCATCATTGAGCCATTTCATCAGGAGATTGAGGCTCAGCTTGATCAGTGCACAGCCAAATTCATCTATCAATCAGAAAAGTCAACTGTGGTCAACTGTGCTTGATTTGATGGATTTGGAGGTGGGAGAGAGTTGGATACACTTCATTCATGTTGAAACAAGTTTCATTTGACATTTCAAACATCAAGAATGAAGAAAATAAAGTCAGGAGAAAACTTTCCAAAAATCGAAAGTGACTTGTAATGAAAGTTTTCAAAAATGGAAAGTTTTTCACCTCAAAATTACATGTCCAAAAATGATTCAAATGAAATTTTGTTAAACATGAAAGTTGTAGATCTTGCTCTCACCTTTCCAAAAAGTCCAAGAACTTGAATTTCTCATGTATGGTTGGCAAGTTATGATCAAATCATTTTCCAAAAATGCCTAAATTCAAAGTGGCATAACTTTCACATGGAATGGCCAAATTGGATGATCTTTCTTTGAGCAAACCACATTTCACATGTACTTTCATAATGCATGGTCAAATTTCATCAAAAATAATCATGGCAAAAAGTCATTTTTCAAGTGGATTATTTGAAAATTGGTGGGAAAATAAGTGATTTTGTGAAATACTTGGATTTTGCACACAAAGCCTATTCCAACACTTCACAAATGACAATTAGAACTTGCTTGAACTGTCATTGTACTGTTACATTGGCTAATTTGCAAAAGGACTTTTTGGACATAACACTTGAAGTTGCATTTCACTAATTCACTTTGGTTTTGCTAATTTGGATTAGTAAATGGATTAAGGCATGGTATATAACATTAAGTGTAACAGAAAATGATAATCAGATTGCACATTTCAAGATCTAACTACTTTTCCCTCCAAAAACCTCTCAATTCTCCAAAATTTCTTCACACTTTTTTCCACAATTCTCATCAAATTCTTCATCAATCTCGTTGGTTTTTGTTTGATCCATACTCTACAAGTGGTGTTGATGAACTGTTTCAGCAAACTCGTGGCCAAAGCTTGCTGAATTTGGACTGTTGGAAGTTTGATCTACCATGGCAATTTCATAATTCTTGCATCTGGAGCATTGTTGAGCTGAGGCACGTGTTCCAATCATCTTCCATAGCTTTGATCTTCATCTGTTTTCATATTTTACACCTGGAAAAGCGCGATTCAACATCTGCCATCTCCATAAGGTAAATTCTCGAATTCTTTAATTGCTTGAATCATCATATGGCTTAGATAGATCTTTCAACGTAGAAAAGCATGTTGCTCGTGGTTTTGATTTTGGTTGAGTATAGAGAGAGAAATCTTGATTGGAAGTTTGATGTGTGAACCTTATTTCGCTCGATCCGGTTGATGTGTTGAGAGTTATGTAAAATGCTTGCCATATCCATGATCTAGGTTGAAGGACGAACACATTGATATATGATTTGCTCGTTTTGGTTGAAGTTTGCTTATACTGCATTTTCTGGATTTTTGTTTGATGAACTTGGTGAAGAAAGTGTTCAGATAGGTGTTTGATCCGTTTTGGCCTGGCTGCGTTTTGAATTTGTGTTTCCCGCTAGTGTGAGCCAATGAGAGTGCGCCAACGAATTAATGAGGAACGACGTCGTTTTGAACTTCGCTGTGAATATTACAAAATTAGCATTATTTCAATATTAATTCATTTCATTTCTTTTTCTTTTTTCAATTCCATTTCATTTTTGATCCATGATTTAGAAAATTCACAACTAATTCATTTCTTGTCCAAATTTTGTGAGGTTTTTCGCATGATTCTCCTTATGATGTGTAGTTTTTAATGGTGATTTTTATGATTTTTGTGCACGTGTGAAAAAATAAATTGCTTAGGGATTGTTTGGATGTATGCTTCATGTATATGCTTTGCCATTTCATTCATAAAATGATGATGCTTCCATAGAAATGCTTGAAATTTTTTGTGCTTATTCTTGACTCTTTGCTGGTAAATTTGGTATGTAGTTTGTAATTTTTGGATCCCTGGTTGAGGAGATATGGATTTTTGATTAGAGGTGTGACAATTTGTGTCACACCATACTTGATGAACTTCATGATTTTATTTGGCATGCTTAGGGATATTGGATTGAGCTAAAATTTTGCATGATTGAGCATATGGATGTTGAGAAAACATGTGATTTTTCTGGATTTATTGATGACATTTCCTATTTGATTGGAATTTTTCCCTCTGTTTGGTCATTTGGTGATTTTTTGTGACACATGTTTGTATTTGGCTTGTGAAATGCTGGTCATTAATTGGATGGAGATGAAATTTGACATGTGAATTCTAGACACATTATAGGTCCTTGTGGTTTTGATCCCATTCATTTATCATGTATTGTCACTGTTTTATGATTTTTGGAAGTTGATGCTTGTGTTGATGCCTTGTGTTGGCTTGCTTGAGATTGTGTTGACTTTTTGATTTTCATTGACCTACTTCCCTTAATCCAAATGAGCTGAAGTTTGATATGCTATTCATTGAATGTGTTCTGTTTAGGTTGGAATTTTTGTGGAATTTATTGAGCTGTTTTGATATTGATTTGATGGTGATCATTCTGTTTGGTCCTTTGAGGTTGCAAATTGCATGTTTGGTGCCTTTTTGTGCATGAAATGATAATGGTGATTGATATGAGCATGGAACCAATTGGATTTGCTTTTAAATTGTTTGATTATGATTTTGGATAATTTTCACTTGCTGTTTTGTTTTTTCATCTCCTTTGGACCCTAGGCTTGGCCTAGTGGTCTTGTTTCTCACTTTTGAATTGTGTTTCAGGAAGAGATGCAATGGCTTTAAGGAGAAAAATGCAAGTTGATTAAATTGAGTTTGGTTGCTTGTTGTAAACTAACTTGTGTGTTTTGTAGGATGCTTGGCTCAATTGAGTTGATTGTGCTTTGCACATGGCATTGCTTGTACAGATTAACTGTTGGTTCTTATCTGTTTGTTTTGGCTTTTGTCTGGTATACTGATTGTATTTGATTGATTTCAGGTACATTTGTTGCTAATAGTTCCTTGAGAACTTGCTTGCTGTTGCTTGGTTGTATAAACCAATTGAGGTAGAATCTCTTGTCTCCATGTAGTCTGGAAGACCTGGCCTGTTACTTGGCCAGGCAACTGTCTGAAGTCCTCCTTAAGAGGCGATGTTTGTGATTGTTTAACTTTGTCCCCAAGCAGGAAAAGGCCTTGATTAAGGCAATTGGCAGAACCCAAGGGATGTGCAGTCCATCCCCTGCTATTCTTGTTGAGTCGTCCCTCTGCTCACACCACTGTGTAGATGCATTGGGACATTAACCCAAGATCAGTTGAGTCAGAGTCTTGAGTGTAGAAGGGTCCCGCTTTCTGAACCCACGCTCCTTTGTCTGAAGCTCTCCCTGGCCTGGGATAAGAGCTGTGAAGTCTAATCTTCACTCACCCTTCATCAGCTTCACCCTGACTCTCAATGTCAGGGTTAAGAGCTAACGCCACCCTTGTACAGATGACTTGCTTTGGAAGTCTGACCCTTTGTTTGAGCCCACTTTGACTGGATATAGTGTGTGCTATCTGAAATGTTTGCTTGGTTTTGTTTATGCTTGCATGCTTGTTTTTCCTGGATAGGATTAGCTTGCTGTGGTGCAAGTAGATAGTGAACCTTAACATAGGGCAATGATGCATGATAACACCTAGGCTCGAGTCCAGCTCCCTAGTAGTGTGTCTCCCTTTATTTCTGGTTAGGAGATAGTTTCTCCCCTGTTTAGGGGAACTACGTCGCCCTGATCCTCATACCAGATGAGGTACGTAGGAAGGAGACCGTGCGAGGTCTCTCCGGGCACTTTGTTTTCTTTTTGTGTGTGTGCTTGACAGTTATAGGCTCGAGTTCCCGACTCCCTATTAACTTGTTGGTTGTTTCTTCTTGTGTGTGTAGGAGACGGATGTAAGCCTAGCCATTGGCATTCCTTATCCTCTTGTTGTGTGCTTGGAAGCTGATATAAGTCCAGTGATTGGCATTCGGGTTCCAGTGTGGGTTTGTTTGGTTCGGAAGCTGATGTAAGTCCAGCGATTGGCGTTCGGGTTCCATGTTTGCCTTTGTGTGCGTTGTGTCTTGTTTTGCGTGCGTGAGCCGAACTACGGCAGCTCTGATTCTCGTTCCAGACGAGATACGTAGGCATAGGATGCGATGTCCTAGCGAGCCCATTCCTCTTATCCCCCACCTGTGTTGTTTTCGGTGTGTGTGTGTGGTGTTTGTTTTAGCAACCTTTTCTTTCTTTTAGAGCGTGGATCCCGTCGAGTACGACGGACGTGAGGGGTGCTAATACCTTCCCCTTGCGTAACCGACTCCCGTACCCTTTCTCTTTGGTCGCGAGACCATGCTTTTCCAGGTTTACTCTGAGCGTTTCCTTTCCCTCTTTTGGGATAAATAACGCACAGTGGCGGCTCTGTTTATTTTTGTTTTAGCCCGCCGGTTGTTTTTCGCGGATGCGACAGCTGGCGACTCTGCTGGGGACCCTCATAGATGTCGACCTGTGCTGGTCCATCTTCCCTAAGCGAGTCTCTCCTAGCGTTCTAGGACAGTTTAGGTTGCTTGTTTTGTGTTATTTATTGCATTTATTGTTCTGACTGTGTATATATTTGCATAAATATTTGCATGCATCATACTATCATGTTGACGTCCTCTGTGCAGGTGGTTCCTCTGTTGTGGGGCGGGTGTTCTGAGTGGGGCTAAAACCCAGGCCCGAGTATACACCTAGGATTAGTGTGGTCTCATGTTGCCTCTTTCATGTTAGGTTAACATGTGCTGGGCAATGTGATGTACCACAAGCTGGACGAGGTTCATTTGATAGTGCTCTTCCTTTGTGGGGTACTTCACTCTGGTTGAGTCACTTCATCTGAACTATTGACTCTGGTGACCGATCATTTCCCGGATCTTTGGTTTAGACGATCTCAGGAGAGCTACAATGGCACACCCGAAAGGGCAAACCCATTGAGTATCTCTGCCCGATTGTCGAGACTATTATCCGCCTTAGGATGACCTGATTAGAATTTACCTGTGAGGGGAGGGTGATTCTTTCAGATGCATGTTCAGATGGTGACTCAGATGGTGACTTTTGGTTCCGTGGATCAGAATCCTATTTATAAGTCGGATTTATGGCCATTTATTTCAGAGACGCCGAAGTGCTGTCCGAGTTATTTATCAGTGGGGATCCGTTTATTTCAGGATTCCCCGGGCCGATTCAGAGGATTGAGGTTATCTGCTCAGAGATTACCGGATGATGATGATGGTGTATCTTTCAGTTCCGTTTATTTCGGGACCCTTGAGTTGGATTTGTGGTTACATATTCTCTCAGATGGTTGTGATCAGTTCAGAGATCAGGGCTGTGACTCAGAGCAACAGAGGATCAGATGACTTGGAGGATGGCAATGCATTGCATTCATTCATCAGCATCATTAACATTGCATTTACCTACATCTAACACATGTTTATCCATATGCAGGGACATTTTTGATCGAGATCCTGGTTGAGAGACTTTCTGCTCAGATATGAGGACCGGTTTGAAGCATGATGTCGCCTATAGCTTCTTTGACCCAGAGATTGGTATGCTAAAGGATATGATAGCATTGATTACACCCGACCATGTGGGGTTGTTCAGAGAGTCATACGGTGGTATTCTGAAGATGGTTTTCAGACTCACTGACAGCGACAGAAGCGCCATTCATACACTTCTCCAGTTCTATGACCCGGGGCTGAGATGTTTTGTGTTTCCAGATTACTTGTTGGGACCTCTGATGGAGGATTATGCTAGCATTCTGGGTATGCAAATCCGTGATCATATTCCTTTCCATGCTACTAGGGTGGAGCCTGATATCCTTGGGATTTCTCGTGCTCTTTATTTGAGTCCGGAGATGATCAGAGAGGGTTTGAAGGAGAAAGGAAAATTACCGGGTTTTCATTTGAGTTTCTTGGAGGCTAAGGCCAAGGAATATGCCGCTGCGGGTAATTGGAAGACGGTTTGTGCTTTGATTGCTGCGAGCATTTATGGTGTCATCCTGTTTCCTAATCAGAAGAGCTTTGTGGACCATAATGCTATCAGATTGTTCATACAGAGCAACCCTATTCCTACTCTGATCGGAGATGTCTATTACTCAGTTCATAACAGGAATGAGAAGCGACGAGGGGGTTTGATCCGGTGCTGTGCTCAGTTACTATTCAGGTGGTTTATGGGGTATTTGCCTTCTCGGGGTGCTTTTGCTCATCTTGATCCTACTGTCAAGTGGTCCTTCAGGTTGATGGGGTTGCGGGCTGCTGACATTGCTTGGACTCATAATGGTATGGCTGGACGAGATTTTATATGCAGTTGTGGGAGTCTTCCCAATGTGCCTCTGGTAGGAGTGCAGGGTTGCGTCAATTACAACCCGACGCTTCTCAGGAGACAGATGGGGTTTGCTGTAGAGGGTCCTCCTCTCAACCGAGAGATTCAGGAGTCTTTTTACTTCCCGATTGATGGCAATCAGGCCAAGCTGAGGCAAGTATTGGATGAATGGCGTGATATTCAGAGAAAGGGTAAAGTTCCTTATGGCAAGGTCAACTGTCGGTATTTTCCACTATTTGATGATTGGCTGCGGAAGAGGATAGAGCTCACACTTCTACCATTTCCGGGAGGTGATCCTTGGTGTCCTATGATTGAGGGTCCGAGTTCTTCTGTCAGTATGGAAGAATTCCTCGAGGTGAAGAGGGCCAGAGATCAGTTGCTTGCAGAGAAAGCGGGATTAGAGATGACTGTTGCTCGGATTCAGATGGCCAACCAGGAGATCAAAGTGAAGATGGAAGATCAAGACAAGCGACATGCCTTGGAAGCAAAGCGCTTTGAGATGGATACTGCCTACTATGGGAAGGTCAGTCAGGCTTTGGCATCTTCAGCGAAGGAGCATGACATTACCAAAGAAAGATTGGCTAGAGCTTCAAAGGTCATTGAAGATGAGAAGAGGAGGCAAATCCTCGTGAGAGATCAGAGAGACGCCAGAGCCAGGGGCCTTGCTGCAGAGTGGGAAGCTGAGAAAGCGAAGATCATCGCCGAGAGAGATCATTACGTTGCTGAGAGAGATCATTACTTCAGGCAGTTGAAGATTCACCAGAAAGAGGTGGGGAGATTACAGCAGGAGAATACTGAGCTCAGGTTCGCCGCAGAGTTTGCAAAGATGGTTGATGAGATAGGGCCTTCTGTGGGACCCTCATCAGGCTAGCTATCATTTGTGAGGATTACCGTCAAGCTTGTTGACGGAATTCATTTGTTTGTATTTCTTTCCCGATTTTGGAGATTTGTATCTGATCTGATGTATGACTATGGCACTTCTTGTGCAATTTTGCTATGTGATGGTTATTTTCATTCAGTGATTGATCTTCAAGCTTTATTTGCTTTACCGTATGCACTCACACAGCACACACGTGGTTGGGGGTATTTTGCTAAATCATATATTTCTGATCTGTATGATGAAATCAAATGCTGAGTGTCAGAATGTTGATACCGGATTATTATTTTGTCTCGATGAAGCCAGGATCAAGAGACAAAATGGTCCTCATGTGGATGAACACTGCATTCATGCATGATCATAATAACTTGTGTTTTATTTTGCAGGTATCTG
Source organism: Lathyrus oleraceus (assembly GCF_024323335.1). Lineage (NCBI taxonomy): Eukaryota > Viridiplantae > Streptophyta > Magnoliopsida > Fabales > Fabaceae > Lathyrus > Lathyrus oleraceus. Next base: position 525,468,266 of record NC_066581.1, read on the forward strand.
TTGCTAACGTGCTTGATTGTTTCAGGAATCATTGCTCGTGCTCGCAGAGCTGTACCTTTGCACTCAACCCGTCCTCACAGATACTTCACTAGACGCAATACTCCTCGACTGATGGATCTTCTGAACACTGATATCCTCGAGCTGAAAGACAAGATGACCGAGCTGATCAATATCATGCAAGGTTTTGCAGTTGGTCAAAAGGCTCTAGCTGACAAAGTTGAGAAGCTCGAGCGGGCTTCAGCGGCAAACAGTGGTGTGAACCTGGATGGTGTCTCCAACCAGGGGCTGGGTGGTTCTCGAGATGGTGGCAAGAGAGCAACCGTGGGTATGGTGAATAACGCTGCCGGTTTTGGTGCTGCGGGTGGTCAACCGGGTCAGAACTTGAAAGACAGTCTGTTCCCTCCTTTCTTCGGTGTTGATGACGACAGAGAGGAAGATAGAGAGGCCGATCAGTTCTCGATGCACAATGAACCGTTTGGTCAGTACGGTGCTCCACCACAGAACAAAGAGATTCAGCTGCTGGCTGAGAAAATCAGGGCCTTGGAGAGTTATGCCATTCCTGGGGTGGTCAATATGTCAAACATGGGGCTAGTGGAGGGGATTGTGATCCCGCAAAAGTTCAAAGCGCCCGCGTTTGATCGTTATAATGGGAGTTCCTGCCCCGAAACACATCTGCAGGCATTTGTTGTAAGATCTCAGCTTACACCATGGACCAAAAGCTAAGGATGTATTTCTTCCAGGACAGCCTGTCCGGAGGCTCACTGGAGTGGTACACCAAGCTCAAGTCCTCAGATATCAAGAACTGGCAAGATCTTGGGGACGTATTCTTTAAGCAGTATCAGTTCAATGCTGATATGGCCCCGAGTCGTACCCAGCTGCAGGGTATGTCTCAAAAGAATAATGAGGGGTTTAAAGAATATGCCCAGAGGTGGAGGGAATTGGCTTCCAGAGTGCAACCTCCACTAGTTGACAGAGAGATGTCTGATCTCTTTATGGGGACCCTGCAAGGGGCATATGCTGAGAGGATGGTTGGGTGTCCGGTGACCAACTTTTCGGATATAGTCGTGGCCGGGGAGAGAATTGAGAGCTGGTTGAAGCTCAGGAAGATTCAGGGTAACGCTTCTTCTTCAGGGTCGAAAAAGCCCTTCAGTAACGGCCAGAGGAAGAAGGAGGGAGATACCAGTGCGGTCTATGCACAGAGAGGACCCAGTAGGGATCGTTACTTCCAGCACACTGCTGTGGTAACTGTTCCTGCTGAGCATCAACCTACACAGCAACAGCAACAGCAACAACCTCGACAACAAAGACAACCGTTTCAGCAAGGGCCTCAGAGGGCTGGGTACCAGGTCAGGGGCCGAATGAATGACAGGCAGTTTGACAGGCCACCGGTGACTTACTCTTTTTTGCTGAAGAAATTGCAAGATTTAGGGCTGGTACAACTCAGAACTTTGGCACCTTTGAGACCTGATCAGAGGCCAGCCAATTATGATGAAAATGCAAAATGTGAATTCCATTCGGGTGCTCCCGGACATAATGTAGAGAACTGCAAAGCTTTTAAGCACGTAGTTCAAGACTTAGTGGATTCGAAAGCTATCAACTTCGCACCATCTCCCAACGTCAATGCTAATCTCATGCCTGCGCATGGTCAAAGGGGGGTGAATGCTATTTCTGAAGAGAGTAGGGTTGGGCTATCTACTGTTGATCAGTTGAAAACTCCTCTGGCTGAGGTGAAGAGGCAGTTGATGTCGAATGGGGTTTATCCGGGCTGCGGTATTGATTGTGCTGAGTGTACTGTTGTTCAGAATGGGTGTGAAGTGTTGAGGAGGACTGTCCAGGGCCTGATGGACGAGGGGAGTATTTTGATTGAGAAGGTTGATATGGGGAAGGATGAAGTCTCCACCATAACGATTTATTTGGATCTGGTGGATTTGTCTACTCTTGCTGAAGCGGCTCCAGTTACCATCACGGTACCTGGACCGATTCCGTATGACAAAGATGATGCCGTGCCTTGGCATTATGGGGGAGAAGTGTACTGTAATGGTGAGAGAGTAGAGGACCAGACTGCAAGTGAAACCACCATTTCAAAGGTGGATAATGCCGGTACCAGCGGTTTCACTCGTAGTGGAAGACTGTTTGCTCCAGATGCATTGAGGGGAGGAGAAGGAGAGAAAGAGAAAAAAGAAAAGGCCGAGGCTTTAGCCAGGGCGAAAGGGAAGGCAATGGTGAATAATGGTACTCCTGATGTGACACCGGCGTCTGTGGGTTCGGAAGAAAAGCTTGATGATGATGCAGAGGAATTCTTGAGGATCATCAAGAAGTCGGAGTACAAGTTGGTGGACCATCTGCAGCAAACTCCCTCCAAAATCTCGATCCTATCGTTGCTGTTAAGCTCTGAGGGGCACAGGGAGGCTTTGTTGAAGATCTTGAAGAAAGCCTATGTTCCTCAAGAGATTACCATTAACCAGTTGGAGACGGTCGTGTCTAACGTGCATGCCAGCCATGGGCTGGGTTTTACAGACATGGATCTGACGGTGGATGGGAGGAATCACAATCGGGCACTACACATCGCAATGGAATGTAAAGGAGCCGTGCTTTCGCATGTGCTGGTTGATACCGGCTCCTCATTGAATGTGTTGCCAAAGAAAGCTCTGGCTAAGCTGAATTGTGAAGGGCTGATTCTGACTCCCACTGATTTGATAGTGCGGGCATTTGATGGTTCGAAGCGGGCCGTATTCTGAGAGGTTGAGATGCCGGTGAAGATAGGCCCGGAGGTGTTTAAGTCGACTTTCTATGTCATGGATATTCAGCCGGCATAAAGTTGCTTGTTGGGTAGGTCGTGGATTCATGCTGCTGGGGCAGTGACCTCGACTTTGCATCAAAAGCTGAAATATATCTGGGAAGGCCAGGTTGTCACTGTGTGTGGAGAAGAGGACATCTTTGTCAGCCACCTGTCCTCATTCAAGTACGTTGAAATGGACGGCGAAATATGGGAGACACCAAGTCAAGCGTTCGAAACCGTTAAGGTGGAGAATGCTCTTTTTGCCAAGGAGGAAGAGAAACCATCCATATCGTCATACAAACAGGTCGCTGAGGTGGTAAAGAATGGAGAGGCTCCTGGTTGGGGCAGGATGATGGATATCTCCGCAAAGAAAGACCGCTTCGGAGTGGGGTATCAGCCGAATAGAGGCTCATCAGGGCAAGGCAGAGGACGTCGTACGTCAGTGACCTTCACTAGTGCCGGAATGCTGGATCCGGATCACATCTGCATGATGAGTGAGGAAGATGATAGCGACTGCGACATTGACCGGTGGATAAAGCCGTGCGCACCAGGGATGGGAGTCCAGAACTGGAAGGCTGAAAAGATCATCCGGGTCACTCTGCTGGAAGAGTAATATTTTTCCTATTTTGATTTTATATGCATGAAAGCCATACGTGTTGCCCGACATGTAATGGTTCATTGTAAGGGCCACCTTATGTTCATATTTGCAAATTTGCATCATCAATAAAAGGATGTTTTTCAATTAAAAACGGTGTTCCCTGTTTTTCATTTATTTTTGCAGTTTAAAAATAATAAAAACAAAATAAAAATGGCAATGTTTTCATTTTTCTTTTTCAATTTGTCTCACACCGGTTCTAAAGCAATGCATGAATCAACATTCATGCAGATGCGATTCTTCTCCGGATCTCATTGATAACAATCCTGTTACACCCTCGTATGACTTCGACAATCCCATCTATCTTGCTGAGGAAGAAGACGAAGAAGATTGTGAACTACCAGAGGAATTAGCCTGGTTGTTGAAACAAGAGGAGAAGGTGATTCAGCCGCACGAAGAGCAGATTGAGGTTGTGAATTTGGGTACCGACGAGGTCAAGAAAGAGGTGAAAATCGGGGCTGCTTTGGAGGAAAGTGTCAAGAGCAGAATGGTGGCATTGTTGAAAGAGTATGTCGACATCTTCACCTGGTCTTATCAAGATATGCCAGGGTTGGATACCGATATCGTTGTGCACAAGCTACCATTGAGAGCAGATTGTCCTCAAGTGAAGCAGAAGTTGCGCAGAACACGACCTGACATGGCAATGAAAATCAAAGAAGAAGTGCAGAAGCATTGGGATGCTGGTTTCCTTGCTGTCACTAATTATCCGCCATGGGTTGCAAACATCGTGCCAGTCCCGAAGAAAGATGGCAAAGTGAGAATGTGTGTGGACTACCGAGACCTGAACAGAGCTAGTCCGAAAGATGATTTTCCGCTACCTCACATTGATGTGTTGGTAGACAATACAGCTCAATTCTCGGTGTTTTCCTTCATGGATGGCTTTTCTGGCTATAATCAAATCAAAATGTCGCCAGATGATATGGAGAAAATAACGTTCATTACACCGTGGGGCACTTTTTGTTACAAGGTGATGCCATTCGGTCTCAAGAACGCCGGTGCTACTTATCAGAGAGCCATGGTGACTTTATTTCATGATATGATTCATCATGAAATTGAATGCTATGTTGATGACATGACAGCAAAGTCCCAAACAGAAGAAGGGCATTTGGTAGATTTGGCCAAGTTGTTCGACCGGCTGAGACAGTTCAGACTGAGGTTGAATCCGAATAAGTACACGTTCGGAGTGCGGTCCGGTAAATTGCTGGGGTTCATTGTAAGCGAGAAAGGAATCGAGGTTGATCCTGCGAAAGTAAAAGCGATAAGAGAAATGCCTAAACCGAAAACAGAGAAAGAGGTTCGTGGTTTCTTAGGTAGATTGAACTACATTTCACGGTTCATATCTCATCTAACAGCCACGTGTGAACCAATTTTCAAGTTGTTGAGAAAAGATCAAATGGTCAGGTGGAATAATGATTGCCAAGCGGCATTTGAAAAAATAAAAGAATATTTGCAGGAGCCTCCGATTCTGATGCCTCCTGTGGAGGGAAGACCGTTAATTCTGTACCTGACAGTCCTCGAGGGGTCTATGGGGTGTGTATTGGGGCAGCATGATGAGTCTGGTCGAAAAGAGCACGCCATATACTACCTTAGCAAAAAGTTTACCGACTGTGAAACAAGATATTCACTGCTCGAGAAAACTTGCTGTGCTTTGGTCTGGGCTGCTCGCCGACTGAGGCAGTACATGCTGGTTCATACCACTTTGTTGATTTCCAAGATGGATCCAATCAAGTACATTTTTGAAAAGCCAGCATTGACCGGACGGGTTGCGAGGTGGCAAATGATTTTGACAGAATATGATATACAGTATACCTCTCAGAAAGCGATCAAGGGGAGTGTATTGTCTGATTACCTCGCTCAGCAACCCATTGATGATTATCAACCGATGAAGTTTGAATTCCCTGATGAGGACATCATGTTTCTCAAATCGAAAGATTGTGAGGAACCGATCCCGGAGGAGGGGCCTGACCCTGAATCCGAATGGATTCTGATGTTTGATGGGGCCGCTAACGTGAATGGAAGCGGTGTTGGTGCTGTTTTGGTTACGCCGAAAGGATCCCACATTCCTTTTGCTGCCCGGCTAACATTTGAGTGTACCAACAACGTGGCTGAATATGAAGCTTGCATATTGGGGATTGAAGAGGCGATTGATTTGAGGATCAAGAACCTTGTCATATATGGAGATTCAGCTCTGGTGATAAATCAGGTTAACGGAAAATGGTATACGCATCAATCTCATTTAGTGCCGTATCGAGATTATACGAGGAGATTGTTGACGTTTTTCACCAAGGTGAAGTTGCATCATGTGCCCAGAGAGGAGAATCCTTTGGCAGATGCTTTGGCTACTCTGGCTGCCTTGATTAAGGTGCAGTGGTGGAATCAGTTCCCCAGTGTTGAAGTAGGTCGTCTGGATAGACCGGCTTATGTGTTTGCTGTTGATACAGCGTCTGATGATGAGAAGCCGTGGTATTACGATATCAAGCGCTATCTAGAGACTCAAGAGTATCATGAGGGAGCATCCAAGAAGGACCGAAAGACTCTGCGGAGGTTGGCCATGGTGTTCTACCTGAATAAGGATGGGGTTTTATACAAGAGAAATTTTGATTGGGTCTTGCTCAGATGTGTTGATAACAAAGAAGCAAGCCAATTGATGAAAGAGGTTCACGAGGGGTCGTTTGGTACCCATGCCAGTGGGAATGCAATGGTGAAGAAGCTGCTGAGGGCAGGTTATTATTGGATGACAATGGAGGCCCAATGTTTCAATTTTGTGCGGAAGTGTCATAAATGCCAGATTTATGCTGACAAGGTCACGTGCCTCCAAATCCGTTGAGCTTAATGTCGTCTCCATGGCCGTTTGCTATGTGGGGCATTGATATGATCGGAAAGATTGAGCCTACAACTTCGAATGGGCACAGGTTCATATTGGTGGCTATTGACTACTTCACCAAGTGGGTAGAAGCAGCCTCTTATACGAACGTGACGAAGCAGGTCGTTGCCAGGTTTCTCAAGAGAGACATCATTTGCAGATATGGGGTTCCCGAGAGGATCATTACTGATAATGGTTCTAATTTGAACAATAAGATGATGGCCGAGCTGTGCCGGGAATTCAAGATTGAGCATCACAATTCTTCTCCCTATCGTCCGAAGATGAGTGGGGCGGTTGAGGCAGCCAATAAGAATATTAAGAAGATTGTGCAAAAGATGGTGGTGACCTATAAGGACTGGCATGAGACGTTGCCGTTTGCATTGCATGGGTATCGAACATCGGTGCACACATCTACTGGGGCAACGCCTTTCTCATTGGTATATGGAATGGAAGCGGTGTTGCCGGTTGAGGTTCAGATTCCCTCTTTGAGAGTCCTGATGGACGTAAAGTTGCAAGAGGCTGAATGGGTAAGGACCCGGTATGAAGAGTTGAGCCTGATTGAAGAAAAGAGGCTAGCGGCTACCTGTCATGGGCAGTTATACCAGCAGAGAATGAAGCGTGCTTTCGACAGAAAGGTACGACCTCGGGTATATCACGTGGGTGATATGATGCTGAAAAGGATCCTTCCTCCTCAAAACGATCGAAGGGGCAAATGGACACCCAATTATGAAGGTCCATTCGTGGTCAAGAAGGTTTTCTCTGGCGGAGCCTTGTTGTTAACGACCATGGATGGCGAGGATTTTCCATCCCCTGTGAATGCGGATGCAGTTAAAAAATACTTCGTATAAAGAGACCCGCTGGACGAAAAGAATAAAATAGTCCAGGCAAAAATGGGCATCCCGGTGAACCAAAAAACAGAAAGAAAAGGTTCGGGCAAAAATTAGGGATAAAAAGAAAAATGTACACCCGGCAAGTCGAAAACCTGAGAGGGCGACTTGGGCAAAAAAGGGTATCCCGGTGGACTGAAAACTCGAAAGGGCGGTTCAGGCAAAAGAGGGATTGAAACGAACAACTGCGTCTGGCATGATCATTTGCGCTTTGGTTAAAGCATCATGGATAATACCCGGTAGGGATCAATCAGAATCGTCTTGTTCAGAAGGCAGAAAGCACGGAGAGTCTGAGGACATATGGGGTGTAACCGAGTTGGAACTCGATGAGATCACGGGTTTCACATTGCCATTAGGATAGATTTTTCCTTTTGTGCAATTACCTCTTTTCAGGAATTGCTTCCTTTGTATTGCTCAATTTGAGCCACACACTTTTCAATCAATAAAATGCATATTCAGTCAAATAATTTTGTTTTTTGTTTTTCATTACCGCTTTGATTGCAAAAACATACGATTATTGTGATAAAGAATTTTGCATTTTGAGACATACAGGTCCCTTCCAATGCATGTTTATAAGATTGAAGCTTGAAATCTTATTCGGAAGGTTGAGTGACCCAAGTGTTGAAATCTTGACACGCCTGGGGCGCGGTTTTATCTAACGATCTCTTTTGCAGGTGCTGTTAGGAATTTTCACTCACTTGCAGGTTGTGATGTGGAAGCTTTTGACAAAACAAATCCCCATGGAGTCCAATCGGGGACGAATGAACAGAAGAACGATGGAAAAGACGGCGAGAGACGTACGACGATCCTTGGAATTAATCAAGAAGACTCTTCAAAGTCTGAAAATTGAAAAGTCTGTATAAGTCCCAGGAGTTCGCTCTCCGTCGAGTACGGAACGGTTTGGAATACAAGATGATGGAGCAGAAAAGGTCCAGACGAGTCGGGATGCATATCCCCAGGCAGAGTCGTGAGGACCAACCCCCCAGCAGATTCCAGATCTGTGGCTTCCCCAGTAGGGTCCGGATGGTTATCCCCAGCAGGTGTCAGATCGATACTTCCCCAGTCGCCAGGCTAGAAGGTGGCTGTTTCCCAGCGGAGGTATCTGTGAGGGTTCCCCGAAGCAGAGTCGGGATTTATATCCCCAGCAAGTCAAAGACTGTTGTATCCCCACGGAGTGTTGGTGGTTATCCCCAGCAGTTTCCCGAGCGGATTGGGTGCAAAGGAAGGTTCGTCCCCAGCAAGGGTTGCCTTTTCCCAGCAGCAGTGCTATTCCCCTACAGGGTGGAGATCGGAGTATTGGCGAGTTCCTCAGGAGAGTGTCTCGAGCTCCCCAGAAGAGTCCCTTGAGGGGGACACTTTTTATGCATTCATCATGTAGAATAAGCATATCATGTTGCATGGAAAAAATAAATCGCGTAGCATTTCCATAATTATGGAGCATTACGCAGAAAAAGTCATTCATCATTACAAGCATAAGCTAGTCTCAAACCGTGGTTACTGTTTGAGAGGTGATTTGGCCCAAAAGGTGAAGAGGTTACTCCGAGGAGTTTAGCCTCATGGTTTTAATCAAAGGTACTCCCCAGTAGTGCGATACTGGAGGAAGTTTCTGTCAGGCAAGACAGCAGTCGGTAGATGTTACTCTGAGGAGTTTAACATCGTGGTGATTGTATCAGCAATGTTCCCTAGTAGTGCGATACTGGAGAAACTTTTCCGTCGGACAGAGATGGAAAGGTTACGCGATCAGCGCAACTCAAGCCGTGGTTACCGCTTGAGGTTTTGGTTTCGCCGGATGGTGAGGATATTACTCTGAGGAGTCTAGCATCATGATGTCAGATCAGCAATGTTCTCCAGTAGTGCGATACTGGGATGAAACTTTTTCCGTCGAACGGAGATGGAAATGAAATCAAAGGATGTTACGCGATCAGCGCGACTATCGGGGTTCAATCGAAGAAAGGGAAATGTTGAGGCATTTTTTGGAGAGTGGGGTTCAAATGGAGAATGGAGTTGAAGACTATATCCGGGATGAGGTCATCAGGATTATCTTCTGTTCATGTGTCACCTAAGACTTTGGCGGAGGCCAACAGGGGTCGTTATGGGTGTCTTCTGAGGAAGAGATGCACATGTTACCTTCCTTTTGTGAAGGTGTACCCTCTGATATGTCGCCCTCAGAGTGGTGTTTGGTGTTATTTCCGACGTTGCCAGCGGAATTATCACAAGAAATTGGAGAACGGGGTTCAAATGGAGAAAGGGAAATGTTGAGGCATTTTCTGGAGAGCGGGGTTCAAACGGAGAAGAGGAAATGTTGAGGCATTTTCTGGAGAGCGGGGTTCAAATGGAGAAAAGGAGACACGAGGTGTTTTCTGGAGAATGGGGTTCACAATGGCGATCACGAGTTATCGTCAGGCGACTGGGGTTCAAATGGAGAATGGGGTTCATTATTTTGGCAAACAAGATGTCGGGGTTCAAATGCAGTGATCTGGAATCATTTGCGCGGAAGATATTTCGGGGTTCAAGAAAATGGAAAAGAGAAATCATCAGAAAATTTTCGGGTTCAAGAAAAGAAAAAGAAGTAATAATAATCCCCAGCGGATGTGGTGTTCAGGCCATGGTTATCCCTGTGTTACCATTTATTTTGGTATCCAGGTCGACGTTTTTGTTTCGGTATTCCAGCCGACTTTCTCCGTTCCAGACGAATTTTTGTTTCAGAAGACTGTTTCTTTGCCGATTCTGACAGGCATTGTTAATTATTTCCCATCAGAGTGCAAATTGTTCGTCTGTTCTTGGTATTCAATCACTCTTCATCCTGATCATCTGAAAGCCGAGGCTATTCATATCGACAGGTTCACAGTGGATTGAATAGGGGCAGCTGTAACACCTCAAAATTTGCCCTCCTCTCTTGGGACTAGCATAACACATTGCATATCATTTTTAGGTCATTACGCATTGCATATTGCATATCATGTGGCTACATTGTGCAAGTTATCCTCATGAGTCTTGGTCAGAAGATAAGAGGTTGAGATTCAAGCTGAGGGTTTCCTTGAATGGGTTGATCATTAGCCATCTGAGGATTGTGCTACAAATTAGGGTTTCATGATTTCTCAAGGAGATTGATCTATATCTTGGTTGCAATGATACATCATCATCATCATGGTCTTGTTATCATCCCAGAGATTCAAGAGATTGATCAGATACCTTGAGATTAGGGTTTTGACCATTGGTCAACCCTAATCATCTGCATTGGGCCAATCAGGGCATGGCAAGGAGATGTGGTCTACAATGAATATGGGGATCATCATGTGATTATATTGAGCTTATGGAAGCTAGGGTTTCATCATTGAGCCATTTCATCAGGAGATTGAGGCTCAGCTTGATCAGTGCACAGCCAAATTCATCTATCAATCAGAAAAGTCAACTTTGGTCAACTGTGCTTGATTTGATGGATTTGGAGGTGGGAGAGAGTTGGATACACTTCATTCATGTTGAAACAAGTTTTATTTGACATTTCAAACATCAAGAATGAAGAAAATAAAGTCAGGAGAAAACTTTCCAAAAATGGAAAGTGACTTGTAATGAAAGTTTTCAAAAATGGAAAGTTTTTCACCTCAAAATTACATGTCCAAAAATGCTTCAAATGAAATTTTGTTAAACATGAAAGTTGTAGATCTTGCTCTCACCTTTCCAAAAAGTCCAAGAACTTGAATTTCTCATGTATGGTTGGTAAGTTATGATCAAATCATTTTCCAAAAATGCCTAAATTCAAAGTGGCATAACTTTCACATGGAATGGCCAAATTGGATGATCTTTCTTTGAGCAAACCACATTTCACATGTACTTTCATAATGCATGGTCAAATTTCATCAAAAATAATCATGGCAAAAAGTCATTTTTCAAGTGGATTATTTGAAAATTGGTGGGAAAATAAGTGATTTTGTGAAATACTTGGATTTTGCACACAAAGCCTATTCCAACACTTCACAAATGACAATTAGAACTTGCTTGAACTGTCATTGCACTGTTACATTGGCTAATTTGCAAAAGGACTTTTTGGACATAACACTTGAAGTTGCATTTCACTAATTCACTTTGGTTTTGCTAATTTGGATTAGTAAATGGATTAAGGCATGGTATATAACATTAAGTGTAACAGAAAATGATATTCAGATTGCACATTTTAAGATCTAACTACTTTTCCCTCCAAAAACCTCTCAATTCTCCAAAATTTCTTCACACTTTTTTCCACAATTCTCATCAAATTCTTCATCAATCTCGTTGGTTTTTGTTTGATCCATACTCTACAAGTGGTGTTGATGAACTGTTTCAGCAAACTCGTGGCCAAAGCTTGCTGAATTTGGACTGTTGGAAGTTTGATCTACCATGGCAATTTCATAATTCTTGCATCTGTAGCATTGTTGAGCTGAGGCACGTGTTCCAATCATCTTCCATAGCTTTGATCTTCATCTGTTTTCATATTTTACACCTGGAAAAGCGCGATTCAACATCTGCCATCTCCATAAGGTAAATTCTCGAATTCTTTAATTGCTTGAATCATCATATGTCTTAGATAGATCTTTCAACGTAGAATAGCATGCTGCTCGTGGTTTTGATTTTGGTTGAGTATAGAGAGAGAAATCTTGATTGGAAGTTTGATGTGTGAACCTTATTTCGCTCGATCCGGTTGATGTGTTGAGAGTTATGTAAAATGCTTGCCATATCCATGATCTAGGTTGAAGGACGAACACATTGATATATGATTTGCTCATTTTGGTTGAATTTTGCTTATACTGCATTTTCTGGATTTTTGTTTGATGAACTTGGTGAAGAACGTGTCCAGATAGGTGTTTGATCCGTTTTGGCCTGGCTGCGTTTTGAATTTGTGTTTCCCGCTAGCGTGAGCCAATGAGAGTGCGCCAGCGAATTAATGAGGAACGGCGTCGTTTTGAACTTCGCTGTGAATATTACAAAATTGCCATTATTTCAATATTAATTCATTTCATTTCTTTTTCTTTTTTCAATTCCATTTCATTTTTGATCCATGATTTAGAAAATTCACAACTAATTCATTTCTTGTACAAATTTTGTGAGGTTTTTTTGCATGATTCTCCTTATGATGTGTAGTTTTTAATGGTGATTTTTATGATTTTTGTGCACATGTGAAAAAATAAATTGCTTAGGGATTGTTTGGATGTATGCTTCATGTATATGCTTTGCCATTTCATTCATAAAATGATGATGCTTGCATAGAAATGCTTGAAATGTTTTGTGCTTATTCTTGACTCTTTGCTGGTGATTTTGGTATGTAGTTTGTAATTTTTGGATCCCTGGTTGAGGAGATATGGATTTTTGATTAGAGGTGTGACAATTTGTGTCACACCATGCTTGATGAACTTCATGATTTTATTTGGCATGCTTAGGGATATTGGATTGAGCTAAAATTTTGCATGATTGAGAATATGGATGTTGAGAACACATGTGATTTTTTCTGGATTTATTGATGACATTTCCTATTTGATTGGAAGTTTTCCCTCTGTTTGGTCATTTGGTGATTTTTTGTGACACATGTTTGTATTTAGCTTGTGAAATGCTGGTCATTAATTGGATGGAGATGAAATTTGACATGTGAATTCTAGACACATTATAGGTCCTTGTGGTTTTGATCCCATTCATTTATCATGTATTGTCACTGTTTTATGATTTTTGGAAGTTGATGCTTGTGTTGATGCCTTGTGTTGGCTTGCTTGAGATTGTGTTGACTTTTTGATTTTCATTGACCTACTTCCCTTAATCCAAATGAGCTGAAATTTGATATGCTATTCATTGAATGTGTTCTGTTTAGGTTGGATTTTTTGTGGAATTTATTGAGCTGTTTTGATATTGATTTGATGGTGATCATTCTGTTTGGTCCTTTGAGGTTGCAAATTGCATGTTTGGTGCCTTTTTGTGCATGAAATGATAATGGTGATTGATATGAGCATGGGACCAATTGGATTTGCTTTTAAATTGTTTGATTGTGATTTTGGATAATTTTCACTTGCTGTTTTGTTTTTTCATCTCCTTTGGACCCTAGGCTTGGCCTAGTGGTCTTGTTTCTCACTTTTGAATTGTGTTTCAGGAAGAGATGCAATGGCTTTAAGGAGAAAAATGCAAGTTGATTAAATTGAGTTTGGTTGCTTGTTGTAAACTAACTTGTGTGTTTTGTAGGATGCTTGTCTCAATTGAGTTGATTGTGCTTTGCACATGGCATTGCTTGTACAGATTAACTGTTGGTTCTTATCTGTTTGTTTTGGCTTTTGTCTGGTATACTGATTGTATTTGATTGATTTCAGGTACATTGGTTGCTAATAGTTCCTTGAGAACTTGCTTGCTGTTACTTGGTTGTATAAACCAATTGAGGTAGAATCTCTTGTCTCCATGTAGTCTGGAAGACCTGGCCTGTTACTTGGCCAGGCAACTGTCTGAAGTCCTCCTTAAGAGGCGATGTTTGTGATTGTTTAACTTTGTCCCCAAGCAGGAAAAGGCCTTGATTAAGGCAATTGGCAGAACCCAAGGGATGTGCAGTCCATCCCCTGCTATTCTTGTTGAGTCGTCCCTCTGCTCACACCACTGTGTAGATGCATTGGGACATTAACCCAAGATCAGTTGAGTCAGAGTCTTGAGTGTAGAAGGGTCCCGCTTTCTGAACCCACGCTCCTTTGTCTGAAGCTCTCCCTGGACAGGGATAAGAGCTGTGAAGTCTAATCTTCACTCACCCTTCATCAGCTTCACCCTGACTCTCAATGTCAGGGTTAAGAGCTAACGCCACCCTTGTACAGATGACTTGCTTTGGCAGTCTGACCCTTTGTTTGAGCCCACTTTGACTGGATATAGTGTGTGCTATCTGAAATGTTTGCTTGGTTTTGTTTATGCTTGCATGCTTGTTTTTCCTGGATAGGATTAGCTTGCTGTGGTGCAAGTAGATAGTGAACCTTAACATAGGGCAATGATGCATGATAACACCTAGGCTCGAGTCCAGCTCCCTAGTAGTGTGTCTCCCTTTGTTTCTGGTTAGGAGATAGTTTCTCCCCTGTTTAGGGGAACTACGTCGCCCTGATCCTCATACCAGATGAGGTACGTAGGCAGGAGACCGTGCGAGGTCTCTCCGGGCACTTTGTTTTCTTTTTGTGTGTGTGCTTGACAGTTATAGGCTCGAGTTCCCGACTCCCTATTAACTTGTTGGTTGTTTCTTCTTGTGTGTGTAGGAGACGGATGTAAGCCCAGCCATTGGCATTCCTTATCCTCTTGTTGTGTGCTTGGAAGCTGATATAAGTCCAGTGATTGGCATTCGGGTTCCAGTGTGGGTTTGTTTGGTTCGGAAGCTGATGTAAGTCCAACGATTGACGTTCGGGTTCCATGTTTGCCTTTGTGTGCGTTGTGTCTTGTTTGGCGTGCGTGAGCCGAACTACGGCAGCTCTGATTCTCGTTCCAGACGAGATACGTAGGCATAGGATGCGATGTCCTAGCGAGCCCATTCCTCTTATCCCCCACCTGTGTTGTTTTCGGTGTGTGTGTGTGGTGTTTGTTTTAGCAACCTTTTCTTTCTTTTAGAGCGTGGATCACGTCGAGTACGACGAACGTGAGGGGTGCTAATACCTTCCCCTTGCGTAACCGACTCCCGTACCCTTTCTCTTTGGTCGCGAGACCATGCTTTTCCAGGTTTACTCTGAGCGTTTCCTTTCCCTCTTTTGGGATAAATAACGCACAGTGGCGGCTCTGTTTGTTTTTGTTTTAGCCCGCCGGTTGTTTTTCGCGGATGCGACAGCTGTCCCCTGAGGGGGATACTTTTTATGCATTCATCATTTAGAGAAGCATAGCATATTGCATAACTAATCGCGTAGCATTTCCATTTCCATGGAGCATTACGCCATCAAAAAATGCAAGCATACGCATGCAAAGCATAAAAAATTCTCGGTATTCCAAGTGATAAACCAGAATCTTGTTTCCAGTACTCAGACTGAAGGTTGTTCAGGACTTATTATCCTCTGCATAGGTCGTTGGCCCACGTGCCGCCTCAATTATCATTTTCCCTATTTCTTCCGATACTGACAGGCATAACAAGTCTCCGATGTTCAGATCGAAGTGGCATTCAGGTCAATTTCCGGTATTCAGACCGAAGTGGCATTCAGGCCAGTTTCCGGTATTCAGACCGAAGTGGCATTCAGGCCAAGTTTCCGGTATTCAGACCGAAGTGGCATTCAAGCCAATTTTCCGATGTTCAGATCGAAGAAGTGTCTGACATTCAGGTCGATGCAACCTGTGGCATTCAGGCCAAGTTTCCGGTATTCAGGCCGAAATGGCATTCAAGCCAATTTTCCGATGTTCAGATCGAAGAAGTTTCCGACATTTAGGTCGATGCAACTTGTGGCATTCAGGCCAAGTTTCCGGTATTCAGACCGATATTAATAATCTCATATCTTCCGATGCTCAGTATTCAGACTGATGAGCGGCATTCAGGCCATGGTTATTTCTGTGTTACCATTTATTTTGGTATCTAGGTTAACATTCTTTTTCGGTATTCAGACCGACTCTCACCGTACCAGACGGATTCTTCTTTCAAGACCACCTCTTTGCCGATTATGACAGGCATTGTTACTTCATTTCACTTCGGTGAGAATGGAGAACGGGATTCATTGTTTGACAGCAAGAGTGACATGAAGTTGTCGGGGTTCAAATGCGGTGATCAGGGATCATCCGCGCGAAAAAAAAATCAAAGAAGTTTTGGGGTTCAAGAAAAGCAAAAAATAATAATAATTCCCAACGGAGCGCAAATTGTTCGTCTGTTCTTGGTATTCAACCACTCTTCATCCTGATCATCTGAAAGGCGAGGTTGTTCATATTGACAGGTTCACAGTGGATTGAATAGGGGCAGCTGTAACACCTCAAATTTTGCCCTCCTCTTCTTGAGACTAGTTTGACACATTGCATTTCATATTTTAGGGCATTAGGCATTGCATCTTGCATCTCATATGAACTTGAGAAGGTCATCCTCCAAAGTCTTTTCAAAAGATGAAGAAGGTAGGTGATTCAAGCCTGAGGGTCTCTATGAATTGATCATCAACCACCTGAGGGTATGGGCTTCAATTAGGGTTTCTTGATTCTTCAAAGACCTTGAGCATCATCTTATTTGCAAGGATATATTACCATCATCATGGTTCTATCATCATCAATAGTTTCAGAGTTCTTCCTCAGGTTCCTCTGGATTAGGGTTGTGACCTCTGGTCAACCTTAATCAATGCCCTTCTTCCAACTAGGGTTTCTCAAAGAGATGAGGTATTTTCTTGGGATGAGGATCACATGGTTATCATAAGGGGCTTACATGAGCTAGGGTTTCATTTTTGAGCAATTTCCCCAAGTGGTAGAGGATCAAGTGGATCAAGGCATTTCAAGGTCATCTGAGGATCAAAAAGTCAACTGTGCAGTCAACTGAGGGCTATGACGTGGGGAAATGAGTTGAGACACCTTAATCATGTTCAAAAGAGGTCCATTCATCATTCTAAACATCCATCTTGAAGATTCAAAGGTCATGGCAAAAGTTACTAAAAATGGAAAGTGACCTGTAATTCAAAGTTTCCAAATTTGGCAAGTTTTTGGTCCACTTTCAACTTGACTTTTCAATATCAAAGATGTTTCAAATGGATTTTTGGTGAACATGAAAGTTGTAGATCTTTGTCTCCCCTTTCTAAAAAGCCCTAATTCATGTTCATATGATGAATGGTTGAGGAGTTATGGTCATTTGATCACAAGGTGTGCATGGAAATTCAAAATGGCATAACTTTTGATACAATGCTCCAAATTGGTTCATTCTTTTAGCAAAACGTTTCTCATGTTCAAGACTTCTCAAATGTGCTTTTGCCATGCATGGGAAAAGTGTGTATGCTCATTATTTCACACATGTGCAAAATGAAGTGAATCTTCACCATTCATTCTTGGCTTAAGATACAAGCAAAGTGACCTTTCAATCCTAGCCCTTGGTTGTTCATGAGTGAATTGAAAGCCTTGCATGGGAAACTATACGTGCATTATGGCCATGAAGTGTCATTATTCATTTTTTGCAATTGGTTTAATAATTCACTAATCATGTTTAGTGAAGGTCTAATTTGGTTTTCAGCATCATTAGCATGAAGTATAAATACCAAAACCCTAGCCATAACTGCCATAACTGCCATAACTAACTTTTGAGATCAAAATTCAAGAAACTCTCCAAATTTTCTCTCTCTTCGATTTGCATTTTTTCCACATAACTCTCAAAGATTCTTGCATATTCTTGATCATCATGCTTCACTGATCAAGAATCATCATCTGTTTGGTGCAATTCATCAAGATTTCGAGCAGTTCATGTGCATTCTCATGAAGATGGAAGTTGGAAATTGAAGTAGATCCAAGGAGTTTCATCCAATTCTTTTTACACAAAGCTTCAAGAGAAGTTCAAAGGATTAGATCTGGAGCATATGAGCTTGAGAGGACGCGAATTCAGAGATCTCCATTTCAGGTGAGTTGAAATTCACTTCCTCCTTTTGCTGATTTTAAGTTATAGATTGGTAGATCGTGTTGCACAGGTCATGGATATATGCTTAAAATTGAAATTGGTTGAGAATTGAGGTTGTAATGTTGAATGGAAGTTTAGATCTAGGAATTTATTCTCTTCGATTTGCAAATTCTATGAGGAATTAGGAGAAATGGATGTGATATTTGGAACCTACGTTGAAAACCGATTCGAATGGTATAGGCCTTGAGAATTTCTGGAAACTTTGTGTGGTGGCGCCGCCGTGGGAGCCACCGTTGGTTCGCCGGAGAAGACGACCGGAGTAGAGCTCCGGCGTCTGCGTATTGCTAGGGTTTAGTGCTGACTGTGTGCTGCGTGGCTCATGCGTGGACAATTGATTGGAGAAGGATGCATTGACCAAGCCATGCACGCGTTGAAACGCTGACTGAGTGTGCTGACGCATTAATGAAGCGCTGCGTTTTGGTCATTTAAACGTGAGCCATTGATCAGATGTGCGCGCCAGATCCAACGACTGATGTATTTTCTGGATATAATTCAAATTATTTGTTTCCCTCCATTTCCATTTGTTAATTCAATTATTTTGTTGTTTTGTAAAATTCATAAAAAATGTAAAAATAGTCCAAATGAGTCCCAATTTTTTTTCACAGCTTTATATTGATGTCTACATTTTTATGATGTTAATTTCATGAATTTTTGCTGGCTGGATTTTTATTTGTGAATTTTTGAATTGATGTTGTGCCAAATTGACCTATTGCATTCAATGTGTTGTGAAATTCTCTATGTTGAGCCATTTGATCAAATTTTTTGCATACATGATCTTCATGCATGACATGAATTATTGGTCACTGGTTTGGAATTTTCCTCACATGTTATCATCATTTTTGACACATGGAGATAAATGTGACAATTTGTGTCACATTTTTGACATTGAATTGGTGCATTTTTGTTTACATAGCATTTGCATCATTCTGGACTTGATTTTTTGCATGTTGAACATTCATGACATGAGGAACTTGTATAAAAAGTCTCAAGGTCAGTGCATGCATTTCTGATTTGATTTGAATTTTCTAATTTGGAAGTTCATTTTGTGTATATTTTTGATCATTACATGGCATAGGCCATTTGAGGCACTTGATTATGGATTTGATGCTGGTCCTTTTGAGGATATTAGATGGAGTGTTTGAATGTGGGATGTGTAGAAGGATGGGTTCTGTTTTGGTCATTTGATTGGGTTTTGAATCTTGTCTTTGCACTAGGATTGTGTACATAAACTAACTTCGTTTTGTGTTTCAGGTTTGGATACTCATTGAGGATTGGGTTTGCTCTCACCTTATGAGATGCATTGAGTTCTGACTTATGTTTGTTTTGTAGGTTTTTAAGTGATGTGGTGAGCTCATGAGTTCATTTGAGTGCTTGGGCATTATGCATTGAATTGTGTAACTGTTGGAGAGTTTCACTGCTTGTTTTCTGGTTGTATAATTGAAGTACTGACTGTTTAGTCTTTGTACAGGTACCTTAGTTGCTTGCTTGCTTTTGCTCTTGCTTGAGCATTGGATTATGGTTGACACACCACTCAGGTAGTTAGCTTCTGACTTCATGTAGTCTGGAAGTCCTGTCACCTTTTTGGCAGGCATTTTGCAGGCAAGTCCTCCTTCAGAGGCTCTGTTTGTGTTTGTTTACAATTGTGCCCAAAGACCTCCAAGAAGAGGCATGTGATATTTGATAAGACCTCCAAGAGAAGAGGAAATTGACGGATAAAAGGGATTAGTAGCCAATCACCCGTGATTCAGTGTGTCGTTCTTTATGCTCGCACTACGTGCTGATGCTTCTGAACATGTACCCCATATCTTTGTTCAGGGTCTGTCAAGTGGAATAGGATCCCGCTTTCTGGATCCCCACGCTTTCTGTGTCATGAGCTCACCCAGGCCAGGGTTAAGAGCTATGAGGTCTCATCCTCATTACCATTTTGATCTGCTCACCCTGACGTTCAATGTCAGTGGTTAAGAGCCCAGTTGATTACCCATTACAGTTTGGCTTGTTTGTCGAGGTTGATATGACCCCTCTTGACTAAAGCCTACCCATTGTTTGGGCCTCTTGCATGGATATAGTGTGTGATGCTTGTTCACTTGTCCTGGTGTGTTTATCTGCTTTCCTCTTCTCATCTCCATTTCTGTAGGAGTTGTATGATTGATTTCTGAGGAAGCTGAATGCATGTTAGGGACCTCAACTTAGGGATATTGATGGCATGACAACTATTAGGCTCGAGTCTTAGTCTCCCTATTAGTTTGTTGTCTCCCTGGTCTCTGGTTAGGAGAGTGTTTTACCCCTGTTAAGGGGAACTACGTCGCCCTGATTCTCATACCAGATGAGATACGTAGGCAGGAGGTTGTGAGCGATCTCTCCGGGCACCCTTTTTCTTTTTTGATGTGTTGTTTTCGTGTGTGGTTCACCCTTTTCTTTGTTTTGGTGTGAGTACCCGTTTGTTCAGCGTGTGTGTGTGGTATGTTCATACCTTTGGGGATTTCTTCTGATATTATTGGGGTTCATCTGTGACGGTTGTTGGTACTTGGGGTTCATATCGGGGATCATTGGTGTTTGTTATTCAATTGGGGTTCATATTCGGGGTTCATTTGTGATGGTTATTGTCAGGAGTCGGGTGTAAGTCCATGTATTGGCAGTCTGTTTCCTTTTGTTTTTGTTATTGTCAGGAGTCGGGTGTAAGTCCATGTATTGACAGTCTGTTTCCTTTTGTTTTAGTTATTGTCAGGAGTCGGGTGTAAGTCGATGTATTGGCAGTCTGTTTCCTTTTGTTTTTGTTATTGTCAGGAGTCGGGTGTAAGTCCATGTATTGGCAGTCTGTTTCCTTTTGTTTTTGTTATTGTCAGGAGTCGGGTGTAAGTCCATGTATTGGCAGTCTGTTTCCTTTTGTTTTTGTTATTGTTAGGAGTCGGGTGTAAGTCCATGTATTGGCAATCTGTTTCCTTTTGGGTGTTTCTTTTGACGTCTCAGCGTCTCCTTTTTGGTGTCTTGTTTCGGCGTGCGTTAGCCGAGCTACGAGTGTTCTGATTCTCCTCTGGATAGAGAAGATACGTAGGCATAGGATGCGATGTACTAGCGAGTACGTCTCCTCTCCCCGAACTACGTCGACTCTGATGTTTGTTTCTGACAAACTACGTAGGCCGAGGATGCGACATCCTGCCGAGTCCACTTCCCCCGTCTTCTTTCCTTTCCCCACCTGCTTATTATTCCAGTTTGTGCAGTTTTTTGAGCAGTTTATTAGCAGCAACCCTTTTCCTATTCTTTGAGCTACCCTTTTGAGCGTGGATCCCGTCGAGTACAACGAACGTGAGGGGTGCTAACACCTTCCCCTTGCGTAACCGACTCCCGTACCTTGTAATCTCTGGTCGTAAGACCGCTCCTTTCCCTTTCTTATGTTAGTCCTGCGCTCCCTTTCCGTCATAGGATGAATAGCGTCAGTGGCGGCTCTGTATTTTCCCCGCCGGTTGTTTTTCGCGTTGCGATAGATGGTTATTATGTTGTTATGATGTGTGGATAACTGTTGTGTGGAATTGTGTTATGGAATGGATGATGTACATGTGATAATCTAATGCTTACTTATTATCATGCTTTCCTTTATATAATTATGATATCTCATCCCTTCTGTTTGAATGTTGCCTCCACGTGGGCAACCTGTAGATAATCTGCAATAGAAGCTTAGATGTGAGTGGAAGATGAAGTCTTCCATTTATTTTTGTGCACGACGTCTGCTCTGATGTGTAACATCGGGAATTGGGAACACTGCGTCTTTTGTTATGTTTTAACATTCCTGATGATGACATGTTATGTTGATGTTGGATATGTTGAGTTAACTGTTTGTTATTGTTGTTCCGCTGCTATTTAATAAAAGTTAACATTCAAACATGTAGTTATTACTACTATTTTTATAAATTCCAAGTGTTATATGTCTTTTCGATTGAGCGGGTTGATTGTATGTTGTAGTGTAGCATCCTAAATTTCATGTTGAATTGTTTTACTTTGATAAATATTTTAAATTTACATGGAGAGAATTTAGGGTGTTACACCAATAGTTTCAGAAAATAAAAAATTACCAAATAGATTCATAATATAATACCGAGCTTTAAGTATTTTTTCATACTCAATTGAATAGTATTGTTTAAGATATTTTAGATTAATACCTTGACCTCTAGTTGTGTACTTTCATATCACGTAATTTGATAACATAAAATAATTATAAATTAAATAAAATCTATATAATAATATATTTCAATTCAATAATTAATTTTAAAAAATATTTATTTAATATAATATTAGAGTAAATATAACTCTTAGTGTATAACATATTCAAAATTATTTTTTGAGTTTTTCTGCGATTAATTTCATTCACATATACTCATTACATTTCACAACAATCGTTGCTTTTTTTTGACAACTTCACATCTTATAAGAAAATCTTATAAGAAAATACGATTAATTAATGAAAGAGAAATTTTACCGATTATGCATAACTTGCTGGTGCATTTCAAATGTTGTCACAATTGAAAATGAAAAATAATAAATTGAGAGTGATGTTCATAATATAAAGTAGAAGATACAACTTAAAAAATAATAATAAAGTTGTTTTGAAGACTAAAAGCAATCATTTTAAGACATTTTCTTTTATAAATCTGATAACTATTATGACAATGAGGGAATATTTTCTTTGAAAATAAAATAATATGTTAGTAGGACATCAAATCTAACTTAATAACGTGATAATTGGTAATTGTTGAATTGTGTGTGAGTATAAGTGATGTTTTTTTTCCTCATGTTTGCTGATTCAAAATTTGCATATTCAATTATTAAAATTAACCAGCAATACTTAAGTATATATCTAAAAGAATCTTGGTCCTACTAGTTATATGGATTATTACTACATCAAGGAAGTGTTAATATGTATCATTAGCCATAAAATCAAGATCTAATCTTGGAGATACTATACTTTTGTTTTAGGGAATCAAAAGTGACGTCTTTTATTCACTCATTGCAATAAATTTAACTAAATGTATATTATCAATCATAATGAATGGTGCTCTATAGAGTGGTTGTAGCTAGAGGGAAAAATGAATTCCTCTTTGTATTTGTATACTAATAATATAGATAGATTGAGATGAATATCAAAAAAATGATTCCCTTTCACATGCATCTAATTGAAAAATAAATGAGATACGTGTGCAATATATCTTATATAATACACGTTGAAGGTTATTGTCTCATGCACGGATTATTATGATATCCATTTTTAAAGTAAATAGAGAATTTTATTTAGATCCACTTTTTTAAAATCTTAATTGATAAAGAGAAAAGAAGTATGTTTTGGTAATGCATAAATTAGAAATTAGTTTCGAAGTCGACGGATTGGCGGCGCCGATAGGTCGCTTTGATTTTGATGAGTGATTCAGGTTTGATTGGTATTGGATCCAATCTATTCAATTTTCGGTAGGTTGTTTCGGTTTGCAAATCAGTTTGTTAATGAGTTGTTTTTCGATGTTGAATTTTAACAATTATAAATATGTATATCCATCATTCTTGTCTTAAATATCTTAAAATTTTATAACGGAAGATAAAGAGAAGGGCTTGAGAATCCTAAATGATAAATTCTAAAGAGTATGTTCTTGAAATTTAGGAAACACATGGAGATATATAAGGGGATTTATAAACACTCGTAAACACTATGCATTTGTGTTATTCATATATAGTGTTTGAGAGATAGAGAAGCACTAGGGTAGAAATTAGAGTTTATTTTTGAGAACTAGAATAATTATTTTCTTATAACTCATTTGTAATGTTTTGTAACAAATTTGAAATTATAGTGAAATAGAAAATTACTCTATCCCCCAGACTCAATCTTTTGATCAAATTGGATAAACAACTTACTGTGTTTCTCATCTTTTATCTTTTTATTTCAAGTTAAGTTGTTGTCTAATTGTATAGAGAGTTATTTTAACTAAAGATCATTTATTTTAGTTGTCATTGTTCTTTATTCACACATATCAAAATTTTTGGTGTAATTGAACATTTCAATTTCACAAGTGATGCCACTTTGGGGCAAATGAATTTTGTTTACAAATGAGCATCATGAATTTTAAATGAAAGATTGAGAAGTTTTCTAGAGACAACAATTTTAGATTGTGAAAAGTGAATATACAAACATTCTTAATTAAAAAAAAGTGTATTGGAACATCAAAGAGTGATGTATCGATGCCTGCACGTCTGTCACAAAATGAGAACACCGAGACAATAAATAAGATCATAAATATCATTATCTTTTTTAGAACAGTAACACGAATACATATTAGAGTATAGAGAAACACACAAAAGCTTTATTCACGCAGTTCAGTTAAATTGCACACGTCTGGGACTATAGAGTAACTATAGTTCACTTTATTTATGTCCTATACATATAATACTAGGTTTTAGATTATGTAAAACCTTAATCCCTAGTTTCTCCCAACAAACCATTATCTCTACCAATAATTATCTCAACAATATGAGTTATTCGCTCAACAATCTATAGTCATCTCAACAACCTATAATTATCTCAAAAATATGAGTTTATACTTTCAACAATCCATAATTATCTCACTAATATGAGTCATATTCGACATTCTCACCTTGGAGTATATCAAAGCCCTATGAAGACTTCCTACATAACGATCCATCGTGGAAACTGGAGAGGTACACCTCCCACTTAACCCTGATAGACATGTAACAAGTTCAAACAATATTTGAATTTGTCACTGGTGGCTGACATGGTCAATATATCAGTTGCATTATATGAATTGTGAACCTCCTGAAGTAATATTTGTCTGGACGCAAACAACACATTGATCTTTTGGAACCTCACATCAATATACTTGGTCCTAGAATGATACACCTGATTGTTCGCGAAATAGATAGAACTTTGACTATCACAATGAAATTAAACTCCACCTTGCCTAACACCCAACTCGTTCACTAACTCTGTAAGCCACAATGATTCATTGGAAACTTCAACTATTGCCATGTATTCTTCATCAGTTGGTGACATAACAACTATGAATTGAACTGATGATTTCTATCATATTGGCCCCCCTGAAAGAGTAAAGTCATACCCTATTGTAGACCTCATATCATTCGGACCACTTGTATAGTCAGAATCCACATATCCCATAACTGATGGATTACCCTACTTCACTCTCAACATGATACCACAATCCGTTGTACCCTTCAAGTACCTTAGGATCCACTTGACTGCTTCCCAATGTTGTTTCCCTGGCTTGGACATGAAATTGCACATTTGGCTAACTGCTTGTGTCAAATCCGGTCTAGTGCAAACCGTAACATACATCAAATAACCAACTGCACTGGAATAAGGAATCTTAGACATACCTTCAATATCTGAGTCTGTCTTCGGACATTGTTCCAAAGAGAGCTTAAAATGATTCGCCAATAGAGTACTCACATGATTTGATTTGCTCATGGTATATCTTCTCAAAACACCTTCAACATAGCTTTTCTGAACCAACCATAATTTATTAGCTCCTTTGTCCCTATGAATTTCAATCTCAAGAATCTTATTTACAACACCTAGATCCTTCAAATCAAACTCCTAACCCGACTTGGTATTCAACTCATTTACATCATGCAAATGATTGAAAATAATTAACATATCATCAACATAAAGTATCAGAAAAATAAAAGAGTCATCATCAAGGCTCCTCACATAAACACAACAATCATAATCACACCTTCTATAGTCAATCAAGAGTGTGTATGAATCAAAGCGCTTGTACCACTACCTTGGAGATTGATTCAAACCATACAAAGAACTCTTCAACATGCAAATATGACTGCCATGTCCAGTATAACTAAATCCTCTGATAGCTCTATGTAGATTTTCTCCTCTAAATTACCATGGAGGAAAGTTGTTTTCATATCCATCTGCTCTAAATGCATATTCATGCTGGCTACTATGACCAATACTGCTCTGATAGAAGTGTGTCTAAATACTTTACTGAAAATCTCATCATAATGAATCCTCTTCTGCTATGAATACCCCTTTGCCACTAGGCGAACCTTAAACTTTCCCTCTTCTTTTTCTATTTCTGCTATCTTTTTCTTGTACATCCACTTGCAATCAATAACTCAGTTTCCCCGTGGCAGCTGAACAAGATCACATGTCTCATTCTTTTTCAAGGACTCCATATCCTCCAACATAACATCCATATACTTATCTTTCTCCTGGCTAGCAATAGCCTCTCGAAAAGTAGAAGGGTCTCCTGAAATGGTAAGAAGAGCATATGCTGTTAAGTCTTCAAACCCATATTTGACTGGAGATCTAATACGACAGAGCTTCGTATCACACACAGGTGTAAAATCTTGTACTTCACTTGAATCTTGCAGTCTACTTGAATCTAAGCCTATAATTATATAAATTCTCAATCCCAAGTTTCCCTCAACAAACCATTATCTCTACCCATAATTATCTCAATAATATGAGTTATTCTCTCAACAGCCTATAGTTACCTCAACAACTTATAATTATCTCAACAATATAACTTATACTCTCAAAAACACATAATTATTTAAACAACTCATAATTATCTCACTAATATGAATCATATTCAACAATCTTATATCTTCGAGATAAAATTGGAAAAATAATTATTCAAATAATTGAGAGTGAAAGAAAAAGAAATGAAAAATCAAGTTTAAATTTCTTCATCATCATACATATATTTTTCCCGAATAGAAATGGTAGCTGATATCATAAAGAGTTTATTACTTTAAGAAGCTATTTGGAAGAGAGCTTTAAACTCTTTTAGGTTCCATTATTTTTTTTATATCTAAAAGAATGGGTCTACAAATTAGATGGATTATAGCTATATCAATTAAATGTTAATGCGTGTCATTATCCACTAATATCAACATCTAATCTTGTTGATACTATACATTTATTTCTAAAGTTAAAAAGAAATCAAAAGTGACGTCTTTTATTCACTCTTTGCATTAAATAAGTCGCAAATATGTATTCTTAACCTAAATGTATTTATCAATCATAATCATTTTTTTTTTCACATAGGAATGAAGCTCTATATAGTGGTTGTAGTTAGAGGAGGGAAAAATGAATTCCTCTTTGTATTTGTATATACTAATATAGATAGACAGAGATGAATATCATATAGTGAAGAATTCTATCTAAAAGTTCATATAATTAATCAAAAATATATGAGATTTATAGAAAAAAAATATTCCCTTTCACATGCATCTAATTAAGAAAAATAAATGAGAGACGTGTACCTTCCAATTCTTAAAATAAATAAAGAATTATATTTAGATCTCACCCATTATTAATTACTTTAAAAAACATTCATATTTTTTTAATGTAAATTTCTAATTATTTTGAGTTGATCTTTTATATTGTTCACTTAATTAAATAGTCTTGTTTGTCTACTAAATGAGGATCAAGAAGGTTTGAGTGCAAAACATTACTATGAAGGCTCTCCCAAAGGAAGATGGGTTTGACGGTCTTGATGGCCTAGGAGGCCCTTGGGAAATATTTATTTGAAAATATCCTTAAAAAATTCTTCTCTCTAAATAAAATGATGTCTTGGATCACCTTTCGTATCAAGCGATTCAGGGAGATGATTCTTCTTATATTTTATCCGATCTCTTCAATGGGTGAGAATTCTAAAATTATTTAAAGTTTGAAAGTAACACACTTGGTAGAGAGCAAACTCGAAAACTTTAATACTCTAACAAGTGCATTTCTATGTATCCAATCCATTTAATTCAATTTTTACTAATTAAATGTTTTAAGAAATGATGTGTTGAAGAAAGAGGTGCAAAGCTAAAAGTAGTAGAGTGCGTCAAGCAATTCTGAAATCATGTTTCTCAGGGGACATATGTCAAACGCGATGCTTAAACAACGAGTGCGACAAGATACACCAGAAACAATACACTAGCTAGTAATAGATGATGGAGTAGAAAATAAATAAAGAACACAATCAAATTGTTTACCCAGTTCGGTGAAACTACACCTATGTATAGGGGACTGCGTCCACAAACCAAGAAAGGAAATTCACTATTAGTAGTTTAGTATATTTGGACTTACAAGCAACAACAAATCCTATGTTGTTCAATGCCTCTTCCTAACCCTACCCAATGACTTTCTTCTTAGAGCCTCCCCCTAAATATGAGAACCTACTCACTTTCTTCTCCGCCACAATCCCAATGATAGGGGAAAACAACCACCAATGCCTAGTGATCAACTTCAATCTTCACAAGATAAAAAATGTTGAAAGTTACAACTCAACTAGACAAACCTTTTATGTTAAGTTACTGAAACATAGAGGTGTACATAAACAGTATTAATTACAACTCAACTAGATAAATCATATATGCCAAGTTACTAAAACATAGAGATGTACATAAAGATTCAACACCAATCCTATTAAGGCATCATCGTGAATACACGACACAAAACATAGACACTCTAAGATCTTCAATGGAAGTGCTTGCTTTCTAATTTAAGTTTGAGCTCCTTATATAGCAATATAACTCTGGGATTTTCTCCTTAGATAAGATCTTTGAATTCGTCCAGAATTAATGCAGTATCTATTTGATATTTGATTTTCTCCTTGAATATCTCCAAAAATATATGATTTGTTTTAATTTACAAACTCAAATTCAAATTTCATTTAAATATGATTTAAACTCCATTCAGCTGTCAAAAAAATCACTTAATCATACTGTTAAATCAATAACAATAAAATCTTTGACCAATCTTCTATAGAACATACTCCAAAACGCAGTATTCTGGCGCCTGTTGCACAAGGCCCAAATATCATACCAACATGCTGGAGCATTGCACCCAACACGTATTTTTTCTGCAGCTTCATACAACTTTAGCAAGCTAGACAAATCTTGAACACTTGGACACTTATCCAAGTTGTTGTTTTGCTAAAATGAACTCAATCCAAAGGGCCAATCCCATAGGAACAACAATCTCCCCTTTGGGAAATTGTGACAAAATAAATCTTCAAGATAAAAAACACTTCTTCCATGAGAACAAGCGACAACCAATAGATGTACTGGATCTTCAAAGCATTTCAGCAGCAACTGTAAGAACACGATTCTGTGTCTAAAATTCATCTCTAAGATTTTGATGATAACAAAGGATGAAACAAATTGGTACCCTAACATATTTATCTAAGTGTGCAGGACTCTAATCGAAAAAGAATCAGATAGACATACATATGACAATCACGTAAGTCTAGAATAACCACTTAGAAGATATTTAAGCAGAGGTTCTGACTCTGAAGAAAAGAAAGCGCACAGAGTCCTACGGAGAGAAGAATCAGACACTCTAAATCTGAACAGTGCATTCAGCGAATCTGATGACTGTACACTTTGGAGAAATCATTATCAGAAATACATCAAGAACTTCTGAAGTCAATCTTCTTTCAGCAACTATCTGAAGATACACACGCTGAACAAGAACATCTGTGCTCCGCGTACTCTGACTCAAGGACAAGCACAAAGACTTAGCTGTGAAGCCTTCCGTTTTTGGTATGAATCTATTTTTGGAAGAGATTTAACGCACTCTAAAATTGCTATGGAAAGGATAAAGAGATTAATGACATTAAAATTCCACCATTGCCAAGATAACCATGTATGCCTCAACTAATGGTCTCCTCATCAAATCTATATAAAGGCTAGATCATCTTCATACACAACAACGAAACATACATGAGAATACTGCAAACAATTCATAATCTCTTTTACTCTTGTTCATTTTTGCTCACACGAGTTGTTGCTCTAAGTGTGAAATATTTTTGTTCTTATATTATGTAACTACTGCTTACCTAGAAGCACTAAGCACATTACTGTATTTTCATTACTTGCTGAATATTCCTCAAGTGACTTGTAAAGTATGTAAACTTGAGAGGGCTAAGAGATCTTTATCCACTTAGACGCTCTTTGTTGTAATCTTTCAAGATTAGTGGATTAAGTCCTTGTTAAAGGCGAAATCACCTTGGCCGGGTGGACTGGAGTAGCTTTGAATTTCAAGCGAACCAGGATAAACTTTTGTGTTAATATCCTTATTTTTCGCGTGTCTTTTTATTTGCAAAAGTTTTTATTATTTGTGGAACAAATTCAACCCCCCCCCCCCTTCTTGTTTTTCTGTACCTTTAATTGTATCAGAGCTCCAGCTCTGTTATTGATTTTCTAATCAAACACTTAACAGTGTAGAGAGATCCAGCGTGAGAAAAACACTATGGCCAACACCAATGAAAGAGACAGTTACAATGCCAAACCTCCAGTTTTTGATGGAGAAAAGTTTGATTATTGGAAAGATAGAACCGAAAGTTTCTTTCTGGGTTATGACGCTGACCTATGGGACATAGTTATAATTGGCTATGTACCTCCTATATCTGATGTTGGTATTGCTATTTCCAGAAATAAAATGACTGATGATCAAAAGCGTGACTTTAAAAATCACCACAAAACAAGAACAATAATGTTGAATGCTATATCCTACAATGAATATGAAAAGATCACCAACAGGGAAACTGCTAAAGAAATACTTGACTCCCTAAAGATGACTCACGAAGGAAACTCGCAAGTCCAAGATCTGGCTCTAATTCAGAAATATGAAGCCTTCAAGATGGAGGACGATGAAGCTATAGAGGTAATGTTTTCTAGATTTCAAACTTTAATTGCAGGACTCAAGGTTTTGGACAGGGGCTACACAACCGCAGATCATGTAAAAAAGATTGTCAGAAGCTTGCCAAAGAAGTGGAGACCCATGGTCACTGTATTAAAACTATCAAAAGATCTGAACAACATAAGCTTGGAAGAACTCGTAAGCTCCCTCAGGAGTCATGAGATAGAAATTGAGGAAGATGAACCCTTAAAAGAAAAGCAAGTCTGTAGCTCTGAAGTGTAGATTTGAGAGACGCAAACCAGAAAGGAACAAAGCTCTCCAAGCAGAAGAAGAAGAAGAAAATTATGACTCTAAAAAGGATGATTCTGATGATGAAGAAGAGTTATCCCTTTTAATCAGAAGAGTTAAACAACTCTGGAGAAAAAGGAATAACAACTTCATAAGACCAAGACCCAAGGGAGATCACTCATAATCAACTTCCAGAGGCAAACCAAACAAAGAGGTAACATGCTATGAATATAAAGAACTAGGTCACTATAGAAACGAATGCCCAAAGCTCAAAAAAGACAGCTCCAGAAGAGAAGGATTCAAGAAAGGTTCTTTTAAAACTAATAAGGGACTCATGGCCACCTGGGATGACTCTGAATCCGATGCCTCAGAATCAGACTCTGAAGAAGAACAGGCAAATGTGGCATTCATGGCTACCGCATCTGGAAGCTCATCAAAAAGAGAATCTGATCCTGAAGAGGTATTTTTTGATCTCTCTCGCTCAGATATTGAATCTTGTTTATCTGAATCTCTAAGCTCATATCAGAAACTTCGACAAAAATTCAAGGCCTTGAAAAGGGTCCTTGAAGGAACCATTGAAGAATGTGATAAGCTTGAGATAAAAGTTTCTGAATTAAAAGACGACATTCTGATTTTGTAAAGAGAAAAGGAATCTCCAAATAAACAATGTTTAAAACTTGAAGAAGCTTTATCTCAAGCCCCACAAACTTCTAACACAATCATATATGAATATGAAAAAGCTTTTCAAAAGTTTCTGAAAAATGGGATAGAAAGAAGCAGAATGACTTCTATGATTTATGGAGTCACTCAAAATAAGAAAAGAGAATAGGATATGACTCTGACGAAGACGAGTAAATACCTTCTGCAGATGATAAACATAATTCCCCTTTCTCTTATCACTACACACATGCACAAACACAAAATTTTACTAATGCTAGAAAACCCAAAGTTTCAAGAAACTCTGGGAGAACTAATCACAAAGGACCCAAAAGATTATGGGTACCAAAGGATAAAATATTTTATGTTTCAGATATCTTATGCAACAGAGTTAAGACATCAATCATGGTACCTAGACTCTGGATGCTCCCGACACATGACGGGAAGAAAGCATATGTTCCAAAGCTTGGAACTTAAAGATGTTGGCTTCGTAGGTTTCAGAGGAAATCAGAAAGGAAGAATCAGAGGCTCCGAAACTATTGGTAATGGATCTCTTCCCTCTATCTCTGATGTTCTTTATGTAGAAGGATTAATGCATAACCTGTTATCAATAAGTCAATTAAGTGATAACGGTTATGATATAATCTTCAATTAAAAAACATGCAAAGCAATTAATCAGAATAATGAAACAGTTCTTTTCACTGGCAAGAGGAAAAACAACATTTACAAAATTAATCTTTCAGATCTAAAAGATCAAAATGTAAAAGGTTTAGTGTCTGTAAATGAAGAGCAATGGGTATGGCATAAACGCTTGGGTCACATTAGCATGAGAAGGATTTCTCAGCTAAATAAACTTGAGTTAGTCAGAGGTCTACCTAAACTGAAGTTCTCTTCAGATGCTCTGCGTGAGGCATGTCAGAAAGGAAAATTTTCAAAAACTTCTTTTAAAAAGAAAAATGTTGTTTCTACCTCTATGACTCTGGAACTCATTCACATTGACTTGTTTGGAGTTGTTAATACAACTTCAGTCAATGGAAAGAAGTATGGACTGGTCATTGTTGATGATTTTAGTCGCTGGACATGGGTAAAATTTCTAAAGCAAAAGAATGAGTCACACTCTGTACTCACTAGCTTCTGTTCTAAAGTGTAAAACGAATTTGACTCTAAAATCATCAGAGTCAGAAGTGATCATGGTGGCGAATTCGAAAATATATTTTTTGAGGAATTTTTTGATTCAAATGGAATATCCCATGATTTCTCCCGTTCTAGAATTCCACAACAAAATGGGGTTGTAGAAAGGAAGAATAGGACACTCCAAGAAATGGTCAGGACCATGATTAATGAAACAAATATGGCTAAGCACTTTTGGGCTGAAGCAATAAATACAACGTGCTATATTCATAATAGAATCTCTATCAGACCTATTCTGAAGAAGACTCCTTATGAACTGTGTAAGGGAAGAAAACCCAACATTTCTTACTTTCATCCCTTTGGATGCTCCTGTTTTATTCTTAATACCAAAGAACATCTGAACAAGTTTGATTCAAAAGCATAAAAAGCTATTATGTTAGGATACTCAGAGCGCTCTAAGGGCTACAGAGTATACAATACAAAAACCAAAATTATGGAAGAATCAATACATGTCAGATTTGATGATAAGCTTGACTCTAAAAAGTCAAAGCTAGTTGAAAAACTTGCAGATCTGGAGATAACTCTTGCAGGTTCTGATGAAAAGACAAAAGAATTTGAGGAAGCTAAAAAGCAAATTCCAGAAACAACTGAAATCTCAACTGTACAGAAAAGATCAAGAAATCGTCCAAACATATCTGAAGATTTGATTCAGGGAAACAAGGATGAATCTGTCAGAACAAGGTCTACATTCAAAGTATCTGAAGAAACCCCTATGGGATTAGTGTCTCTGAAAGAGCCTACCTCCTGTAATGAGGCACTTTAAGACAATGACCGGATTCTGGAAATGGACGAAGAACTTGATCAATTTGCAAAGAACGACGTCTGAGATCTGGTACCAAGGCCAAAAGGAACCCACGTTATTGGAACAAGATGGGTGTTCAAAAACAAACAAAATGAAAAAGGAGAAGTGGTCAGAAACAAAATAGGACTGGTGGCACAAGGTTACAATCAACAAGAAGGCATTGACTACAACGAAACCTTTGCTCCAGTCGCCAGGTTAGAATCTATTCACTTACTTGTATCATTCACTATAAATCATTCCATCAAATTATATCAAATGGATGTCAAGAGCGCATTTCTAAATGGTTATATCTCAGAAGAAGTGTATGTTCACCAACCTCCAGGTTTTGAAAACCCTAAATGTCAAAAACACGTTTTTAAACTGAAAAAATCTATGTATGGTCTAAAACAAGCTCCTAGAGCTTGGTATGAAAGACTAAGCACCTTCCTTCTAGAACATGATTTTATTAGAGGAATGGTTGATTCTACACTCTTATGTAAAAACATTAGAAATGATCTCATGACATGTCAAATATACGTTGATGATATAATTTTTGGTTCAGCTAACCCCTTTGTTTGTCAAGAATTCTCTGAGTTAATGCAGGCTGAATTTGAAATGAGTTTAATGCAAGAACTAAAATTCTTTATGGGAATTCAAATCAACCAAGCTCAGAAGCTGGGAGAAACTTCTATATCTAGACCTCCTGTGCCTCTGGTCTCCTCCTCCTCATCTCCAAGTAAGTCTCTGCCTCCTAACTCTCCGTATTTACATTTAAGGCAACTGGCTTCTTCCCTTCCTCACCCTCACCCATTTACACACCCTCTGAACCTACACTTTCCACCACAAAGCCCTTTGAAACACCTACGTCTAACCCACCATCACCTCCCCTTCAAAAATTTAACCTCACCACCACAACTCTGCTCATATCTGAAGCTCAAATGTTCAATGAACCTATTTCACCATCTTCCTCAACACCTGACTCTGAACCATCTGACCCCCAATCTCCCACTCTAGCTCAACTTCAGGATCGTGCCCTCTCTGCCCACAACCAACCTGAACCAGAAAAAAATATTCGATCACCATTTGAATAACCACCAACACCTCCATCTGAACCACACATCGAAAATCCCTCTGAAAACCCCATTACGCATCACTCTGAACATCCCACTGAAACCATCCCCACACCACCAGAACCTACATCTCCCATCTCTGAACCAAAACCCACCTTTCCCACCCTGGAAGAAGCAGTAACCTTATTTGCTGAGTCTTCAGTGGAGAAGATCAGATCACTATCTGAAAACTATATAATCAATGATGATCCCTATGTAGTGACGATTCATTGGTATAGAGTGATAAGATGGATGACATATGAGGCATTCAAGCTGAAAGGCCTATCTGAACAAGTCCGAAACGACTTCATTAGAGAAGCTAGAGAGAGATTGTAGGCACGTCTGGCCAGAGAGGCAAAAGAGAGATCCGGAAGAGAAGCTGGAGAGAAGGCTCGTCTGGAGGAAGGACAAAGAGCAAGAGAAGCTGCAGAGAAGGCCGTTGCTGAGGCTGCTGCTGCTGCTGCTGCTGCTGAAGCTGAAGCCAAAGCCAAGGCTGATGTTGAAGAAGCAGAACACATAGCTACAGAAGAAGCTTCCAAGGCAAGGAATGACGCTCTGGCTCAGGGGGAGAAATCTCACTCTGATTTCGCTCCTCTAGTGTTGAAGGTTCTAGAAGAGCTATAGAAGGAGCAACAGATTGTGAGAGCCAAACTGGATCAATAGAACTCTATCAACTCCAACATTCAGAACCTGTTGACTCAGTTGCTTCAGAGGATGCCACCGCCTCCGAACCCTTAGGCATTTATGATTTATTTTGTTGCTTTCTCTACTTGCTTATCTGATATGTATTCTATACTTGTTGTGTTTTTCCCTCTGTTCTTCATTGCTAATCATCTTGTATGTATTTCTCTTTCCTATATATATGAATCATATTTTGCCTACTCTCAATTTTACCAAGTCTTTTTGAGTTTCACAAAAAGGGGGAGAAAATAAAAACAACTATGATGAAATAATAGCTAAGCCTCTTGCTGCACTGCGCATATTTAAAACTCTTATGAAATTCTAAGCTATGCAGGAAGTATCTAAGGTAAAAACTGGCTGCCACGCAAGGAGATCTGGTAAGAACATCAAAAATTTATTATGATCTATCTCAGGGGGAGTCGTCACTCATCTGACTCTGAGATATTTTTCTTAAATCCTTGTTGAAGTATCATTGTTTCATCATCACTCTGAGGCTTTTGTCATCATCAAAAAGGCGGAGATTGTAAGAACAAGATTCTGTGTCTACAATTCATCTCTAAGGTTTTGATGATAATAAAGGATGAAACAAATTGGTACCCTAACAAATTTATCTAAGTGTGCAGGACTCTAATCGAAAAAGGATCAGATAGACATACATCTGATAATCACGTAAGTCCAGAATAACCACTTAAAAGATATTTAAGCAGAGGTTCTGACTCTGAAGAAAAGAAAGCACACAGAGTCCTACGGAGAGAAGAATCAGACATTCTGAATTTGAACAGTGCACTCAACGGATCTGATGACTTTACACGCTGGAGAAATAACTATCAGAAAGACATCAAGAACTTCTGAAGTCAATCTGCTTTCAGCAACTATCTGAAGATACATACGCTGAACAAGAACATCTAAGCTCCGCATACTCTGACTCAAGGACATGCATAAAGACTTAGCTGCGAAGCCTTCCGTTTTTGGTATGAATCTATATTTGGAAGAGATTTAACATGCTCCAAAATTGCTATGGAAAGGACAAAGAGATTAATAACATTAAAAGTCCATCATTGCCAAGATATCCATGAATGCCTCAACTAACGGTTTCCTCATCAAATCTATATAAAGGCTGGATCGTCTTCATACACAACAGTAAAGCATATATGAGAATACTGCAAACAATTCATAATCTATTTTATTCTTGTTCATTTTTGTTCACACGAGTTGTTGCTCTAAGTGTGAAATATTTCTGTTCTTATATTGTGTAACTACTGCTTACCTAGAAGCACTAAGCACATTACTATATTTTCATTACTTGCTAAATATTCCTCAAGTGACTTATAAAGTCTGTAAACTTGAGAGGGATAAGAGATCTTTATCCTCTTAGACGCTTTTCGTTGTAATCTTTCAAGATTAGTGGATTAAGTCTTTGTTAAAGGCGAAATCACCTTGGTCGGATGGACTGTAGTAACTCTGAATTTCAAGCAAACTAGGATGAACTTATGTGTTGATAGCCTTATTTTTTGCGTGTGTTTTTATTTGCAAAAGTTTTTATTATCTGTGGAAACAATTCAAACCCCCCCTTTCTTGTTTTTCTCTACCTTCAGTAACAACTTCCATGTATCAGATTTAAGCACCAACAACAACAAAAGTCAGAAGCATCACCATCTATATGCTTTCACATAGTCCATTAGGTTCGCTCCAAAGCAAACAGACAATCATGATATCATTCATAAACTTATTCATGCATGAATATATTACCTCATAGTTAATAACATACAATTCTACTAACAAACATTTATCAACATGCAATCATTCACATACTTAGTCATGCACACACAATCCATTAATAGTAGATATCCATGCATACTACTAACACATATAGATCTGTTTTCACAGATACAAGGACTAGGACCAGATGTCCTGCCTGATGCTCTAACGTGTAGCACAACATTAGCACTTCCTTTAACAATTAGTACTAAAAAATCACTAGGTTAATCTGCACACATCAGATACACCACTTCATCTCATTACCCCCTTTTTTTTCTCTATAATTTGGAAAATGGATAGTCATGAAGTCAATATGCATAAAGAATAACATACAGAAGGCCAGTCATGCAAGGGTTATTTAGCACATAAACACCTAGATCATGAAAAATAACCATCATCAACAGATGCGCAGTAACATATCCGCCTTTACAAATCCAAATACAAGCCAACAAAACTAGGACTACTAATCTGACTTGATATAATCAGGATAAGTATTCAAGCTTCTCAAGGTTTTCATCTGAATCATAATCAATTGCATCCAAATATATTAGGTCCTTCACAATATCCTCTGCGTTCCTTATATGCTCAACATTCAGATTCTTGACCAAAATCTACCTGGTTCCAGTTCCACTAAACGCTTCAACAATTGAATTGTACTTATTAACTTCTCTAGCATCTTTAGCTTTGTTCAACCACAACTCCAACATATCAATAACCTCCTCTAAAGCTTCAATCTCATGGAAAATATTTGTTCCACTAGATTAATCTTGATTCATGTTGGGAGAAGGATCTAAAATCTGATAGTAGGATAAGGCAAAATATCTTATTCTCTTACTTGTAATGCCAACCGAGTTATACCACACTTGATATAACTAAGGAAAAATCCTTATTTTATGTGCCAAAGTAGTCTTAGGGGAGACAAATTATTTTTCTCTTTTACCACAACTCCCCAACATTTATTTCTATGGACTCTAAAAAAATTGAAAATACCAAGAACACCCCTTAGTATTTCAAATTGATTTCCATCCACAACTTTAGTGAGAATTTCCCAGACCAATGCCATGACATCATTTCTGACATTATACTTATTCAACATGCGCTTTATCCTGAGCAATTTCTTATCATAGTTTCTAGTTGTAGGTAGTTCATCTTCATCATTAGATAAGATTACTTTTCCTTTCTCCTTTCTAACCAAATATATTTTGCTGTCAACAAAACTCTTCCACTCATCTGGATTGTCACCAATGTAACTTAGCATGAGGTTATCCTTGCTTGTTATACCAACTTTCTTTAATAGTTGTACCACTTCCTCATAGTCAATGCCTCTATTCATATATTCCTTTTAAGTCATGTTCTTTTATGATACACACATATTCCCTTGAATAATTTCTCATTACAATTTGGCCTTTTATGAATATTGAACATGATTACCAAGGAACTTATTCAACAACATGCTCGACCTTCCTCTGAGTAGAGCACCCACCTACCATCATGTTTCTCAATATGCGTGGTATTTATTAAAAAAAATTGATGACATCCTTGAAATTTCTTTCTTAGGGATCACCTGAGTATTCCTTTATTTTCTTTTCTTGACACTTATGAGGGTAACTCACCTCTCTCATCATACCTTCCTCAAGCTTAGTCAACATTTGATCAACAAACTCTACTATCATGCTTATCCTCACATCATCGTTGTTTCTTATGTTGACCCTTCCCATATTCTTACTATATGAATCACACATGATTTTGGCTTGTTTAACATGTTTCTTGTCATCTGATTTTTCTTCATCCCTATTTTGAGACCAATATCTTCATTATTCTGAGGAGACATATCACTCATGCAATCTAGAAGAATGTTTTCAATATTACATATCGCTTCATCAAACAAAGTCTTCACATCTTTCAAGGCATGATAAATACCACTTTCATCAGCTCTACCATTATCATCCTCAACATTTTCATGAGCATGACCATCAACTTCCTTATGCACTTGAGATTTAGTCAACATGTGGGACCGGGTGTCTGGCACATTGATATCATCATCATGATTTCTCAAACCTAATTTCTGGGAATATTTATGTTGAAGAATTTTCACAGCTCCAATCATAATTCCCTCAACATCTAGATCATACTTGTCTAATACATACTTTAGCACACCAGCTTCCAATTCATCAAGCACCATGACATGTTGTTGATTAGTCATACTTTCATAACCACTATTCTTCCTTAGTTGAACTTTAGTAGGTTATTCAAAGTTAGGAGGACCTCCAGATTGACTATCATCCTTCCCTTGAATGAAACAATCCTCTGAAGGTGTGAAAAATACACAAGAAGGGGGGGGGGGGGGGTTGAATTGTGTATGTTAATTCTTTTCCAACTTCTGAAAAATTAGCTTCAGAGTCTGATATCAGAATGTTAATAGCAGTGGAAGATTAAAGTTCAGAAGCAAGTGGTAAATCAACACACAAAGCTTATCCTATTTCCTCTCCTAAAATAAGAGCAATCCAGTCCCCTTATCAGACAAGAGATTTCCACTATAATCAAATTGATTACACTTTTCTCAAACCAACTAGCAAGAGAATTCAATAACTTAATCACACCCGAAAGAGACTTCTGCTCAAGTAATCTTGCAAGAGGCTTCTACTCAAGCAACCTAGCAAGAGACTTCAACTATTCAAGCAAATTAGCAAGAGACTTCTGCTCAAGAAACTTCCTCTAATTTTAAACAAACAATTTAGTATAATAGACTACAACTATACTTTGATGTAAAATCAAAAGTATATAAGTGTTACAGCAACCACAATGATTCTTAACACTTAAGATTTCTAAGATATAAAAAGATAGGAAATATTAAGAGCTTGTGCAATAAAAAAATAAAACCTTATCTCAAATTTTGTACTCAATGCGTTATGTTAGATTGTTTGATAGTTGTTTTTGAGTTGTCAACATTCCTTCAAACCTTCAACTCCCTTTTATAGAGACAAAAAGATAGTCGTTGGAAAGTTTGCTTGAATAAGTGATCTTTGAAAAAGCAGCAGTTCCAAGAGAGAGACGTTGGTAGATGAATCCTTTGAAGATATTCAACCAATGTATAATAATATATTCCACTACTTATTTTTCATACTAGGTATAAACTAGACATTATGGCAGACTAGAGATGTCACATCAATTTTCCTTGAGCCTTTGCACAACGAGACTCTAGTTAACTTTTTCCATAAGTACGGTGTTGACAAGATATGTCTTCTATGGAGATAGAGTATGGACCAGAAGCTGAGCTCTTGAAGCTAAGGTCTCCAAAGTCTGAGCTGTCACCAGAGGCAGAGATACCATGTCAAATGTTGAACCTTCAGAAGCTGAACGATACGTTCAAAGTCATAAAATTCCGATCCTTCAAAATCTGAGACATTCAGCTTGTCAACTTATGCTTTCAACAGGGTTAATTCATAGTTGAATTCTATGCTTGTGATCCAACACACTTGAAAAAAATTTAGTATACCAAATTGTTCTTTAAGAATATTGTTATCATCAAAACCCAAGGGATATGAAGAATATTGGTTGAGTTATCTTGGTTTCATTTGATACACATATTATTATTTGCTTATTCTGGCTTGTTTGAGGCTTAATATAAAGGAGAGAATTCTCTTTTGACTTATGTCATAAAGCTTGCTATTTCTTGGTGAGATCTTTCCTCCCTAGATTTTACTTAATGCTCTAGGATAGTCTCTTCTTATCCTCTCTCTCTTTAACTTTCAAAACCTTCTCTCATTTTCAAAACCTTCTTATTTTCTAACTTGAACCACTTTCTCAAATAAACCTTGACTTTTGTCAAGTGACTTTCAACACCTTTTTTCTTAATAAATATTAGAAAATTTTAAGCATGTTTAAACCAATTTCAAAATACTAAAAGAAATGCATAAGTCACCCAAATCATTTTGTGCCCTTGTGCACTTTTCCTTTTAAAACATTTCTCAAGACATTAGACATAAGTCATTTTCGTAGTTGAGTTATAATTTTGCTATCTCCATAGTATTGATGATAATTATTTTTCCATATGTGAGAGCTAGTGGCATACTTGTTGATCCTTATCCAAGTTGGATCCCTTCTCATGATGGTACAAAGTTATCATACTTGTGGGTGACTAGTTGGGTATTCTCCTTAAAATGACAAAATCTCTTTTCCCATAAAAATGAATAAAAACAAACTCCCTTTGTTATTTTTACCACGAACTACAAGGTTTTGACCCTCCACTTCACTTTGTTGGTACGTAGGCATGAGGGTTCAAAAAGTCTTGGTAAAAAAAGAAAAAGAAAAATATACTTCTTTTCCCATCTCTCCAATCTTTTACAAACAACACCCTTTTCAAACCAAAATGTACACATTTTCAAAGAGGTTCC
Source organism: Lathyrus oleraceus (assembly GCF_024323335.1). NCBI lineage: Eukaryota > Viridiplantae > Streptophyta > Magnoliopsida > Fabales > Fabaceae > Lathyrus > Lathyrus oleraceus. The sequence continues at coordinate 525,509,555 of NC_066581.1, forward strand.
CATGGAGTACCATGGATGTTTAGGTTGCTAATACCTTCCCTTTGCATAACTAACCTCCAGACCCTTATCTCTTTTATTAGTTTTGTTTTAAAAACTTCTTCGGTTTTTGTTCATACGTTTTCTCTTTTCCTTTGGAAACAATAAAAGCGCGGTGGCGACTTTTACTTTGTGAGTTAAGTTAATTGATAGCTTAATCTCAAAATTTTCACCGTTACACCAATCATGAAAATGAATCAACCTCCACACTTATGAGCCATTGATTGGCTCTGAGCGTGGAGTATTTGGTTAGGAACCAGAAGAATAACTTTGACCTAAATTAAAAATTAAATCCTAAACATTGATTAATCAAAGATGGAAACTTAGGGAAAATGATCAGAAGATCATTTTGAGGTGAATGGTAACTTGTTTGGATGATGAGGGTGAAGAGAACTACCTGATCAGAAACAACTCAGGGAGGTTTTCCGATGACTTGGATTAGCTCAGATGAAGCTTGGGGAAGGTGAGTTAGGAGTTTGGAAAGTTTGAATGGATGTTAGTGAAGGTTTATGGATGGCTATTTGGTATTGAATCACTCTAAAAATCAAATCACGATTCTATGTTCTTGGAGCTTTGGTTCAAAAGTGCAGCAAAGGTTTAGGGGGATTTCAAGCTTGGAAAATGAAGGGGACACCTTCACCTATTTATAGGGAATGTGTGTGGATGGTTTTGGAGGGAGAATGTGAAGGATTGCTCAGAAAAGGGAAATGGCTCGAGGCATGGTTGAAGTTGGATCATGGGGGAAAAGTGTGGTTGTGGTATGAACCTATTTGCACCACATACCACTTTTCCTTGATCCTTAGCATCGATATGGAACAGACAAGGGCAAAGAGATGACTTGCTATAGATTTTGGTTTTTTCCATTTTGGGCAAAATCTGATTTTTGCACATGGGATCGGTTTTGGCATTGTGAGGAGCTTTGGAATCCAAGTTGACTTCCTTATACATCACACTACCATATGCAAAGTGTATGTGGACCATTTGGATCATAAGGGATTGATTTGGTGACTTGGTGCATCCATTTGCAAATTCTGACTAGTTATGATCTGGCTTGCACATAAGGGTGAACCACCATGTTTGAACCAAGGCCAAATAAAATTGGCTCATGCACTTTGTATCAATTTTGGGACATTTGTTCCTTGCAATGATCTTGATTGGATGAAAAAAGAACTAGGTCAAAAGGGTTTGTGGTTTGGAAATGGCAATGTGTCAAAGTAGTGGTCATTACATGATTTTAGGGCATGGTGGACATGTTAGACCAGCTTGGCCAATAGCGAAATTGAAGCCCTTCCTCAATGATTTAGGTCTTGGACATTTAATAAAAGTTGGAGAGGAAGTTATTTATAACATTTTTCTTGAAGTGGAATTTAAAAAGCTTTATAAATGAGAAATTTATGATCTTTAGAGCTTCTCATAGGCCATTCTTGCCAAATGTGACAAACCAACATGACCTAAAAATGGGATTTTGTGATTTCTTGATTTACAAGGAACAATGGTGGATTTTTTGAGTTTATATGACCATACCATGATGATAAATAAGATTTGGACCTCTGTGGGATGATTTTAGGTCAAATTAATGGGTGGATCAAAGCATTGAAAGTTGAAAAATCATGAACAAACCAACTACTTGTAACATGGATTGAATGGATCTTTAAATGGTGAATTTAGATTGTAATGGACATAAAATGATGTTGAATGAATTTTAGGGTGATTGTATGATAAAAAATGAGCAAGGTCAATGATTAAGGGATCCTTAAATTAGGGTTTCTTAAGCCACAAGTTTCATCAAGAACCAAAGCCAAATGAATTAGGGTTTGAGATGCAAGGGTCAAGTTGAGATGTTTAAAGGGTATGTGGGCATGAACAAACTTTGGAATTAGGGGGTCCTCAATGGCATGGTCAAGATCAATGGTGAATCATGGCTTTTACAAACCAAAATAGGGTCAAGAACTAGGGTTTGGTCCTTGGGTGACAAGATGAACCTTGAAGCTTCTTCCAAGGAGACTCACCACTCAAATTGGGTTTGGGGAGTGAGTGAGATGCCTTGAGTGATCCCCTAAGATTTGTGGGATGCTTGAGGATGATATTAGGGCTAAGGCGGGCTTGGGCACACATCAATATTGCTTGGGGAACTTGAATTTTCACAGATGAATCCCGTGCCTTGAATTTATGGATTATTATGGGTTAAGAAGATGATATAGGGTAGGGAAAATTTAAGGCTATGACAAGCGTTAGAAGCTCAATCAAATACCAAGGTCCAGCGGGATCCATGCTTTGGTCCTTCCTCGAGGCCAGGGATGTTGCAGTCTCTGATTAGCATGATGTCCTCGTCGGGGAATTCGAAGCGCATAGACTGGTAGTCTTCCAAGGGATGATGTGCAAGATAGTCGTGCAATACACTCCCTTTGATGTCCTTTTGAGTGACATGTTAGATGTCATACTCAGTTAAAGCCATTTTCCAACAGGCTATTCTACCGGTTAGAGCAGGCTTCTCGAAGATGTATTTAACATGGTCCATCTTGGAGATTAACAACATTGTATGAGCGAGCATGTAACGCCTTAAGCGTTTGGCAGCCCAAGCTAGTGCACAACAAGTCTTTTCAAGCACCGAATACCTACTACCACAATCAGTGAACTTCTTGCTTAAGTAATATATTGCGTGTTCTTTCCTACCAATCTCATCATGTTGGCCTTGGACGCACCCCATGGATCCTTCGAGAACGGTAAGGTACATTATCAATGGTCTGCCAGGCACATGAGGCATCAAGATATAAGGTTTTTATAAATACTCTTTTATCTTCTCAAAAGTGTTTTGGCAATCATTGTTCCAAATGACAGATTAATCCTTTTGAAGTAATTTGAAAATCAGCTCACAAGTGCCCATTAGGTGAGATATGAATCTAGCTATGTAGTTCATTCTTCCTAAGAATCCTCGAACTTCCTTCTCGGTTTTGGGTGCATGCATAACTTGTATGGCCTTCAGCTTATCAGGATCCACCTTAATTCCGCGTTGGCTGACGATAAAACTAAGAAATTTTCCAGATCTTACCCCAAACGTGCACTTGCTGGGATTAAGCCTTAATTTGAACTTCCTTAGCCTCTCGAATAGATTTCCTAGATTGAGAAGATGCTCCTTTTCAGTTTGAGATTTGGGGATCATGTCATCAACGTAGACCTCAATCTCTCTATGAATCATATCATGAAAGAGTGTGACCATGGCTCGTTGGTATGTTGCTCCAATGTTATTTAATTTGAAAGGCACGACCTTATAGAAAAATGTGCCCTATTGTGTTATGAAAGTAGTCTTCTCCATATCTTCTTGAGCAATTCGAATCTGGTTGTAACCGGAGAAACCATCAATTAAGGAGAAAATAGAGAATTTAGTGGTGTTGTCCACTTGCACATCGATGTGAGGTAGCGATAAATCATCCTTGGGAATTGCTCTATTAAGATGTCTGTGATCCACACACATCCTTACCTTGCGGTCCTTCTTGGGCACGTGCACGACATTGGCAATCCATTGGGTGTAGTTGGAGACTATTAGAAATCTTGCGTTGGGCTGTTTTTGCACTTCCTCCTTGATCTTCATAGCTATATCAGGACGAGTCCTTCATAGATTTTGCTTCACGGGAGGGTACTCTTCTCTAAGAGGTAGACGATGGACCATAATATCAATATTGAGACCGGGCTTTTCTTGGTACGACCATGCGAACACATCCATGTAATCTTTCAAGAGTTTGATCAACCTCGCCTTGACTTCTTCTTGTAGAGTTGAGCCTACTCTGACTTCCTTAGCTTCCTCGTTCATTCCAAGGTTGACCACCTCAGCTGATTCTTCATGCGGTTGGATGACCTTTGACTCTTACTTGAGCAGTCTTTCTAACTCTTCGAGGAGATCTTAATCTTCATCACAATCCCCATCGACATGATTAATCGGGTTATCAAGTCATATGAGACTATAGCAGAATTATCATTGGTGATAACCGAGGGTGATCTGCACTATTTAGGGTTCATGCTTTTATTGATATGAAAGGAGGAAAAATGAAAAGAATTTTAAGAAAAAAGAATATTACCATTTTTGAAAAGTGAAATAAATAAATGAAAGACAAGGATCACAAAATTGAATGAAAAAATGGATTTTTCATTAATGATAAAGAGGGGAATTTCATTGAGGCCCTACAAATGATTCCCCCATGCCTTGGGCGTGACATAGGTTCTTTTGATTAAAAAAGGGAAAACAACAAGGGAAATTACATCTTGATCATGGTCACTTATGGTACTTCCAACACAGTCCATTGGGTGGCACCCCTTCCTTCGGTCTTTATGAAGATCATTCCTTCTTCTTCAACATCCTCCTCCAAGGCACAAATATGACCATTAACAAGGTTCCGAACACTTGATAAGTATTCAGATAACGGGAGCACTTGTACCTTCTCAGCTATTGGCGACGTCTTCTTCAAGTTTTAGGAATTGTATCCAAATCCTAAGCAGTCCTTATTATTAGGAAGCTCAAGCATTATTCCTCATCCTTCAGGGTAGCCATTCCTTATGATAGTCAAGGCATCTTTGAGGGAGGCCATTGGAAATTCAGCATTTTTTGATTCATCCCTTATAGGGCAAACCATTTTAATGTTGACAACTTCAAACGACTGAAATGAGATTTCTTTCATTTCTCCCTCTCCTTCGACGTATCGGAATGACGCGAGATGACTCACCATAATATCCTTTTCACCTTCCACGACCACCAGTTTGTTTCCGATAAAAAATTTCAACCTTTGATGGAGCGTTGAAGTAACGACTCCGACTGAGTGAATCCATGGTCTTCCAAGTAGGAAACTATAAGTTGGATGGATGTCCATTACAAAGAAAGTGATGAAGAATGTATGGTTGCCAATCTTCATAGGGAGATCTACTTCACCGATCAAGGTCCTCCTTGATCCATCAAATGCCCTCACCATAAGCTCACGCAGCTTCATCACGAATCATTCAATGGTCAACTTAGCCAAAGAGCTTTTGGGCATCACATTGAGAGAGGAACCAATGTCCACGAAGACTCTTGATAAAGCTGTGTCCACGCACCCAATAGAGATGTGGAGAGTTTTGTTATGATTTCTTCCCTCGGCGGGGAGCTCCTCGTCGCCGAAACCCAAGGTTAGATTGGTAACTATGTTGTTAACTACTCCTTCGGATTGGCATATTGAGATTTCTTGAAGTACATGGGTCATTTACAAAAACTTCACCAAGACATCCCTATTCTCTTATAAGCACATCAACAAAGACAACATTTAGATCTTTGATGGTGTTTGGTTGAGGTGTTCAACCACTCGATAATCGCTTCTCCTGATAATACGCAAAAACTCATCTACCTCGCTGGTAGGTAAAGAGTCTTGCCTTAGCTGGGTACCATTAATCTTCTTTCCCTTGTTTAGGGTTGAAGGGCCGCTAGTACCATTTGGAGGCGGTGCAGGTGCAAAGATCCTACCACTTCTAGTGACCCCTCCAGTTCCAACTATGCTGATTATCGGGTCATTGGACTTCATAGGCTCTTCTTGAATTTTATGTCCATGAACGTAAACTGAGGTGTCATACACCCATGGGACTTCCTTGGTGTCATCGTAAAGGAACAATATTGGGACCGTTATTACCATTGGAACAATAGTATTTGTTGAGAGAGTTAACTAGGAGAGACTGTATGGAATTTTTAGAGGGAGAACTTCATCGTATGGTATTTTGAGAGTGGATGTGTCTTTGATGGTATAGGGGAGATCTATTAACAATATTACTTGATCCATCAGAGTCTGAATGGAGGCCTTCAATATTTCACATTGTTGTGGGTCCTTTAAACAATGTTCACATGTCTTTGTACAAACTGGGAATACATCACTTCTTATTAACACATTCTTGATTTCAATAAGCGGAGTTTTCAATTCACTGACAGATGTTGTCTATTTCCTTCCATAATCCAATTTAACCATATTCTCATTTTCCTTATTGTGCGGAAGCACAAGATTGTTGTTTACATTCGGGTCGTTAGGCGCGAACGTAGTTTCCTTTGAATAAATTAAATCTTGGACTTTGTACTTCAAAGCTTTACAATTGTCGATAGATTGTCCAGGAGCTTTAGAATGGAACTCGCAGTGGGCATTTGCATCGTAGCCAGGAGGAAGAACCGCTGGAGGGGATCCTAACTCCCTTAGTTGTATAAGTGATCCTCTTAAAAGGTACGGTAGAATGTGACTGTACGACATTGGAACTGGGTCAAACCATCTTTCGGGTCTCCTCTGCCTTTGTTGTTGCTGATACTGTGGTTGAGGTTGTTGTTGGTTGTTACGTTTCTGATTTTGTTGTTGTTGTTGGTTGTTACGTTTCTGATTTTGTTGTTGTTGTGGTTGTTACGTTGTTGATTTTGTTGTTGTTAGTAGCGTTGTTGTTACGGCTGCTAATAACGTTGATGTTATTGTTGTTGTTGTTGAACTGATATTGTGAATGGTTGTTGTTGAATTTGTTGGACGGGGCCCACGAAGACCACTTGTTGATATCGAACTTGATATGTTGGAGTCCTTTTTCAGACGACCGTCGTTGCATTAGTCTCACCTTCTCTTTTCTTTCCATAGGGGGCGAAAGGTTTCTTTGTCACGCCAGACGTACTCGCGGAATTATGAATTTTTCCCATTTATATCATGTTCTTGATTCTCTCGTCATCCAAGACGAAATCAGAAAAGCCAGAGGCTGTACTTGCCCATGAACATGTCTATCAACTCTCTTTCTAGTAACAGAGGTTGTACCCTAGCTACTAGCTCCCTCCACATTTGAGCGTACTCTTTGAATGTTTCCTTAGACTTCTGCGGTAAATTCTGCAATTATGCATGGTTCGGCGCCATATCAGTGTTATAATGATAATGTTTGAGGAATGCCTTGGCCATTTTTCCCCAGGTACGGATATGGGTACCCTCCAATTGCATGTATTAATCCAGGCATGCTCTGCTTATAGAATCTTGGAAGAAGTGCATCAAGAGTCGGTCATTGTTGGAATAGGTGGCCAGTTTCTAGCAGTAGGCTCTGATGTGGGTTCCGAGATTGCTGGCTCCCTTATACTTCTCAAAGTCGGGGACTGTGAATTTGGTAGGGATAACCACGCCAGGCACCAAGCATATTTCATCCGCATTAAGACCTAATGCATTAGTACTCTCCATTGCTTTTAGCTTTTCCTCAGTGGCCCTTACTTTCTTATCCACTTCGTTGGTCGTGGGATCAAAAGCTTTGTATAGAGAGGTAGCCCTAGGGCTGAGAAAGCATCATGTTGATCGTCTATCTCGACGACAAGGAGATTGATATTAACTTGTGGGACACCACTAGGTGCACCTATATGGACCGGAGGGTCAACTTGAGGAGGCGAAATTAGAGTCTCAACTACAGGAGGAATATGAGGATTAGCAGTGCAAGCACGCTGATTCATATCTTCTTGCATCTTAGCCATAACTTCTTGTCCTCTAGCTACTTCCTGAATTATCTCCATCAGTTGCCCCATCTAGGACCTCACTTGGGATACTTCTTCTCTGAGCGCAACTTGGTTTTGCTAGAGTTGTTCCATGACGACTTACTGGTGCCTTCGTGTATTGTACTGGAAAGACATTTTTGAAGTGTCGTTCTGATCAAGAAAAGGGTAGATGGTTAAGTTTTTTTGTTTTGTTTTTGAAAATGCGAATGATGCATGAATGTTTTTTTTGTTAATGCAAAAATCTTTAGTTTTTCACGTTATTTATTGCAAGAAATACTTAATGATTTACGTTTGTAATCAAAGATAAAGGAAAGCATACTAGAGTGAATCACGAAATATTTATTTACCCTTTGAAGGGAAATCATACATGTTACAAATACATGGAAATTGCAAAGTACAAGTAGTTGAGCCAAATAAGCAGACTAAATGTCAACCCTAAAAGTGACCCCTTGAGACTTGCAGAGAGCCTCGATGTTGGTGATGAGTTCGGCCATCGTCTTCTTGCAGAATTTGACAAAATGGTAGACCTCTTTAGGGGTATTATATGGGCACATAATCAGATCAACCTCCTTCAACTTATCGGGAAAGTCTTAGAGGGCATAGTTAGTCAGCATCGCCATGTTGGCATATTTGTCTCTCCACTCATTATAGAGGGTTTGGAGGGTATGAATGATTTCATCCCTTTGAGCAATAGAAGCTTCGGCTCCATGGTAGCGCTCCTCCTAATATCTGCTTCGACTTTGCAACTCTATGTATGCTTAATCATAGATTCCCATCTTCAAATTTTTTATTTGCTCGCAAGCTCGTCCAAGGTGGAACTGCTCGCGCAAGAGGCTTCGGTGAATCTTCTCTCTGTAGTTGTTCCTTAACCAAGAGGTTCTTACACTCCTTTATAATGGTCCTAAGCTCGAGGATTTGGGCTTCGTAATCCTCCTTTGCTTCTTTCTTCATAGAATTATACCTTTCGACGGTCTTCTCAAGGTCCCTAATGACTCGGTACGCTTGATCTAACTTGTCGTTGCAAAAGTCTAGCTCAGAATTAGCTGCTTGTAGAGCTCTACCAACCCAAACTCTTTGGCCATCAGCCACCCGAAGAGTCTTATTGCTATCTGCGAACTTCTCACAGACTTGCTTACCCTTGTCTTCTAAGATGTGGTTACGTTCCTTGGAACGGTTGAGTTGGACTCGTAATTGAGTGTTTTCCAACTCAATCTCTTTGATTTGGTTATTGAAACTTATCCATGTCCTCTTGTAGGATAGGCTCAGGCTCGGGTATCAACGGGAATAAGGAAGCGTTAAACAGGAAAGGCATCTTGACAACCCTAGCCTTCTCTTTTAACCACACAAAGTAGGGTTTCTTGGCTAGGATATTCTTCTTGCCCCATTCTCGGTCTATACGGACTATGTTCGTCAAAGCTCTTCACACTCTCTTCACGTTTGAATTGAGCGGATCTATGGTATTGATGATGAAAGGAGTGAAGTCTCTCTCCTTGGTAGGACTCAACATGGCATACCCCAAACATATGTTGAGTAAAGTGGGGTTGTAGTTGATACAACCTTGCGTTCCTATTAAGGGTATGTTTGGGAACCCTCCATATCTTGCAATGACTTATTTTGTATCCCACTCTCTCTTGTACCATAGAATGGAACTGGAAAAGAGAGATGCGAACTTTTAAGGCCATGTTAGATTTCTTTGAGCAAAAGGTCCACGTTGAGGCATGCGAGCTCATATCCACAAGTGCAACATGGGAGCACAATAGAGGAAGGTTCCTCCTTTCTTCTCATGCCTTGTATGAAAGGTATGGTAGAAGTCAGCAAGTATAAACGACACTGGATTCTTCGTTAGAAAGACTTCAAATGCCAAGTGATCCATGAACTTGTCCACATTTGGGAATAAAGCAATTCCATGAATCAGAAGTGCTAAGGCTGCACTACAGAAGTCAGGCCTTTCTTCCTTTAACATCTCCCCAACATGAGCTTCGAGGAATCTTTGAGTCAAACCCTTGACGTATCCTTTAATGCCCTAATTGGCCACTTTCATACCCTAATTTTTAACCCTAATATCCCACATATCATTTTCACCATTGTACACAAAAAAGTTCACCTCTTGGTCCTTCCCATATCCATCTTTGGGTTTACTTCTTGCAGGGATCACTAAGCACCTCTTTGTTGTTTTGTTTTAACTTTGTGTTTATATGATTAACTGCTTATCTAACCACTAATCAAAATAGCACAAATATGTTTTATTTTCCTTAATTTTATGTTGTAATATAGGGCTTTTCAATCAAGAGCATCTCAAAGTTTTGTGGCTTACTTCTCAAGGAAAGTAAAAGGTTCATGTGTTTATTTCCATGCCTTCTTCAACAAGCAACTTCAAGTTTTGATAAATTTAATTAAGATTAAATCAAGGAAACCTTATTTTTAGTTCATATGATCACCCATGTGCTTTTGAATGCAAGGAAAGTCTAAGTACACAAGCTTGTTCCAAGGGGTTTGACCAAAAAGTTAACATTTTAAAGTCAAGGTTCTAAGGATCACAACTTCTTCATTTCTCAACATTTTTGAATTCTTATTTTTTCATATGACTCCTCTAAACATCCTCTGCAAATTCTATTTACATGACAAGAGCCAAATTAGCATGTGTTTTGGACCTAAACATGTTTAAACAAGTCTCAACAAGTTAATTGAGCCTTAAAACACATCATTTGGCTGAGTTTTGATCAGTTGTAAGTCACACTTTTCTCACATTCAGATCAAATTCGTTTTGCACGAATTATGAATCATCTCACATGTATTTGGATCTTAACACATTCCCTATAAATAGAGGAAGCTACTGCATTCATTTCCAAGCTTTTGAGAGCCAAGAAATCCCTGCTACAACTTGAAAAATTTCCAAAAAAATCAATTATCGTGTTTTGAGTTTCAACTTGTTTTAATCCAATTTCTTGATTCCATTAGCATCTTCGACATCCTCTAAAACTTTTGCAATAATTCCCAAGCCTTGAGACCTATTTAAGTGCTCAAACCAGATCGAGCTTCATCAACTTCTGATCACCATCTGGACAAGGTAGTTTTGAGCATCATTTGAACTCAAACAAGTTACCACAATGCAGTCCTTCACTCTCTGATGCTTTCCCCTAACTTAGCTAGTGTTGATTGACTGTGTTCATCATTTAATTTTATTTCGTGGCTTGCTTGTTTTTGAAACTTCTCTGAAATTCCCTTTGCTCAGTTTATATAAATGAATTTGGAGCATAAGGTTGAATTCAGGATGAGAAGAGGGTCACAATGGTGGTGGTCTTACCAAATGATGAAGCTCCGATGAGAGCTCACCAAAGAAGATGACCGGAGTGTTCCAGGTCGTCAGAGTATGGCCAGACACGTTGGACATTTGAAATGTTCTGATTTGTTGGATTTGAATAGGATTCCGTGTGTTGCTTGCAGTGCGTTCCATCGTGATCTCTAACTTGAGGAGTGTTGGATCTGCCATGTCAATTAATGAGGCGTGATCCAATGCTCCATGTGTTTTCTGATTTTAATTATTTTTCTTTTATGAATTTTAATTGCTTTTTCTTTTAAAATTCATAGTAATTCCATTTTTCATCCAAAAAATCCCAAAATAATTTCTAAAATTTTCTTTTATTTTTCTTCATATGATTTTAGTTTTTCCATATTTTATTTCACTGATTTTCTATTTTTCATGAATTTTCTCTTTTCTCCTTTATTTTAATTGGTTAAAAATATTTTTCTGCATTTTTAAATTCTGAAAAAATTATTATATGCTTTCCATTTTATTGCCATCCTTCCATAATTTTCTTGGCCATTTATTTGGTGTTTTTAAGGACTGTATGGATTTTTCATTTTATTTCTATTTTAAAATTTACTTAAAAATACTTTTGGTTCATTTTTATTTCAGTAAATTTTATTTTATATTTGTGTGACCTTTGTGAACTTCTGTTGGCCTTGGATCATGATGGTTTGGACTTTAAGTCTTATCAAACTCAATGGATCTTGGGTGTTGATGGGGTAAAAACCCTAGTCCACCAAAATTGATGATTGATTTTGATGATGACTTGATCAAACTTTTGGGCCAATTTGGGCGTGACTTCTCTTGTCTCCTTCTTTTCCCTTTTGATCAATTGGGTGGCTTGTGTCCATCTTGTTCATGATGTGTGGATTTGTACTTTATGAACTTTAATCATTTCAAATAAACCTCCTAATTGATCATTGATCATTTAAAGTACTTTGGATTGATGCATAAGTTTGTCCTGAGTGTCATGAAGTATGGATTGAAGTAATTGACCATCCTCCTAGCCTTTGTGCTTGATCATTCCCTCTTTTCTTTTTTGTGTGGCATGACTTTAGGAGAATGATTTACATATCATTTCTCTAGCATGTATTAACACAAATATTATTATTGACTGGCGTCAGATAGTTGTGACTTCTATGTAAGTCCAATTACAATTTCTTAACATAGCGCTAAATTTGTCCCAAAAGAAAAGACATTTTCATAAGTGAGATTGTAAGTCTCATACTCCTCATGGTATTGTGCGAAAATATTGCTCCCTTTTCATTTGGGAGAGCTAGTGGCATACTTGTTGATTTTATCCAAGTTAGATCCCTTCTCATAAATGATGTATATTCTCATATTTTCATGCTTGTGGGTGAATAGTTGAGTACTCTCCAAAAATGGCCCAAACCATCTTTCATTTTTCCTTTCTAACATTATTTACTAACATTTTACTTGTATTAACTTTTACTTCAATGTTATTTACTTTATGCTCTTTTATTTTATGTCATTTACTTTATATTTTATGTTTAGCATTCCATATCATATTATTTGTCATCTTGTCATTTGTTCTTTGTCCATTTGGACTTTTTCTTTAATGTCCCTATAAAGAAAACACTAATAAGAAAAACCTAAAAAAAGAAACTTGGTTCTCCTGGTTCATATATTTGTGGTTACTATCCTTAGCAATGTTGTGGAGTTATGGACTTAGAATTAGGATCCTGACCTTTGCTCTGGGACTTGTGATTTGAGACCTTAGTGGCATAATTATTGATCCTTATTCAAGTTGGAGCCTGTAAGCCCTAATTTTGACCCTAAGATCCCTCATGTTATTCACATCATATACATTGACATTAGGATCATACCTCGGCATCCTCCTTACCCCTTACTCATTGGGTTTGTTTTGGGAGAGATCACCAAGCACCATGTGATTGTATCATACTTGTTATTTTATCATTTACTAACCAAAATACCAAAAATATGCCCTTGCACTTGTCTATTTCTTTTGTAGGTAATGCACCTGATCACCTTTAATCCATCAAGTTCACATCTAGGGTTTAAGACCCCCATTGCTAAGAGCTCAACCAAGGAATGATCCACAATGGCTTTAGACATCATATATGGATCCCCATTATATTCACATGTTATTTTTATCGTTAAATCATCAAGAGTTTGGAGTTGGTTTCCCTTGGAAACCCTAGTTCATCTGGGTGTCTTGTGTAACTTCTTCAACAAGCCTCTTCACCAATTGATCAAAACTTTCAAGGGAAATTTCACATTTCATCATATTATGCATATATGATCTCCCATGAGTCCCAAAAGTCAATAGAATTTCAAGTTAGCAAGGTGGTTCATGGTGGTTGACTAGAGGAATTCAACTAATCAAAACTGGGGTTCCCTAGACCTTATCTCCTACACTTTCATGTTTAGGTCCATCTTCATCTCATTCCCCTTATTTATTCATTCATGTCATGGACCTATGATATCTCAAATATCCTAATGCTAGTTGATTGCAAAATCAACATGAGTATGGATGAGATTAGGTCCACCACTTTGCATATTCTTTTTGTGTGTGGTATGTTTCATGAGCATAGTCCATTATACTATGTCTCTAACATGCATTAACACCAAAATTCTATTGCCCGACCTCAAATAGTTGTGACTTCTACATAAGTCCAATTACGATTGCTTAACATAGCGCTAAATTTTGACACAAAAAGGCATAGCATTCTAGTTAGTGAGATTGTAAGTCTCCCCTCTTTCATGGTATTGTATGGAAACTTGGTCTTTTTTCCTTCCTTTGGAAGATGTCTTGGTTCAAGGATCTATGCTTGTGATAAGTGGGTTGAGTGGTCTCCAAAGAATGACTTAAACAAAAGAAAAGCAAAAGCAATACTAACTTCTAATTCACTAACAATTAACATTTAATTTCAAGTTATTTATTTTTAATGCACTTTAATTTTTAAGCCTTATTCATTTGCCATTATTCATACCATTCAAATTGTTTACTTTTATGTCATTTTTAATTTCTCCACTTTGACCATATTTTGTGATATTTGGTGTTTGTATATATTTGTTTGTTTGTGTGGTATTTTGACTTTAATGTACATAATAAGAACAAAAACCCTAAAAAAACATCTTATGTGGACTGTTGGTTTGATCTGAGACTATTGGACCTAGAATCTAGGCAACACTCCCTATGCAAAGGACTTGGCCAATGCCAATTTTCATGTAACCAAGTACTTGTGAAGAAAATTTATATGATACAACTTTGAAGATCCATTTGAGTTCATTTGTAACACGATCATTGTGAAGCTGTTATTTTGAATCTGTGACTTATGCCATCTTTGAATTCATCTGACACGTGGGAAATTTTAAAGAAGATCATGGAGTTGTTAAGCTTGGATGTGGCTATATTTATTTGATTCCTTGCTCTTCAACTTGCTATTTATGTATTGTTTGTTGCTTGATTCAAAAGTCCAAGGGAAATTTGGGTTTCTATATGACATTCTTGTCTATTGGATTGCAGCCCATTCGTTAGATCTTTTCAACTCTCAACTTTTAAATTTATGCTTAGGATTAGTCTCTTTATCTCCTCCCCACTTCTTTAATTTCAAAATATCTCCCTCCTTTTAAAATATTCTTTACTTGTGTTTGTTGATTTCTAAACTTTGACCATTTTGTAAACTAGAAACTTTGGCCTTATGTCATTGCATTTTTTTAAAATCTTTTTCTTAATCAAACTTGTAAATAAACTTAACTATACTTGACTTAAAATCCCAAAAGCCAAAAGAACTAACACTCATTCAAACCATTTTAGGCCCTTGTGCCTTTTTAAACTTAAATTTTTGTTAAAAGCAATGTACTCACTTTGAAATTGTTACCACGAATTTTGAGGTTTTGATCCCTCATTTTTATGTTAGTACGTAGGCACAAGTCTGAAGGTCTTGTCAAACACAAAAATATAATTAATGAATTCTTTTCTCTTCGCCACACTATTTTTATTTGCAAACATCATTTGTACAAAAACACATATGCACACAAAAAAGGGCTCCCTAGGAGTACCTAAGACACTTTGGGTGCTAACACCTTCCCTCTGTGTAACCAACCCCCTTACTTGTAATCTCTAGCATTTTATTAGTTTTGATTTGAAAACTTCTTATTTTTTGGGTTTTGTTCGTACTTTTCCCTTTTCCCTTGGAAACAATAAAAGCGCGGTGGCGACTCTGGTTTTACTGACGTCAAGTTTATCCATAGCTCGATGGTCATGAATTTGTCGCTATAGAAATTAAGTGGTGACTCTGCTTAGGAGTAGTCTCCAGTGGGTTTAACCTACTTTTGTGTTTGTATATATTTGTATATTTGATATATGTATATTTGTTTGTGTGATACAATCTGCTTGTTGTGCTTGGGGATCTCTGAGTGGTGAGATAAGTTCTAACCCAAACTTAAGTGAAATTAAGATATGAGGATGGTATAGTCATGTTCGACTTTTGTGGAGTAGTCCTTAACAAGTTGGCTTGAGATCCATCTACTCAGTGGAGGCCCTTTTGGAGTTAGGAATGTCACACAAGTTATTTGTGGTTAGGAATTACTATCTCTGATTTGGGATCCGAGAAGTTGAGGACCGTAGAACATTTAACCCTCTTGGCCTATTTAGGATGTAGTGCGGAGACTGTTCAAGTGTAGACTTGATAACAGTTGTTACACGATACTACACTCAGACGAGTTTCTCTTGAGAATATTATGGGTTGATGAGTCAGTCATCCTAACTTGTAATATCCGATAGATGAAATTAAGACTTTGGGAACTTTTTAGAACATGATCTACAGGTTTTTATCCTTAGCTCACTCCTTTGGGATGGTTCTTACCCAAACTCCATGCTCGTGACTCACAACAAACCCTTGATTCTTGGTTGATCCAATCAAGTCTTGTCAATATCAATTGAACTTGGGTGTTGATAAGGTGTAAACCATAATCCACCAAAATGGATGATTGATCTTGACAATGGCTTGATTCATCCATTGACCTTTGTTTGTTTGCCTTGTGTGTGATCCCTTATCAGTGATTGTTGCATTCATGCATTCATGCGCATCATAACATTTATCACACGAAAATTTCAAGGAACTTTTGTATTATTTGCAAATAATTTTAGACCATGGATTATGGACGAAGGAACACTAAGAAGTACGATTTCAGATGTCCCGACTTGAATGAGATAAGGAAGTTATCATCTTTTGTATTAGATCCCTTGGACTTCAAGCAACGCCATGGGAAGCTTCTGTCTATTTTGTCTGCAGATGTAGTTGAAGGACTTCTGAGTGTGTTGGTTTAGTTTTATGACCCTCTCTACCGTTGCTTCACTTTTTCGGATTATCAGCTTGTGCCTATGTTGGAGGAGTACGCCAATCTATTGGGAATACCTGTTTCTAGAAAATTTCCCTTTAGTGAGAATACCTGAGATAGAGACTCGTTAGGTGAAGAAAGGAGGATTGTTTGGATTGACTTCTGAGTTCCTCATTAAGGGAGCTACTGCCTTTGCTCAAGCCGGTAGTGTGGATGCTTTTGAAGCTATCTTTGTGTTGCTCATCTATGGGTTGGCTTTGTTCCCTAACATTGACGGTTTTGTTGATGTTAACGCCATTAAAATTTTCTTGATTGGGAATGTTATGCCTACTCTGTTAGGAGATATGTACGTCTCTTTGCATCTAAGGAATTCCAAGGGTGGTGGAACTATTGTCTGTTGTGTTCCTTTTCTGTATAAGTGGTTTATTTCGCACTTGTCTCAGATGCCTACTATAATACCCCAAAATTTACCCTTCATTTTTCGTGGAAGCATGGGATTATGTTTTACACTTCATTAGCATCATACTAGGTCATACTCATTGCATACTGCATTAGGGACATGGAAATCAGATTTTTGATTGATCACTCCTTAACAGAAGGAACCCACACAAAGAAAGATTGAGAATTGGACTTCATTTTCTAAATATACCAGTCTCAAGGGTCTCAGGGGGGTCCAAGTATCTTATTATGGTCCTCAGTTCATCAGTGAAGGATTCAAAGCTATCAGAGTGTTCATCTGGATTTAATCAGAAATTAGGGTTTCATGGCTACCTGCAACAGGCAATGTTTGGTTAAAAGTATAGGAGCTCATCCATGTCATGATTAGAGAGGCATCTTGGCCTAGGAAGATTCACAATTATCTCAGAAAGATCCATTGGCAATCAGTGCAATAAGTTCCTGATCATTTTTCCCTAAAACTAGGGTTTGGTATAAAATTAGTTTATTTCTGATTCTTTGGGTGAAACTCTTTTCCATGGCCCTCCATATGTCCACAAGGGTCTACATACAAAAAATCAGCTCTTTATTTGAGCTAGAAGTGCTTCAATTGATCAATGGAATCGGGAATCAGACAGTTTGGGAAAAGTTAATTGTGGGGCCAGAAAAGTCAACTCCTGACATTTTGAGAGTGGAATCTCAAATTCCATGCCTAGGGGATCCTACATGTAAAATTTGATCAAGTTTGGATCATGGATTCACCATTTAATTAGGAATTGGAAAAGTTACTTAATTTGGAAATGGTTGACTTTACATTTAGGGCAAGTTTTCATGATCATTGCACTCACTTTAAGCCCATTTTTCATCAAGATAAAAGCTCCATTTGAAAATTTCTCTAACATGAAAGTTTTTCCTATTGTTCCAGGCTTTCTAGAGATATAAAGTTTTCTCCATTTGGATTAGAATTGAGAAAGTTATGCTTAGTCAAAGTGAGACATTTTTTTAGGACACTTAGAAAAATTTCTAAGTTCAAAATCTTCAAAATTTGTCAAGACTTCTTGGCCAGTTTTCTTGCACTTCAAGGCGTTATTTGAAAATACTTTCTTCACAAAAAGTGTACCTTGCCATGTCCTCTTTCACATCCTTTTGGAATCATCTCATTTGGATCCATGGTTTGAGAGATAGATTCATTTAAAGTGGGCACCATTACTTGATTTTCTAGGCAGATTTTGGGCATGGCTGGCCCAATCAGATTTTCTAAGCATGCTGCACAAACCAGTCACGTTTCTTACCTCTTTTGGCCATGCATTGGACATCCATTCACTTAAGTTTGGCAAAAAATAACAACATTTTACACCTCACTTCACACTTTTATTCTTATAGATAAATCACTTATTAAAAAGCCCATGAAAACACCTAATCCACCCTATTTAAGAAGCTGAAACCCTAACCCTAAAGGAGCATTGGAATTTCGTGGCAAGGAGGCAAAGCTTCATCACATATCATATTCCATTCCACTTCTATTTTCCATTAGGTAATCATCTCTTCCATAACCATGTTTTGATATATATACGCTTGCTTACCATGTTCATCACCATTAATCCTTCCATTTTCATATTTCTTTTTCTTATTTAAAATATTTTCTTCGTCCATAAAATTACCCAAAAACATTTTTCACTTTTCTTAATGTTTTATTTAATTTTATATAATTTTTATTTTTGTATTTTTTTAATATTAATATTTTATTTTAATTATTTATTCTAAATGGTCCATTTTAACACACTTTTTTTTATTGATTTTATTTTTATGACTTAAAACTATTGTTAGCATTTGATTTTTGGGACGAAGGGTGACCACTGTCTCATGGTCAACCTGACCTTTTCTCGAAATTTTATGTCACATTTTCAATTTATTTTGGATTTATTTTTGAACTAGTTTGGTTGGTTGACTTTTAATTTGACTTCTGTTTTATTTTAATTAATTCACATACCAATTTTCATTATTTTAAAAATCTTTTTGGGGTATGATGATGCCCTGACCCCAACTTATTTAGTTTAATTTTTCATAATTTTCTTGATTAATTTACTATTTATTCTTGATTTATTTTTAACCTAGTCTTATTAATTGACTTTTGGTTTGACCTATGTTTTGTTTTAACTAATTCACGTGCCAATTTTCATTATTTTTAAAATCTTGTTGGGGGATGATGATGTCCTGACCCCACCTTATTTAGTTTAATTTTTCATAATTTTCTTGATTAATTTACTATTTATTCTTGATTTATTTCTAACCTAGTCTTATTAATAGACTTTTAAATTGACTTCTGTTTTATTTTAATTAATTCACGTACCAATTTTCATTATTTTTAAAATCTTTTTGGGGGATGATGATGTCCTGACCCCACCTTATTTAGTTTAATTTTTCATAATATTCTTGATTAATTTTCTATTTATTTGTTATGTTTTAAGTTGACTTGAATTTCAGTTGACTTCCTTATGATCGATGTTTGACTTAGGGGATGCTTATGGCAATTGAAGAGATCTTTTGATCCTCCCTTGTTCATCTCATATGCCATGTATTAGAGGCCTTTTACCTTGATTTTATTTGGTCCTTACCTCATTTCCTGATTAAATTATTCAGTGGACCCTTCGTGTGCATATTCTCATCTGTTTGATTCATCTGTTATATTTTATACTTGTTTCTCTCATTCATGCTTTCTATTGCTTGATTATTTAACATGTTCATACTCCCATGCATTGTTTAAATGCTCCATTATTTGATTCTTTGGTTTGATTATATATTGTTTATTTGTCCGATCTGATTGATAATTGTTGCCTACTTGTATGATGTATGAGGCATATATTCTTATTGTTTGTTTGCCATGAACAATCCCCATTCATAACAAATGTACCCCTCTCCCATAAAGTGTATAATATTTATTTCTTTATTTCTTTAGTCACCTGTTAATACAAGAATTAAAACGAATATCCGATAACCATTTCAAAATAAGATCAAAAGCTCGATCCAACGTCGAGTAATCATTTTCAAAACTTAACAGAACCAGCACACATTCATCCATCCTCTTGTAAGTTGATTGCCTCAGGAATTTCCATCTACCTGTAAGTCGATTGCCTCCAGCATCTCCATCTACCCTTATCCGTAACTCCTCTCCGCGCTCCATCCGTCGACTCTGGTTCCGTTTAGGTAGCACCCATTAGGTAGAACCATTTGTATGATAACATAGGTAGAATTCCCCTATTCTCTGCATGCTAACATTAGGTAGATGTTCCCCTTTGTAAATCCTAACACATAGGTCCATATTGCATGACAACTCTAGAGCAGAGCCTCCCCACTTTTAGACCTTCCATGCGTCTCCGATCTTGTGGCATGTCAGTCCGTTCTATTGCAAAGAGGTAACTGCCTAAGACTCGATTCAGCGAGCTGCGACACCTACTGCTAGGACGTTGAACATGAAGGAGAATTGCCATCCAAGGAGCAGCGGAATTTAAAATTTTCTCCTTTAATGATCCTTACGAATGGGCATGATCAGTGATAGAATCGTTACCTCTTGTGGCGATCACGAAAGTTGAACGATGACAACGTCTCTACTCAGTCCACACGAACGGATTCCTTCAATCTCAGTGCTAGCTGGTACAAATGAAGGCTTTGAGTGAGAGAGAGAGAGGGAAACGAAATTCCAAGTCTTCACTTGAGTCTCAGTAACAATGCTTCTACCCAAGGGTTCTATTTATAGAACCACTTGTGTGGGCTTCAAGCTAAAAAGCCCACTTAAGTGTATTTTGGCCCATATCTCATAATATGCCAAAATCACTTAAGTATTTGGTACCTTACCATATTTCGTATTCTACTTAAGTACACCGTACCTTACGATGTTCCTTAGTTACTCTATCTCTCATCAATCCGTCCTTTGTGTGTGACCCTATAGGTTTTCGCGGCGTTGGCAATTATATTAAATCACGTATTTAACATAATAAACAGTGAGCGGTATCTAGCAACACATCACTGCTACCCAAGCCACGAAAATGTCATGTGATCTGACAAGTCCTTCTGTGATAATAATTATGTGTATAATCACCCCTTTGCCCGTATGTCTATATTGAACACAAGGTATAGACTATGTCATCCTTGTCCAGTTCAATATTGGGCCCATAGACATTTATCCTGTTACGCAGAATGGGCAAATTCCATCTAGGTCACTCATGTCCCTCAGCATGCTTCGTAGAGTACCCATCAACTATCTTTATGGTTATCCAGTGACGGACAACGTTGGATCAGCAATAAAGCACTCGACTCTACATCTAGGGTCCATAGTGGTTTCAGGTCGAAGAGTGGTAATCACCATTATCACCATGAGAATAACTTATGACACTTTGCATAACTTTCTATATAGTATTCTCATAGCGGGTCAATCCGGTATAAATATTACTCTTAATATTCATACCTATGTTTAAGACTTGATAACTCTTTATCCATGATCCATGAGATGTGATCATCAGTCTACAAACATAAAAGTCTTAATGCTTTAATGTTATCCCACTTCACAATAACCGGCGGGAAAACAAGAACAACAGAGCCGCCACCGTGCGTTATTTATCCCAAAAGAGGGAAAGGAAACGCTCGAAGTAAACCTGGAAAAAGCATGGTCTCGCGACCAAAGAGAATGGGATCGGGAGTCGGTTATGCGAAGGGAAGGTATTAGCACCCCTATGCATCCGTCGTACTCGACGGGATCCACGCACAAAAGGAAGGAATATGGTTGCTAAAACACTGCTCAAACACACACACACTGGCTGAAAGAGACACAAGAAAACAGACAGGGCTGACTCGGCAGGATATCGCATCCTGGGCCTACTTAGTCTATCAGGCATAGACATCAGAGTCGAAGTAGTTCGGACTGGGGAAACAACACATGCTCGCTAGGATGTCGCATCCTATGCATACGTATCTCCTTTGGACGAAGGAGAATCAGAGCATTCGTAGCTCGGCTAACACGCGCACAAACAAACACAGGCAAAGGCAAACGTGGAGCCTGAATGCCAATCACTGGACTTATATCAGCATCCGAACCAAACACACACAAGGAGGCAAACGTGGAGCCTGAATGCCAATCACTGGGCTTACATCAGCATCCGAACCAAAACACACACACTGGAACCCGAATGCCACTCGATGGACTTACATCAGCTTCCAAGCACACAACAAGAAGAAGGGTCTCGATTGCAACCAGGGCAAGAGAAGGGGAAGGTCTCAATCGCAACGAGGGCGAGAGAAAAGAATTAGTGTTAGTTGTTAGTCAAACTCGACAAGACATCGCATCTCGTGCCTACGTATCTCATCTGGACATGAGAATCAGAGTTGCCGTAGTTCGGCTAAACTATTCCTGTTGGTTTGTGTTTTTTAAGTGGACGACGTCACTGCGCAATCTACCGGATGCTCGACCTTTGGAGACTTACTCACCTGTGGTAGAAGGAGTGGACGTATCCTTAAGAGGGGATAGTGTTTGTTTGTGTTTTAGGAAAGCTCAAGCAAGAAAGGAAGTCCTATACGAAGGAACCGTGCTACCTTAATTGACATGCAAACGAGACTACGCGGAGTCTAGCAAACCTAGGGGATACAATCACACCACACAAACATATACAGCATGAAATAAACACACCAACAAGGGGCTCAAACATCAGGGTTAGGCTTTAGTCGAGGGGTCATATCAACCTCAACAAACAAGCCTCTGTATCGGGGTCAGGTTAGCTCTTAACCTTGCCATTGAGGGGCTAAGGTGAAGCTAGATGAAAGGTGATGAGGGGTGTGCCTCATTGCTTCTATCTCAAGTCAGAGAGAGCATCAGACAAGGGAGCGTGGGTCCAGAATGGGGGGACCCTTCTACGCTCAGGACATAGACTCGACTGTACAATGTACAAGATCTTGGGCTTGGATCTCAATGCTACAACCATGTAATGGGAGCAAGGAGAAGACTCACAGAATAGTGGGGGATAGATTGCTTACCCCTACCTTCCACCAATTGCCTCAAATGAGGGCTTTTCCTGCTTGGGACAAATATAAACATACACAATCATTGCCTCTTAAGGAGGACTTCAGACAATGTGCCCGGCCCGGTAACAGCCGGGTCTCCAGACTACATGAAGAAGAAGGCTCTATACCTCAATGCCAATTGCTTATAAGCAAAGCAATGCAAGTTCTTAAGAGAACTGAGCAACTAAGGGTACCTGGAAACAGTCAAACAGAATCAGCATCTACTTTCACAAACAGACAACAATATAATGATCAACAGTGTACAATCATAATCAAACAATGGTGTGCATAGCACAAAGCTCAAGGCTCAAACATCCTACAAAACAAACACATTAGTTTATAGGTCAAGCAACACAATCCCAAATGTGAAACAAATGCCTTAATCCTTAACTTCTTAACCTGAAAAGCCAAAAACAAGTTCAAATGTAAGTAATAAGACCACTAGGACTAGCCTAGGGTCCAAAAGAAGGAAAAATCCTAAAACAGCAACCAATTCATGATCAAAGTCAAGCTATTTCAATAACAAAGGGATCCCAATTGGTCCCATATCCAAACTATGCACCTATTTCAATCTATGCAACATGTAAGGCAAAGTGAGCAATGGTGAACCACATGTGAGCAACCAGCAAGGTCACATCACAAAAAATATCAAAACAGCATAGAAAATTCCACAAAAATTATATCCTAAACAGAGGACATTCAACAAGCTACATGTCAATTTTCAAGCAATTTGGACTAGTGGAACAATGGGAATTAATTCAACATGTCTAAGCATGCAAAAACACAATCAAATGAGGTTACAAAATATACATCAATTTCAATCCAATGGTAAACAGTGACATTACATGGGAAATTAGTAGGACCAAAGCCAAATGAAAGCTACACATGTCAGGAACTATTCTACCAAATTTCATGGTCATATCATTCATCATGCTCATTCTATGCACAAAATAAGGCAAACTAGTTCAAAGGAAGCCCTAAGCCTACAAACAGAATTATTGCATTCAAATCCACATCAACACAACCCCAAAAATTCTCAAACAATTTACATCTAAACAGGACCTAATCCAGGTATGGCACACCAAATTTCAGCTTAATTGGGCAAATGGAACCATGTCAATGAAAATCAACAAAAACAAACACAATTATAGGCTCCAAATCACAACATCAATACATGCTTCCACTTCAAAAATTCATAACTCAATGAAAACAAAAAAGAAATGGATGAGATCAAAACAGGGAGGTTCTAACAGGTGTCTACTACAAGCATGTCAAATTTCATGATCATACAGTACCATATGAGCATTTCACAATGAATCTACCAACCTATGTCACACAAGCTTGCAAATTCAATCATCAGAAATGAAAAATCATGATCAATTAGAAAACACAATGAACAATTCCACAAAAATTCACAAAGGATCCTAACATGTTAATGAGCATCCATGCCAAATTTCAATCAATTCTAACAAGGATAGGTCATGCTAAAAAATCCAACAAATTGGCATCAAGAGGTGTGACACAAATTGTCACACCTAAGTTCAAAAATTCATAACTCCATAGCCAGGTATCAAAAACGCATAAAATTTATATGGAAATAAGCATCATCCAGTCAACAATCATCACAAAAATTTCCAGACATTTATTTTACAATATGAGAATTTCATGATCAAATTAGTCTAAGGTATCAAAATATACACATGTGGAAGAAACCCTAGGTCAAATGAAAAAATATTCCATGCACAACTTTGACCAATAGGTCAAAAATCATCTACACTCAATGACAAAGTCAACAAAATAATTTTCACAATTTTCTGATTTTTCTATATTTTTCTATGAATTTTTTAAGGTGTTATGTGTTTTTTACAATTTTTTAGAATTTATTGAATTAAATAAATTAAATCACAGTGGCAGAATTGTAATATGATGTGGCGGGGGCGGGAAACTCCCAAATCAAATTTTCAAACCAATTCACGGATCAAACAGCACAATCTCCTTCGTTCTTAAACAGAAATTTCCAGAAAATTAACATTGGCTCAAGAACATCAAAACCGCAAATCCTAACCAAAACTAGCAATCTTATATCCGTTGGAATCGCACGAGCACGTAGAACATGAATATACATTCCAATTAACCTAAAACTTCCTAAATCTCAAGAATCGTGCAAGTTAGGGTTCTAGATCTAAACTTCGAGTTAAGATTTCTTACACTACAGTTCACCATTCGCAATTCTAAGAGTATCCTCGTGATCTACATGACAAGCTCTACCACACGCACACAATAATTCAACGAAGCATGCGATTCGAATTTTACACCAACCTGCTATGGCGGTATTGAACCAGGACGAGTTAGCGCGCGACTTGGTGAAACAGCAACAGTACAAGCTACAGGAAAGATGATGTGAAGCTTGGACCCCTTCGATCTTGCTCCTATTGTTCAGAATCAACAATCACCATTGAAGAAGCTTGGATGTACAGTTAGGAATGGCGCGGCTACGGATGTGGAAACTGCAAAACAGATGGAGAGTGTAATGCTACAAGATCAAAGCAACACGAATTTTGCAAATTGATGCAAAATTGAAGAAGTTTGATGAATTTTTGTCTTTGAATGTTCTTGAAGGATCTTGGAGATTTTTGATGATTTTGGATCTGAATTTTTGGTGAATGAAATTCTGTTATGTTTATGGAGTAATTAGGCTTTTATATGTCAGCTTAATCCACAATTAACCAAGGTAATTAACCAAATGGCATTGTAAGCAAAATGCATTTTCACTCAAAAATGGCCAAAACACCCTTCCTCTAAATCAGTCCATATGCCAGCTCAATTTTGGTTCACACAAGTCCAAAATGCCATATCTGATGTGTAGAAACAATTCCCACTTCCATAGGCTATGTAATTTGCAATTTCATCATGTGGTAGAAAAATGCCTAATTATGCACTTTCATTCTTCAAGCCAAAACTCAAATTATGAGGCCTAGCCATGAAATGATGGTTCAAATACATTCTAAATGCCAATCCTGAGGTGTTACAAAAAGTCCCATCTCAAAATTCCAAATATTTTGACATTTGGACAATTTTGCCCCTGATCCAATTTAACAGTCCAGTTGAAAAGTGACTTTTTGCATTGGCCACTTTTGGAAAAATCCAATGATGCACCCTTGAAGTACATGTCAAATGGAGTTTGTGCATATAAAGAACTTGCAATTTGGACAATCCATGTGGTAGTTATGGCCTCCTGATTACGGGTCTTTTCTGAAATTCACTGAGCCATATTTTGCAAACCACACATTGGATTTTTGAGTTCTTGGACTTTTTGGAAAGGTGAGAACAAGATCTTCAACTTTCATGTTGGACAAAATTCCATTTGAAGCTTGTATGATGAAGTTATCTTGAGGAGAAAAAGTTTCCATTTTGGGCAGCTGAGATTACAGGTCATCTGCTATTTTTGGAAATTTTCTGTCTGGCCTCCAAATCTTCAACCTTGGTCTTTGGCATGTCAAATGAGACTTATATGGACATGAATGAGGCCTTTAAAACCATTTCCCACCTTCCAATCCATAAAATCAGGCACAGTTGACCACAGTTGACCACAGTTGACTTTCTAGGGTTTCTGGTTGACTGAACAATGACTGGTGACTTCTGAGCATCCAATCTTTGGCCAAACCACTTAAAAATGATCCTTGGACCATATGAGCTTGAAAAATCAACCCTAGGGCTTTGTCTCAATAAAAAATGGCCCTTGCTTGCTTGACTGACTGATTCTCCTGATCAGTTTATCCTGATTGGTCAGCTGAACTTGCACTTGGGCAAATGGACAATGCAATGTTATGCAGTGGACATTGTTAATGCTATGACCTAATATGAAATGAATGTATTCAATGGTAGGGTGCAAATTTGAGGTGATACAGCTGCCCCTATTCAATCAACTGGGAACCCGAATGGATGAGAGCAATGGCTGTCAGACTTTCAGGGTAAACAGGGATTGAATACCGAGTACCGTAGAAATTTGCACACTGCTGGGAATTATTTTTCTTGTTTTTGTTGTTTTTTTTTTCAGAGGTACAAGCACATCCAAGCATCGACACACGATGAATGGGAACAGAAATCATCTCAACTAGACGCCAACGGACAACTAGGAAAAACTCAACGTTTACCGAGACCAACGGAGAGGTAACCAATCATCATCGGATGAATGGAAAGAGATATACAACCATACGTCAGCGGACGGAATGGGAAAAACTCAACGTTTACCAAGACCAACGGAGAGGTAAATCAACTCTACTGGGGATAACCAGGAAAGGATACAACCATACGTCAGCGGACGCAGTGGGAAAAACTCAGCGTTTACCAAGACCAACGGAGAGGTAACCAATCATTAATGAATGATTGGAAGGATAGTGATACAACCATACGTCAGCGGACGAAATGGGGAAAAACTCAACGTTTACCAAGACCAACGGAGAGGTAACCAATCATCATAGGATGGATGGGAAGACTCGACCAGACGTCATAGGACGAAAGGGAGAAGCTCGACGTTTATCGACACCAACGGAGAAGGAGAAAACTCAGCCAAGACGTCATAGGACGAAAGGGAGACTCAACGTTTATCGACACCAACGGAGAAGGAGGAAACTCAGCCAGACGTCATAGGACGAAAGGGAGACTCAACGTTTATCGACACCAACGGAGAAGGAGGAAACTCAGCCAGACGTCATAGGACGAAAGGGAGACTCAACGTTTATCGACACCAACGGAGAAGGAGGAAACTCAGCCAAGACGTCATAGGACGAAAGGGAGAAGGAGAAAGCCACTTCACGAGGGAAAGGCACCACAACCGGAAACCGAATAGGACGTCTACTGGGAATTCTGGCTGGGAATCAACCAGACATTAATGAATGAACTGGGAATAGGGTATACAATCAGACGTCATCGGACGAATGAGAAAAACACAACGTTTATCGAAACCAACGGGGAGGTAAATCCACTTGGGGAAAGGTACAACTAGGCATCATAGGATGACTAGGAAAAACTCGACGTTTATCGACACCAACGGAGAGGAGGAATATTCTGAGGGGAATCATCTGGTATTACCAAATGATCTGCGGGGAACAATCAACTATACGCCAACGGACGCGTAGGAAAAACTCGACGTTTATCGACACCAACGGAGAGGAGGAAACTTCTGGGGACGACCCTGTGGGGAAAGATATCAACTATACGCCAACGGACGCGTAGGAAAAACTCGACGTTTATCGACACCAACGGAGAGGAGGAAACTTCACTAGGGAAAGGACGACGTTACGAACATCTAAAGATGATGTTTACCGACATCAAAGAAGACCAGACACTACGCAGGACTGGGAAAGCACCGAAAAATGGTGTTTGCCGACACCAAAGAAACAACACACGCGGGTGCTGACAGGATACTGACATCTACATGTCTGGGCAAGGCCACATACTGGCAGGGGGTCTCACTGGGGAGAAACATGCTTTCCTTTCACCAACGGACGAGGAAATAAACCTCTGTGGGGATTATTAATCCTGAATGCTGTCAGGAGCAACTGTAGCAAACGCGCTGTACAAGTTAAACAAACATCCGCCTCTGCCGGGGATACGGTCTGATTGGGTTTTGGAACACATGAATGCATATGTTTGAATTTTTCTATGGCGTAATGCTCCACATTGAATGGAAATGCTACGCGTTTTGAGGATGCAATGATTACTACATGCAAAACGCAAATGCACCCTGGCTACGGAGCCAAAAGATCAGGTACTCCAACTTGGCGGGGAGACTCTGACTGAGGAATACTCTGCGGGGAGAGCCTTCATCTGGGGGTGCTTTGCGGAGAAAGCACCGACTTCTCACTCATACTGGAGAAACAACACTGCTGCCGTGAATAAGATAGACTTCGCTGGGGATATCCTTCACAGGATCCAATCCACTCGGGGACTCCGCTTGGGAAGCAATCAATACTCCGCTGGGGAAGATAACGCCAAGCAACTCTTCAGGGATAGTACTCGCCAGGGAGTAACAAGACATCTTTACCAGAGATGGATAAAGCGACTTCACTGGGGAAGATTCCACCAAACCTTAGGTAGAACAGCTCTGCTTCGGGGAATAACCACTACTCCACTGGGGACGACCCACGCAATCCCTAGGTAGACTAAACTCAGTTGGGGATGCAAATACCGATCCGCCACGGAAACTCGTCCAATCCACAAGTAGGATGAACTCTGTTGGAGAAATATTTCTGTGAAACCCGCTCCACTCGGGGAACTTGCTGAGGAACCAACCCACACCACTCTGCTGAGGCGAAACAACTCTGGTGGGGATGATAACACATCATGTCATACTGGAGATAGACCTTCACAACCCTGCTGGGAGAAACACTCACGGCCGCGCTGGGGATAACATATCACAAACCCAACTGCTGGGGAACAACATTCTCATGACAAACTCCGCCGGGGGAACTCCTGGGGAAACGTCTGCCAGGCACTCAGTGGGGACCTCAACTGGGGGAAATCTGCCAACACAGGCCTGCTGGGGATATGCAGTCCTTACATCTGCTGAGGAAAGAAGATACCATCCACAGACACCTCTGCAGGGGAATACAGCTCTGACAGATATCAAACTTGCTCCGAAAAGAACTTGCTGGGGAGATGATCACAGAAGACGACCTGTAAAACAGCAGAACACAATGCCCCAGGGGTACATGGACAAGATATGCTCAAGTGTCCTCAACATTCAAAATGATTTTCAAATGTTTTATCCTTCTGCAAGTTATTGTTAAGCCTTCATGTTTTATTATATGCAATGCTTATCAAAAATTCGGACGTTTTTGCAAACAAAACAGTAAAAATAAAAACGAGAGAGCTATTTATCTGAATAACAACTTTTATTGATTGAAAATGTGCCTGAAAAGGCAAATACATTGGGAAGCAATCCCTAGAAAGAGGTAATTGCGCACAAAAGGAAAATGAACTATCCTAATGGCAATGTGAATACGGCATCCACTATTTCCCAATTCTGTTATAACCCACAGATCATCAGTTTTCCTCCCCACTCCTTGCTTTCTGAGAAGAATGACTGGACCGATCACATCTTTCAAGATGGCAGCTGACGAAGCGCAATGAAGTACAGATAACCCAGACTGTAGTCTTCGCTTTAATCCTTCTTTTGGCTGGATCGCCCTTTCGGGTTTTCAATCCACCGGGATACCCATTTTTGCCTAAGTCGCCCTTGCGGGTTTTCGACTTACCGGGTGTACAAATTCTTTTCATTTATATCCCTAACTTTTGCCCGAACCTTTTCTTTCTGTTTTTGGTTCGCCGGGATGCCCCTTTTTGCCTGGACTCTCCTATTCTTTTTGTCCAGCGAGTCAATTTACGCGAAGTATTTTTTGACTACATCTGAGTTAACAGGGGACGGAAAATCTTCACCATCCATTGTTGTAAGCATCAAGGCTCCACCGGAGAAGACCTTCTTCACAACATATGGACCTTCGTAATTAGGAGTCCACTTGCCCCTGTTATCTGTACCGGGAGGAAGGATCCTCTTCAAAACTAGATCACCAGTCTGAAATGTCCGAGGACGCACTTTCTGATCAAAGGCCCGCTTCATCCTTCTCTGATACAACTGCCCATGGCACACAGCTGCTAGCCGTCTCTCTTCGATAAGGCTCAACTCATTAAACCTTGTACGAATCCACTCGGCTTCGTCCAGCTTGACATCCAATAATACCCTCAGAGAAGGGATCTCCACTTCAACAGGCAGGACTGCTTCCATACCATACACGAGGGAGTACGGGGTTGCCCCGGTCGACGTACGCACTGAGGTACGGTACCCATGCAAAGCGAAAGGCAGCATCTCGTGCCAATCCTTGTACGTGACGACCATCTTTTGCACAATCTTCTTGATATTCTTGTTTGCCGCTTCTACAGCACCATTCATCTTTGGTCTGTAAGGAGAAGAATTGTGATGTTCGATCTTGAAATCTCTGCAAAGCTCTTTCATCATCTTGTTATTGAGATTTGAACCATTGTCAGTAATGATTCTCTCAGGAACTCCGTAACGACAGATGATCTCCTTCTTGATGAACCGGGCAACCACTTGTTTGGTAACATTAGCATAGGAAGCTGCTTCCACCCATTTGGTGAAGTAATCAATCGCAACCAAGATGAAGCGATGTCCATTCGAAGCAGTAGGCTCAATCTTCCCAATCATGTCAATGCCCCACATGGCAAACGGCCAAGGCGAGTTCATGACATTCAACGGGCTTGGTGGTACATGCACCTTATCAGCATATATCTGGCACTTATGGCATTTCCGAGCGTACTTGAAGCAATCGGATTCCATAGTCATCCAGTAATATCCGGCTCTCAGCAATTTCTTTGACATTGCATGACCACCAGCATGGGTACCAAACGAACCCTCGTGCACTTCTTGTATCAACATGTCTGCTTCATGTCTATCCACGCATCTGAGCAAGACCATGTCAAAGTTCCGCTTGTACAGCACATCATCCTGATTCAAATAAAAGCTTCCAGCTAGCCTTCTCAGGGTTTTCTTGTCATTCTTCGACGCACCTTCAGGATACTCCTGAGTCTTGAGGAAGTTCTTGATGTCATAGTACCACGGTTTCTCATCAATCGCAACAACAGACTCGGCTGCAAACACATACGCAGGCCTCTCGAGTCGATTCACCGCAACATGTGGCACATGATTCCACCAATGAACTTTTATCATGGAAGATAAGGTAGCCAAGGCATCCGCCATCTGATTCTCATCCCGAGGGACGTGATACAACTTCACCTTCTTGAAGAACGTCAGTATCCTTCTGGTGTAATCTCTATACGGAATCAAATGTGGCTGGTTCGTATTCCAATCTCCATTGACCTGATTGATCACTAGAGCGGAATCTCCAAATATGTCAAGAGTTTTGATTCTCAAATCAATGGCTTCTTCTATCCCCATGATACAAGCCTCATACTCAGCTTCATTGTTGGTGACATCAAACGTCAATCTGGCAGAAAAAGGTATATGAGCACCTTTAGGATTGATCAGCACTGCACCAACACCATTACCATTCACATTGACAACCCCATCAAACATCAGGGTCCACTTGTCGTCCGGATCTGGTCCCTCCTCGACAAGAGGCTCGTCACAATCTTTCATCTTAAGATACATGATGTCTTCATCAGGGAATTCAAACATCATCGGCTGATAATCATCAATCGGTTGTTCGGCGAGATAATCTGACAAAACACTACCCTTGATAGCCTTCTGTGACGTGTACTGGATATCATACTCAGTTAAGATCATCTGCCAACGGGCCACACGTCCGGTGAGAGCCGGCTTCTCAAAGATGTATTTCACAGGATCCATCTTAGAAATCAACAGAGTAGTAGTATGGTTCAACATATACTGCCTCAGTCGGCGAGCAGCCCAGGCCAAAGCACAGCAAGTTTTCTCGAGCAGTGAATATCTTGTTTCACAGTCGGTAAACTTTTTGCTAAGGTAGTATATGGCATGCTCTTTTCGACCAGACTCGTCATGCTGTCCCAATACACACCCCATCGAAGTCTCTGTAACTGACAGGTACATTATCAATGGTCTCCCTGGAACTGGAGGGATCAGGATTGGAGGTTGCTGTAAATACTCTTTTATCTTGTCAAAAGCTTTCTGACAATCATCATTCCACTTGATGGCCTGATTCTTTCTAAGCAACTTGAAAATTGGTTCACACGTGGCATTCAGGTGAGATATGAACCTTGCAATGTAATTCAATCTCCCCAAAAACCCACGAACCTGCTTCTCCGTTCTCGGTTCAGGCATCTCCTGAATAGCTTTGACTTTTGCTGGATCAACCTCAATCCCTTTCTCACTGACAATGAAGCCTAACAGCTTCCCTGATCTCACACCAAACGTACACTTGTTTGGATTCAGCCTCAGTTTGAACTTGACCAACCTGTCGAACAACTTCTGCAAATTGACCAGGTGCTCCTCTTCTGTCTGCGACTTTGCAATCATATCATCCACGTACACTTCAATCTCTTTGTGCATCATGTCATGAAAGAGAGTCGTCATGGCCCTCTGATAGGTAGCACCGGCATTCTTCAGCCCAAATGGCATCACCTTATAGCAGAACGTGCCCCAAGGTGTAATGAATGTCGTCTTTTCCATGTCCTCTGGCGCCATCTTGATCTGATTATAGCCCGAGAAACCATCCATGAAAGAGAATACCGAGGATTGAGCCGTGTTATCAACCAATACATCAATGTGAGGTAATGGGAAATCATCTTTCGGACTCGCTCTGTTCAAATCCCGGTAATCGACACACATCCTGACTTTGCCATCCTTCTTCGGCATAGGAACGATGTTGGCTACCCACGGCGGGTAAGTTGTTACTGACAAGAAACCAGCATCGAACTGCTTCTGAACCTCTTCCTTGATCTTCACTGCCATATCAGGACTCGTTCTACGAAGCTTCTGCTTGACCGAAGGACAATCATCTCTGAGAGGTAGTCTATGAACCACAATATCAGTATTCAGCCCAGGCATATCTTGATAAGACCAGGCGAATATCTCCATGTACTCTCTCAGCATCTCAATCAACCTGCTCTTGACCTCAGGTTTCAAAGCGGCCCCGATCTTAATATCCCTTCTGGCGTCCTCAGTACCAAGATTCACGATCTCCAACTCTTCCTGATGAGGTTGGATGACCCTTTCCTCCTGCTTCAACAATCTAGCCAATTCTTTCGGGAGTTCACTGTCTTCATCACTCTCCTCTTCAGCTTGGTAGATGGGATTGTCGAAATCATACTGGGCCATAACAGATTTGTTCATAGTGGATGCCATAAGATCATTTCTGCATGTTTAATGCTTTATTTTAGAAAAGAGTTCAAAAAAGTCACAAAAACAAAAACATTGCCATTTTTATTTTTTTTGAAAAATGAAAAACAAAATAGAAAGACAGGGATCACAAAATTGTTTGCAAAACGTCCTTTATTAATGATAAACAATGAAAACATGTGGCCCTACAATGAACCACTACGTCTTGGGCAGAACGTAGGGTTTTGTGCAGAATGAGAAAAACAAAAGAAAATTACTCTGTATGAAGAGTAACTTGGAGTATATCCTCTGCAGTCCAGTTGTTGATCACTTCCCCTGGCGCACTCGGGCGGACCCAGCAGTCGAGATCACAGTCGCTGTCGACATCTTCACCCTCAGTAGCAAAGACATCACCATGATTCATCAGCCCAGCGCTGGTGAAGGTACTTGGACCTGCTGCCCCTTGCTCTGCTCGGAGAGGCTCGTAACCGATGCCAAATTTGTCTTCTTTGACTGGCAAGTCCACCATCTTGCCCCAGCCCTCGGCCTTGCCGGAATCAACCACCTCCTTAGCTTGCTTGTAGGAAGTGATAGAGGCACCTGGCTTCTTCTGCTCAGCGTAGGCCACCTTCTCAATAGCCACCGTCTCGAACGCCTGGCACAATGTTTCGTGGATCTCGCCATCCACCTCAACATATTTGAATGAGGACAGATGACTCACCAGAATGTCCTCTTCGCCACACACGGTCACAATCTGACCGTTCCAGACGTATTTGAGCTTCTGGTGGAGAGTCGATGAGACTGCTCCTGCTGCATGGATCCATGGACGTCCCAGAAGGCAACTGTAAGCAGGCTGGATGTCCATGACATAGAAGACAATGTCAAACTCCTCCGGACCTATCCTTATAGGCAAAGTGATCTCACCAAAGACGGAACGCTTGGATCCATCAAATGCTCGAACAACTAGGTCACTCGGCGTCAGCACAACCCCTTCAATCGGTATCTTCTTCAAGATCTGCTTCGGCAGCACGTTCAACGAAGATCCGGTGTCTACCAAGACATGTGACAGCACAGCCCCCTTGCACTCCATGGTGATGTGCAAGGCCTTGTTGTGATTCCGCCCCTCAGGTGTCAAATCAAGATCTGTGAACCCTACACCGTGTCGGGTACTCACATTAGCTATTACACCTTCCAGCTGATTGACAGAAATCTCCTGAGGTACATACGCCATGTTTAACATCTTCAGCAAGGCGTCTCAATGTGCTTCAGAACACAACAGCAGAGACAGGATAGAAATCTTGGAGGGAGTTTGATTGAGCTGATCTACAATCTTGTAGTCGCTCTTCTTTATAATTCGCATGAATTCCTCCACATCCTTCTCAAACGAGCCACCAGGCACATTTGTTTGAGCAGGAACTTCATCAACAACGGCCTGTTTGCCCTTAGCTTTAACAGATGCCTCAGCATTGGCATCCCTCAACTGTTGAGGCGCAAACAGCCGACCACTACGGGTAAAGCCTCCGGGTCCACCCACATTGTCCACAGCAGGACTCACAACGACCGGAGCTTTACTAGCAGGTGCAAAAATCGTCACGGGCACTTGATTTGAAGGCTTGACCCTGTTCTCAGCCCTCTTGTTGCTTCGGTAGGCATTGTCATACCTCCAAGGCACATCATTATTATTCTCGGCCCTTCTAACCGGAGCGACGATTGTTGTAGGAATATTGGTGGAAACTGGTGTGGAGATGGTAACTGGATTACCACTGGTTGTAGGCGCACGCCCTTCAGCTGGCTTGAAGAAGATAGTGACAGTAGACACTGCCCCTTGATCTTTGTCATCGGCCCTACCAAACTGAACATGGCCCTGATCCATCAAACCCTGGATACCAGCCCTCAGTAGATCACAACCGTTCTCAGCCTCCGCACAGCCCACACAGTCTCTATCACAGCCCGGATGAACACCACTATTCAGCAGATGGTCTTTAACTACCAGCAAACAAGTCTGAATCTCTTCAACACTGATCACCAAATCCTCGGATTCAGCCCCTTCAATATAATTTACCCTATGAGCACCATGCGCGGGCATAGGGTTGTTCACAACATTCGGCACAGGGGAGAAATTGATCGTCTTAGAATCGATCAAATCTTGGACTTTGTGCTGGAAAGCCCGACACTTCTCTATATTATGCCCGGGTGCTCCAGAATGGAAATCGCACCGGACATTTGCGTCATACCCAGGTGGCAAGACAGTTGGTGGAGCCATAGTTCTCAACTCCACGAAACCCAATCTGAGCAACTCAGGTAGAAGCTCAGCATATGACATAGGTAGCGGGTCAAACCTTCTATCCGGTTGCAGCCTCTGCCTCGGCTGATAAGGACGTTGTTGCTGTTGTTGTTGTTGTCTTGGTTGTTGAGGAGGTGGACGTTGTTGCGGTGCAGGGATGGTCACTGCAGCGACCTGTCTATATTGATGCTGATTTCTGTTCGGCCCCCGGCGATGCTGAACAGCACTGGTTTCACCTTCTCTACGGCGAGGTGCCCCAGAGAAAGGTTTCTTTGATGAAGAGGAACCCGCATCATTGATCTTCCCGGCCTTGATCAAGCTCTCGGTTCTTTCACCGCAGATTACAACATCAGAGAAGCTTCCGAATGGGCAACTCCCCATTCGGTCCATGAACACTCCCTGCAGTGTGCCAATGAACATATCAGTCAACTCCCTCTCCAGCATAGGGGGTTGAACTCTGGCAGCAAGCTCACGCCACCTCTGGGCGTATTCTTTGAAGCTTTCATTATTCTTCTGGCACAGACTCTGCAGCTGAGTCCTGCTCGGTGCCATATCCATATTATGTTTATATTGTCTGAGAAAAGCTTCTCCCAGATCCCTCCAGCATCGGATAGAGTCTCGTTTGAGTTCCATGTACCAATCTAAAGATGCCCCAGATAGGCTATCTTGAAAGAAGTACATCCACATTTTCTCGTCGTCTGTATATGCCGAGATCTTCCTATAGTAAGCCTGCACGTGGGTGCGAGGGCAAGAAGTACCGTTGTACTTGTCAAAGGTGGGCGCTTTGAATTTGTGGGGAATCCTCAGACCTTCGACCAACCCCATATTCGTGACATCGAACCCAAGAGAATTCTGGCATTCCATCGCCCTAATTTTTTCAGCCAGGGCATCGACCTTACGATCCCTATCTTCATTTCTAGCAACATCACCATCGTCCTCACCCATCATTGTGAACATGTCCTCTTGTCTATCAACAAAAGGAGCTGGATGACGCGCCGGAGCCCTGGTAGCTCTGGCATTAACCTCTGCAGCAAGAGGCTGACCATCAACCCTTATACCCCTGAGTTCTTCTCCAGTGGCGTAACCATAAACAGGAGCAGCAGCAACGTTGGCATTTTCGAAACCAGGTGGAGCAATAGGTGAACCATGGTTAGACGCCTGAATAACCGTTTCCTGTCTCTGAACCAAAGCACGGAGCTCCTCCTGACCCTGAGCAACCCCTTGCATCATCGTCAAAAATTGGGCCATGTTCGCCCTCATCTCAGCCATCTCAGCCTGAACCTGATCCATGCTTCTTTGCTGATTTAGTCTCGTAGAATACCGGTGCGGTCTCTGATTAGCTATCCTGCCTGACACAGGAACCAGAGTGAGAAGTCCGAACCAGAACACCTGTTATGCAACATGTTATGATTATGATGCTAATGCATATGATGCACATGATAATGATCATTTCTCAGGCCTTCAAAGAGTCTGATTCATCTTCGAAAAAAAGCAATCTGCAGCAACGTCACAGTATACCAGAGCAATGGGTACCGAGTGAAACCAACAATTTCATCTGTAAATGATCACCCGGATCTATCAGTGCACAGACTCTGGAAGGTACCTGCGAAATGATATGCATGCAGAGATCATTTTTTTTCTCTTTTTTTTTTCAATTTTTTTTTGATTTTTTTTTTTATTTAATGATTGCGTTTTTTTTTTTGAAAAATAAACATGCTATGATGCACATGATGCAGACACGACTGGCAAGCTGTGCATATCTGGACACAGGATCGAAGCTTCGGCTCGAACTCTGATCACAACCATCTGAAACCCCAAAGTCAACTGGTCAACTGTCATCTGAACACAATCTGAGGAACCGAGTCATCAACGGAGCAGCCTTAAATTCAGCCCAGGGTTCCGAAATAAACGGAACCCTCTGATCAATACCGGGGTCAAACCTCCGACGTCCAGAAATAACGATCCATAAATCCGACTTATAAATATGACTCTGATCAACGAAACCAAAAGTCACCATCAAAGTCACCATCAGAACATGCATCTGTAAGAATCACCCTCCCCTCACAGGTAAATTCTAATCAGGTCATCCTAAGGCGGATAATAGTCTCGACAATCGGGCAAAGATACTCAATGGGTTTGCCCTTTCGGGTGTGCCATTGTAGCTCCCTTAAGATCGTCTCAACCAAGAATCCGGGAAAGAACGGTCACCAGAGTCAACAGTTCAGATGAAGTAACTCAACCAAAGTGGAATACCCACAGAGGCAAGCACTATCAAATGAACCTCGTCCGGCTTGTGGTACATCATGTTGCCAGGCACATGTTGACCTAACATGAAGGAGGCAACATGAGACCACACTAATCCTAGGTGTATACTCGGGCCTGGGTTTTAGCCCCACTCAGAACACCCACCCCAGACAGAAGAACCACCTGCACAGGAGACAGTTCAATGCCAGTATGATGCATGCAAACATAAATGCAAACAATAAATGCAAACAATAAATGAAATGAATGCAATAAATAACAGCAAATAGCAACCAAAGCCCTAACCTAGAGAGCGCTAGGAGAGGCTCGCTTGGGAAGAAGGACCAGCACAGGTCAACTTCTCTATATCCCCAGCAGAGTCGCCAGCTGTCGCATTACGCGAAAAACCGGCGGGAAAACAAGAACAACAGAGCCGCCACCGTGCGTTATTTATCCCAAAAGAGGGAAAGGAAACGCTCGAAGTAAACCTGGAAAAAGCATGGTCTCGCGACCAAAGAGAATGGGATCGGGAGTCGGTTATGCGAAGGGAAGGTATTAGCACCCCTACGCATCCGTCGTACTCGACGGGATCCACGCACAAAAGGAAGGAATATGGTTGCTAAAACACTGCTCAAACACACACACACTGGCTGAAAGAGACACAAGAAAACAGACAGGGCTGACTCGGCAGGATATCGCATCCTGGGCCTACTTAGTCTATCAGGCATAGACATCAGAGTCGAAGTAGTTCGGACTGGGGAAACAACACATGCTCGCTAGGATGTCGCATCCTATGCATACGTATCTCCTTTGGACGAAGGAGAATCAGAGCATTCGTAGCTCGGCTAACACGCGCACAAACAAACACAGGCAAAGGCAAACGTGGAGCCTGAATGCCAATCACTGGACTTATATCAGCATCCGAACCAAACACACACAAGGAGGCAAACGTGGAGCCTGAATGCCAATCACTGGGCTTACATCAGCATCCGAACCAAAACACACACACTGGAACCCGAATGCCACTCGATGGACTTACATCAGCTTCCAAGCACACAACAAGAAGAAGGGTCTCGATTGCAACCAGGGCAAGAGAAGGGGAAGGTCTCAATCGCAACGAGGGCGAGAGAAAAGAATTAGTGTTAGTTGTTAGTCAAACTCGACAAGACATCGCATCTCGTGCCTACGTATCTCATCTGGACATGAGAATCAGAGTTGCCGTAGTTCGGCTAAACTATTCCTGTTGGTTTGTGTTTTTTAAGTGGACGACGTCACTGCGCAATCTACCGGATGCTCGACCTTTGGAGACTTACTCACCTGTGGTAGAAGGAGTGGACGTATCCTTAAGAGGGGATAGTGTTTGTTTGTGTTTTAGGAAAGCTCAAGCAAGAAAGGAAGTCCTATACGAAGGAACCGTGCTACCTTAATTGACATGCAAACGAGACTACGCGGAGTCTAGCAAACCTAGGGGATACAATCACACCACACAAACATATACAGCATGAAATAAACACACCAACAAGGGGCTCAAACATCAGGGTTAGGCTTTAGTCGAGGGGTCATATCAACCTCAACAAACAAGCCTCTGTATCGGGGTCAGGTTAGCTCTTAACCTTGCCATTGAGGGGCTAAGGTGAAGCTAGATGAAAGGTGATGAGGGGTGTGCCTCATTGCTTCTATCTCAAGTCAGAGAGAGCATCAGACAAGGGAGCGTGGGTCCAGAATGGGGGACCCTTCTACGCTCAGGACATAGACTCGACTGTACAATGTACAAGATCTTGGGCTTGGATCTCAATGCTACAACCATGTAATGGGAGCAAGGAGAAGACTCACAGAATAGTGGGGGATAGATTGCTTACCCCTACCTTCCACCAATTGCCTCAAATGAGGGCTTTTCCTGCTTGGGACAAATATAAACATACACAATCATTGCCTCTTAAGGAGGACTTCAGACAATGTGCCCGGCCCGGTAACAGCCGGGTCTCCAGACTACATGAAGAAGAAGGCTCTATACCTCAATGCCAATTGCTTATAAGCAAAGCAATGCAAGTTCTTAAGAGAACTGAGCAACTAAGGGTACCTGGAAACAGTCAAACAAATCAGCATCTACTTTCACAAACAGACAACAATATAATGATCAACAGTGTACAATCATAATCAAACAATGGTGTGCATAGCACAAAGCTCAAGGCTCAAACATCCTACAAAACAAACACATTAGTTTATAGGTCAAGCAACACAATCCCAAATGTGAAACAAATGCCTTAATCCTTAACTTCTTAACCTGAAAAGCCAAAAACAAGTTCAAATGTAAGTAATAAGACCACTAGGACTAGCCTAGGGTCCAAAAGAAGGAAAAATCCTAAAACAGCAACCAATTCATGATCAAAGTCAAGCTATTTCAATAACAAAGGGATCCCAATTGGTCCCATATCCAAACTATGCACCTATTTCAATCTATGCAACATGTAAGGCAAAGTGAGCAATGGTGAACCACATGTGAGCAACCAGCAAGGTCACATCACAAAAAATATCAAAACAGCATAGAAAATTCCACAAAAATTATATCCTAAACAGAGGACATTCAACAAGCTACATGTCAATTTTCAAGCAATTTGGACTAGTGGAACAATGGGAATTAATTCAACATGTCTAAGCATGCAAAAACACAATCAAATGAGGTTACAAAATATACATCAATTTCAATCCAATGGTAAACAGTGACATTACATGGGAAATTAGTAGGACCAAAGCCAAATGAAAGCTACACATGTCAGGAACTATTCTACCAAATTTCATGGTCATATCATTCATCATGCTCATTCTATGCACAAAATAAGGCAAACTAGTTCAAAGGAAGCCCTAAGCCTACAAACAGAATTATTGCATTCAAATCCACATCAACACAACCCCAAAAATTCTCAAACAATTTACATCTAAACAGGACCTAATCCAGGTATGGCACACCAAATTTCAGCTTAATTGGGCAAATGGAACCATGTCAATGAAAATCAACAAAAACAGACACAATTATAGGCTCCAAATCACAACATCAATACATGCTTCCACTTCAAAAATTCATAACTCAATGAAAACAAAAAAGAAATGGATGAGATCAAAACAGGGAGGTCCTAACAGGTGTCTACTACAAGCATGTCAAATTTCATGATCATACAGTACCATATGAGCATTTCACAATGAATCTACCAACCTATGTCACACAAGCTTGCAAATTTAATCATCAGAAATGAAAAATCATGATCAATTAGAAAACACAATGAACAATTCCACAAAAATTCACAAAGGATCCTAACATGTTAATGAGCATCCATGCCAAATTTCAATCAATTCTAACAAGGATAGGTCATGCTAAAAAATCCAACAAATTGGCATCAAGAGGTGTGACACAAATTGTCACACCTAAGTTCAAAAATTCATAACTCCATAGCCAGGTATCAAAAACGCATAAAATTTATATGGAAATAAGCATCATCCAGTCAACAATCATCACAAAAATTTCCAGACATTTATTTTACAATATGAGAATTTCATGATCAAATTAGTCTAAGGTATCAAAATATACACATGTGGAAGAAACCCTAGGTCAAATGAAAAAATATTCCATGCACAACTTTGACCAATAGGTCAAAAATCATCTACACTCAATGACAAAGTCAACAAAATAATTTTCACAATTTTCTGATTTTTCTATATTTTTCTATGAATTTTTTAAGGTGTTATGTGTTTTTTACAATTTTTTAGAATTTATTGAATTAAATAAATTAAATCACAGTGGCAGAATTGTAATATGATGTGACGGGGGCGGGAAACTCCCAAATCAAATTTTCAAACCAATTCACGGATCAAACAGCACAATCTCCTTCGTTCTCAAACAGAAATTTCCAGAAAATTAACATTGGCTCAAGAACATCAAAACCGCAAATCCTAACCAAAACTAGCAATCTTATATCCGTTGGAATCGCACGAGCACGTAGAACATGAATATACATTCCAATTAACCTAAAACTTCCTAAATCTCAAGAATCGTGCAAGTTAGGGTTCTAGATCTAAACTTCGAGTTAAGATTTCTTACACTACAGTTCACCATTCGCAATTCTAAGAGTATCCTCGTGATCTACATGACAAGCTCTACCACACGCACACAATAATTCAACGAAGCATGCGATTCGAATTTTACACCAACCTGCTATGGCGGTATTGAACCAGGACGAGTTAGCGCGCGACTTGGTGAAACAGCAACAGTACAAGCTACAGGAAAGATGATGTGAAGCTTGGACCCCTTCGATCTTGCTCCTATTGTTCAGAATCAACAATCACCATTGAAGAAGCTTGGATGTACAGTTAGGAATGGCGCGGCTACGGATGTGGAAACTGCAAAACAGATGGAGAGTGTAATGCTACAAGATCAAAGCAACACGAATTTTGCAAATTGATGCAAAATTGAAGAAGTTTGATGAATTTTTGTCTTTGAATGTTCTTGAAGGATCTTGGAGATTTTTGATGATTTTGGATCTGAATTTTTGGTGAATGAAATTCTGTTATGTTTATGGAGTAATTAGGCTTTTATATGTCAGCTTAATCCACAATTAACCAAGGTAATTAACCAAATGGCATTGTAAGCAAAATGCATTTTCACTCAAAAATGGCCAAAACACCCTTCCTCTAAATCAGTCCATATGCCAGCTCAATTTTGGTTCACACAAGTCCAAAATGCCATATCTGATGTGTAGAAACAATTCCCACTTCCATAGGCTATGTAATTTGCAATTTCATCATGTGGTAGAAAAATGCCTAATTATGCACTTTCATTCTTCAAGCCAAAACTCAAATTATGAGGCCTAGCCATGAAATGATGGTTCAAACACATTCTAAATGCCAATCCTGAGGTGTTACAAAAAGTCCCATCTCAAAATTCCAAATATTTTGACATTTGGACAATTTTGCCCCTGATCCAATTTAACAGTCCAGTTGAAAAGTGACTTTTTGCATTGGCCACTTTTGGAAAAATCCAATGATGCACCCTTGAAGTACATGTCAAATGGAGTTTGTGCATATAAAGAACTTGCAATTTGGACAATCCATGTGGTAGTTATGGCCTCCTGATTACGGGTCTTTTCTGAAATTCACTGAGCCATATTTTGCAAACCACACATTGGATTTTTGAGTTCTTGGACTTTTTGGAAAGGTGAGAACAAGATCTTCAACTTTCATGTTGGACAAAATTCCATTTGAAGCTTGTATGATGAAGTTATCTTGAGGAGAAAAAGTTTCCATTTTGGGCAGCTGAGATTACAGGT
Organism: Lathyrus oleraceus; assembly: GCF_024323335.1. NCBI lineage: Eukaryota > Viridiplantae > Streptophyta > Magnoliopsida > Fabales > Fabaceae > Lathyrus > Lathyrus oleraceus. Next base: position 525,552,881 of record NC_066581.1, read on the forward strand.
CATCTGCTATTTTTGGAAATTTTCTGTCTGGCCTCCAAATCTTCAACCTTGGTCTTTGGCATGTCAAATGAGACTTATATGGACATGAATGAGGCCTTTCAAACCATTTCCCACCTTCCAATCCATAAAATCAGGCACAGTTGACCACAGTTGACTTTCTAGGGTTTCTGGTTGACTGAACAATGACTGGTGACTTCTGAGCATCCAATCTTTGGCCAAACCACTTAAAAATGATCCTTGGACCATATGAGCTTGAAAAATCAACCCTAGGGCTTTGTCTCAATAAAAAATGGCCCTTGCTTGCTTGACTGACTGATTCTCCTGATCAGTTTATCCTGATTGGTCAGCTGAACTTGCACTTGGGCAAATGGACAATGCAATGTTATGCAGTGGACATTGTTAATGCTATGACCTAATATGAAATGAATGTATTCAATGGTAGGGTGCAAATTTGAGGTGATACACCAGGAACTATGCCAAGTTCACTAAGGAACTTTTGATCCAAACAACTTCCTTTGCTGCACTTGAGGCAGCAATATACTCGGCCTCAGTTGTAGAATCAACAACTGTATCTTGCTTTGAACTTTTCTAGCTCACAACGCCACCATTTAAGCAAAACACATAACCATTGGAACCATTCATATTAAAGCGTCTCAGCACTTTGTCTATGTACTCTGACTTAGGCCAAGCATTTTGTGATCTATCTCTATAGATTCTGATTCCTAATTTATAGGCTTCTTCACCTAGGTCCTTCATAGAAAAGCATTTCCCCAACCAAGACTTTACTTGTTGTAGGGTAGGGACATCGTTTCCAATGAGTAATATGTCATCTACATATAACACCAGGAACACGATCGTGCTCCCACTAACCTTCTTGTAGACACAAGGCTCATCTTTGTTCTTGATGAATCCATATTGTTTTACCGTTTTATCAAAACAAAGATTCCATGAGTAGGTCACTGGCTCATCTTGATCCATGAGTGATACATCACCTTGATCTGTTATGAGATATCCATATCTCTGAGGTAGGTGACGTATCCTGCTTGACCTACGTTGGTCTTGTTCTACTTGAGCAGGTTGCTCTTTACACAACTATTTATGTTTCCTGCTCTAATTCCTCCATAGGTGTATCAATGCCTTGTGATTCTTGAATTTCTTCAAGCTCTACTTTCCTCCCACTGATTCCTTTGGAATTAAAGTCCTTTTCTAGGAAAACTCCAGTTCGAGCGACAAACACTTTTCCCTCAGAAGGATTGTAGAAGTAATACCCTCTTGTTTCTTTAGGATACCCCACAAATAAGCATTTGTCAGATTTGGGCTCAAGCTTAGTTGAAATTTGTCGTTTCACATAAACTTCGCAATCCCAAATCTTCATGTAAGACATATGTGGTTTCTTACCACTCCATATCTCATATGGTGTCTTTTTAACCTTTTGGATGGAACACGGTTAAGTGTAAAAGCTGATGTCAATAGTGCATGTCCTCAAAAAGGAGTTTTGGAAGATCGGCGTGACTCATCATGGATCGGACCATGTCCAACAGGGTTCATTTTCTTCTCTCAGATACACCATTCCATTGGGGTGTTCCAGGAGGAGTAAGTTGGGATAGGATCCCACACTCTTTCAGATGGTCATCAAACTCTAGGCTTAAATACTCACCACCTCGATCTGATCGAAGAGTTTTAATATTCTTACCTAGTTGGTTTTTGTACTTCATTCTTGAAATCCTTGAACTCTTCAAAGGACTATGATTTGTGTTTCATTAAATACACATAACCATATCTACTGAAATCATCAGTAAATGTGATGAAGTACTGAAAACCTCCTCTGGCTGGCATGTTCAGTGGTCCACATACATCAGTATGTATGAGGGCTAAAAGATCATTATCTCTTTCACCTTTTCCTGTGAATGGAGACTTTGTCATCTTTCCAATTAAACAAGATATGCATGTCTCATATGATTCATAATCAAAAGAGTCCAACAGTCCATCTTTATGGAGTTTGGAAATGTGTTTCTCATTTATGTGGCCTAATCGACAATGCCAAAGGTAAGTTGGATTTAACTCATTAGGTTTCATCCTTTTAGTATTAATGTTATAAATAGGCATTTTAAGATCAAGGACATATAGTCCATTGTTCATTTGTGCAGAAGCATAGAATATATCATTCAAATAAATTGAGCAACAATTGTTCTTTATTATAAATGAAAAACCAAACTTGTCCAAACAAGAAATGGAAATAATATTCCTGCTAATTGCAGGTATATAATAACAGTTCTTTAACTGGATTATTAAACCACTAGGTAAAGTCAATACATAAGTTCCTACGGCTAAAGCAGCAACCTTTGCTCCATAGCCAACTCGTAGGTCGACTTCACCTTTTGCCAAATCTCTACTCCTTTTTAGTCCCTGCACATTTGTACAAATGTGAGAACCACATCCAGTATCTACTACCCATGATGTAGAAGTAGATAAATTAATTTCAATAACAAAAATACCTGAAGTTGAAGTCTCTACTCCATTCTTCTTATCTTCCAGGTACTTTGGGCAGTTTCTCTTCCAGTGTTCGGTCTTACCGCAATGGAAGCAAGTGCCTTCTTTTGCTATGCCTCCACTAGGCTTTAAAGCAACAACGGTGGGTTTGGGTTTGGCAACTTCCTTGCCTTTCCCTTTATCACCCTGCTTAGTGGGCCTTTTGTTCTGTCTCTTTCCATTTCCGATCATCAGAATGGACTTCCCTTTTGACTTCAGATTCTGTTCGACAGTTCTTAACATGGCGAGCAGTTTAGGAAGAGATTTGTCCATTTCATTCATATTGAAATTCAGGACAAATTGACTGAATCTATCTGGCAACGATTGCAAGATCAAATCAGTCGCAAGTTCCTTTTCGAGGGGAAAACCCAATCTCTCAAGGTTTTCCACATACCCAGTCATCTTGAGCACATGGGGACCTACATGGGCTCCCTCAGCTAACTTGCCTTGAAAAAGGGCTTTTGAAACTTCAAACCTCTCATGCCTTGCTTGCTCTTGATAGAGCATCTTCAGGTGTTCGATCATATCGAACGCTGACATGTTCTCATGTTGCTTTTGCAATTCTGAGTTCATGGTAGCTAGCATGAGACAAACAGTTTCGTTGGCATCATCGACATGCTTCTTATAAGCATCTCTTTTTGCCTTAGATGCAGAACTAGGAGGTTCCTCTTCAGGAACAGGTGTCTCCAAGACATACAGCTTTTTATCATGTTTGAGGACAATCCTCAGGTTTCGGTGCCAATCCAGAAAATTTGTCCCAGACAATTTTTCCTTATCAAGGATTGATCGCATGATGTTGTTAGAGGTGTTTGCTGTCATGGTAATATACATAAGGATTAATGAAAATATAAGTATCATTGACATATTTAATTAGGCCTTTAATCAAATATGCTCCCACTATTTTACTCAAAACAAATGACCCTCATCATTTGATTCGGAAAATCCCGTTGGAAGATTTTCTAGTGGGTCGAGATCCATATTTCACTTTGTTCTAAGTCTGCATAGGCGGATTACACAAAACTAGGTTATTTAGGTAGGAACTCCTTCCAATTGTATCTCATACAACTCTCGAAAATTTCAGTTGGGTGAATAACTCCTTATTCCAATCCATCATATGGATCATTCCCAACTCTTGCTTCCAAACATATATAATATTATTATAATTAAGTTTGACCCATCGTTTTAGCAGTTGGATATTACAATTATCCCATCGCACCTTACCAATATAGAAAATGCACCTCGCGTAGGCGAAACCTACATTGTCCGATACTAATCTTGATGAGTGCTAAAACTTGGAAAGCAAACACATATAATATTATTATAATTTGTTTAGTTAAGTTTGATCCATTGTTTTAACAGTTGGATATTACAATTATCCCATCACACCTTACTAATATAGAACATGCACCTCGCGTAGGCGAAACCTACATTATCCGATACTAGTCTTGATGAGTGTTAAAACTTGGAAAGCTTAAACTTAATATTTGATTTGAGGGAATTGCAATTTTTCTGATCTCACCGGCTTATTTATCATATAAATCGCCTCTCACATGCATCAACATACATTCACATGCATCAACATACATACATACATAATGAAACAGTTATGGGCCCTAGCACAATTGTTCTCCCAAGCCAATGAGAGAACCTAAGCTAACCTAACAACGATCTAAGCTTCTCCAAGCAAGATCTTCAAGGTTGTCCTCCTTTGGCACTGACTTCTTTACTTTCTTCATATGATTACATTACAAAAAGAAACTCGTTTTACATACGAGGGAGTGAGATGAGAAAAGAAGTTACATTGAGAGATTAAAAGAGAGGCACGACACGCAGGTCGTATTTTAAAAACCAAAACAAAATAAAGGAAAACTAAGGCCATAACCGATCACCACAAGACAATAATAAACACATTATTATTATTATCAATTTTAATTCTTTTAATTAATTAAAACCAAATTAAATTTCGAAGACCGATCACACTACGCAGAGTTAGCCGGGGGTCCTTTAGCACTGAACAATTCATTTAAAATCGACGTCGCTTTTCGCATCAACACTTGATACTTTAAAGTACCGAGTTAGCCGAACGGGTGAGTTTTGCCTTGCGTTAACCGGTTAACCATATGCGTTAACCGGTTAACACTGTTTGAAATCTGTTCAAAATTTGCTTTCTGGCTTGCGTTAACCGGTTAACACTGTTTGAAAATCTCTTGGAAAACTGTTTTCCGTCTTGCGTTAACCGGTTAACCAAATGCGTTAACCGGTTAACACTGTTTGAAAAACTTAAAATTTTTATTTCGTATTGCGTTAACTGGTTAACCATATGCGTTAACCGGTTAACATTGTTCCAAAAAGTGTTTAGAAAGCACAACTCTTGTGCAGTCATAACCCCAATCGCATAACTCTCTGACAACACAACCCTTGTGCCGTCACTAACCCTGATGCACTAATTTCAGACCGTCAAACACATCTCGTTGTTGATTCAGTATGATTGATTAACACGTCATTGCTTCACCATACTAATGTCGGATCAAGAAGCAAATGACCATTGATCGCTCAAAGGAAAGCAACCATTGAGTGTTTGAATGAACGAAACGAGAACACTATATCATATATAATGTATTTTGCATCAGGATTACATATATCATATATATAACTTGATCGATCTCAATTTAATCTTTGATTCATTCCGTCTTTAATCATATTAATACAGAACAAAAACAATTATCAGATTCATGGTTTCGTAAGTGGCTCTGATACCACTGAAGGAGAATTGCCATCCAAGGCGCAGCGGAATTTAAAATTTTCCCCTTTAATGATCCTTACGAATGGGCATGATCAGTGATAGAATCGTTACCTTTTGTGGCGATCACGAACGTTGAACGATGACAACGTCTCTACTCAGTCCACACGAACGGATTCCTTTAATCTCGGTGCTAGCTGGTAGGAATGAAGGCTTTGAGTGAGAGAGAGAGGGAAACGAAATTCCAAGTCTTCACTTGAGTCTCAGTAACAATGCTTCTACCCAAGGGTTCTATTTATAGAACCACTTGTGTGGGCTTCAAGCTAAAAAGCCAACTTCAGTGTATTTTGGCCCATATCTCATAATATGCCAAAATCACTTAAGTATTTGGTACCTGACCATATTTCGTATTCTACTTAAGTACACCGTACCTTACGATGTTCCTTAGTTACTCTATCTCTCATCAATCTGTCCTTTGTGTGTGACCCTATAGGTTTTCGCGGCATTGGCAATTATATTAAATCACGTATTTAACATAATAAACAGTGAGCGGTATCTAGCAACACATCACTGCTACCCAAGCCACGAAAATGTCATGTGATCTGACAAGTCCTTCTGTGATAATAATTATGTATATAATTACCCCTTTTCCCTTATGTCTATATTGAACACAAGGTATAGACCGTGTCATCCTTGTCCAGTTCAATATTGGGCCCATAGACATTTATCCTGTTACGCAGGATGGGCAAATTCCATCTAGGTCACTCATGTCCCTTAGCATGCTTCGTAGAGTACCCATCAACTGTATTTATGGTTATCCAGTCACGGACAACGTTGGATCAGCAATAAAGCACTCGACTCTACATCTAGGGTCCATAGTGGTTTCAGGTCGAAGAGTGGTAATCACCATTATCACCATGAGAATAACTTATGACACTTTGCATAACTTTCTATATAGTATTCTCATAGCTGGTCAATCCGGTATAAATATTACTCTTAATATTCATACCTATGTTTAAGACTTGATAACTCTTTATCCTTATCCATGAGATGTGATCATCAGTCTACAAACATAATAGTCTTAATGCTTTAATGTTATCCCACTTCATAATAAAACTCGACTACGGATACTTTAAGAATAATGTCCTTATGTTTAATGTGATCTCATGATTAAGTCATACTTGATACATTAAACGGACTAGCTATTCTAGGGACTTTATTAATTAAACATAATAAAGAAAAAGACTTTTAATTATTAAATAATTCGATACAAGTACCAAATGTATTGGCCTCTAGGGCTTACACCAACATAACACACTGCCCACCCTCCTTTGACACAGCTGGTGTCCTCTTTTGTAAGTCCATGTTCAGATGGCAATCCTTAACCCCTAGTTAGCCGAACTACATTTTTCTCTAATTCTCATTCCAGATGAGATACGTAGGCATAAGACGCGACGTCTTACCGAGCACACTTCTCTTTAACCCATAGGTAGCCGAGCTATGAAGACTCTGATTCTCATACTCAGATGAGATACGTAGGCAGTGGATGCGACATCCTTGCGAGTCATTTTCTTTTAACCTTCCCTTTAGTAAATAGTACTTTAGATATACCTACACCCTTTAGACTAGAACAACACTTATGAAAAGGGCTCCCTAGGAGTACCTAGGACGTTTTGGGTGCTTAAAACCTCCCCATTGCATAATCAACCCCCTTACCCAGATCTCTGACATTTTTACTAGTTTTTGATTCGATAAAACTTTTAGGTTTTTGTTCGCTTTCTAACCATTCCTTTGGATAAATAGAAGTGTGGTGGCGACTCGACTTGTATGGTTTACCTTGGATTTAGTCAATATCTCTAATGGTAACGAATACCCCGCTACACCTACTTTTGTGGAGAACAAACAATGTCTAAGGTGGTCTCAAAGACTTATGTCTCTCACTAATGATGATATAGTTTGGTATGATTCTTTATTGAGTAGCATGGAGATTATTGATTATTGTGGTTAATTCTCTAATGTACCTCTCATTGGTACACAAGGAGGAATTAACTACAACCTTGCTTTGGCTCGTCGTCAACTTGGGTTCCCTTTGAGAGACAAACCTAATAACATTTTGTTAGAAGGTATTTTCTATCAAGAGGGTAAAGATCCCCAACATTTGAAGCATAAGATTGTGCATGCTTGGCATAATGTGCATAGGAAAGGAAGATCCGAGCTTGGTCCGTGCAATTGTGTAGCTTTGGAAGCTTACACTCTTTGGGTGAAGAAGAGAGCTATGGAGTTGAAGATGCCTTATGCTTATGAAAGACCTATGTCTGTGGTTGTGGATGAGCCATTAAATCTCCCTAACCAAGATGTAGAGGAGTTGGAAGACGCGCTCGCTAAGATGAAGTGAGAGAAGGATATGTGGGAAGAACGTTTCCATGCTTTGAGCAGAAAACATGAAGAGTTGCAGATTGAGTCTAAGGACAAGGATGCACTTATTGAGCTACTTGAAGATCGAGTGACGAAGAGACAGAGAGAGCCAGAGGTCTCATCTTCCCTTAGTATGCCTCAATCTTCCGTTGCTTGGAAGAAGATTGTTGATCATCTTGTCCTCGAGAGGACTCAGATGAAGGCTTCTTTTAAGACCGAGATCCGACACATTCGAAGGAAGTACGAGCCTGCAGCCAAATCTTCTGACATTGTTGTTAGGGATCCTTAGGATGACTAGTTTACTTTTACCTTGTATTTTTCATTTGGTTTCTGAAATTGTACTCAGTGTAATCCTTCCAATTATATATATAAAAGATATTTTTATGGTCATATCAAATTGTTACAATTATTGTTAAATATACATGTATTTGCAAATAATATAGTAAGTTCCTTGAGAATAAAAATAACAATCAAGCATTGCATTTCATGCATCATTTGCATAAGCAGGTTTCTCTTTCGCCAGATATGTCATTAGTGTTTCTTCTGTGCTTCAGCCAAGCTGACTCATCGATACAATACCCATGCCAATCACTCAAGGATTATGGAGCATCTATAATAAGAGAACAGAGACCTGAAGGATGAGATTGCCCGTCTGTCTGCCATGATGGAGTCAGTCCTAGCTGCTCAGAGCCAGTCTTTTCCAACTCCTGCAACTCCTCCTCCTCAGAGGACTGTTATATCCGAGGTGGCTACCTCTACCATTCTTGCAACTGCTGCTCACTTTGCACCCAACATACCTACCAGATTCCCGTGGGAATGCCTTCAAATTTTGTGCTTGAAGGCTTTGCGCCTACCTTTGCTTCTATGCCAGCATCTAGCCCGGTCATCTCCGTGCCGCCACCTATTGTGCATACTTTACCTCGTGTAGAAGACACCATCTATCATTCTGAGCCGTCTGAGGGCCCTGATGTGTATGAGAAGATGGATGAGATGAAGGATCAATTCCTTGAGTTGCACAAAGAATTGAAAACTTTGAGGGGTAAGGATCTATTTGGGAAGAGTGTTGCGGAACTTTATTTGGTTCCAAATGTCAAGATTCCGGTGAAGTTCAAAGTTCCTCACTTTGAAAAATACAAGGGGAATAGTTGTCCACTCAGTCATTTGGTGATGTACACCAGAAAGATGTCCACACAAACCGATAATGATCAACTTTTGATCCATTATTTTCAAGACAGCTTGATCGGTGCCGCTCTGAGGTGGTACATGGGATTGGATAGTGTGAGCATCCGCACATTCAATGATTTGGGCGAAGTATTCGTGAAGCAGTACAAGTATAATTTTGATATGCCTCCAGATAGAGATCAGTTGAGATCATTGTCTCAGAAGGATAAGGAGACATTCAAGGAGTATGCACAAAGATGGAGAGAGATTGCCGCTTAGATTACCCCTCCTTTAGAGGAAAAGAAGATGACCAAGATATTTCTTAAGACCCTGAGCTCATTTTATTATGAGCGAATGATTTCCAGTTCCCCCAGTGACTTTACCGAGATGATAAACATGGGGATGAGGCTCGAAGAAGGTGTCCGAGAGGGACGGTTATCTAGAGAGGAGGTGTCATCCAGCAAGAAATATGGTAACAATTTCAGCAAGAAGAAGAGAGTGAAGCTAATGCAGTTTTAGTTGGGAGGCAAAGAAGGCGTTAGGTAAGAAGAAGTCAACCACCCCGTCAAGACCATCATCAAGTATCATCAGTAATCCCAGTATTTTCAGCCAATCAATAAACACCAATTCAACAACAACGTCAACAACAACAACCACCGCAGTGAACAAACACCTACAACAACAATAATACCAATAATCATTAGCAACCAAATTTTGAGAGGAAGAAGGTCTCTTTTGACCCGATTCCGATGACGTACGCAGAGTTATATCTGTCTTTGGTTCTCAAGAACCTGTTGCAACCAAGAAATCCTCCCAAAACCCTGAACCACTGCCATGGTGGTACAAACCTGAAATCCGTTGTGATTTTCATCAAGGAGCTTTCGGACACGATATAGAGAATTTCTACCCCCTCAAGTATGAAGTTCAGAAGTTGGTTAAGAGTGTAATGTTGTCTTTTGAAGACCGTGCGCCGAATGTCAAAGCTAATCCACTGCCTGCCCATGGAAATTCATCTATTAATATGGTGGATGGTTGTCCAGGGGAGTTAAGGTATTCGACGTACGCTTCATAAGAAGGTCCTTGGTGACGATGCACAAAGATATTTTCTTGGCTAGTGATTGTGAGCATGATCATGATGGTTGTTCTATTTGCAGTGTTAATCCTCGAGGTTGTATGGTTGTGAAGAGAGACATCCAGAGGTTGATGGATGAAGGCTTGATTCAGATTGTTCATTCCCGTCATGTAGGTGAGAATGTAAATGTTATAGTCCCTGTTGTCAAAACTCCTAAGAGAATGGTTATTCAGTATGATAGCAACAACAGTAAAAATGTGAATAACAAATCAGTATCGCCATTGGTTATATGGTTAGCGGGTCCAGTCCCGTATGCATCCGATAAGGTTGTCCCATATCAGTATAATGATACTATGTTGGAGAATGGTCAAGAGGTTCCTTTGCCTACGACCAATTCTGTTGTGAGTATAACTGATATTACCAAGGTGACCCGTAGTGGTCATGTGTTTGGGTCGGTGTTCCCAAAGAATGTGGAGGATATATCTGTTAATAAGAAGGTGGAAGTGCATGCGGTAGATCCTACTAATGCTTCAAAGTGTCAGTCTGGTGAATCCAGCGGCTTGAAGCCTAGTGATGATGATGAGGTACTCAGACTGATTAAGAAGAGTGAATTCAACGTAGTGGAGAAGTTGCTCCAAACCCCCTTGAAGATCTCAGTACTGTCTCTGTTAATGAACTCAGAAGTGCACAGAGAAGCACTGTAGAAGGTTCTTGAGCAAGCGTATGTGGAACATGATGTTATGGTGGATCAGTTCAATCATATTGTGGCTAACATCACGTCCTACAATAATCTCAGTTTCTGTGATGAAGAACTCCCCGAGGAGGGAAGGAATCATAATTTGGCTCTGCATATCTTGATGAATTGCAAAGATGACGCTCTGTCAAATGTGTTAGTAGACACCGGGTCTTCATTGAATGTACTTCCAAAGTTGACTTTGTCGAAGTTATCATATCAAGGAGCGCCTATGAGATATAGTGGTGTGATCGTCAAAGCTTTTGACGGTTCATGCAAGACTGTGATTGGCGAAGTGGACCTTCTTGTGAAGATAGGTCTGAGTGACTTCCAAATTACTTTTCAAGTAATGGATATCCTTCCGGCCTATAGCTGCTTGTTAGGAAGGCCATGGATACATGAGGCAGGAGCCGTTACTTCAACGTTGCATCAGAAGCTGAAGTTTGTCAAGAATGGGAAGCTTGTTATTCTTGGTGGGGAGAAAACGTTATTGGTTAGCCACCTGTCATCTTTCTCTTATGTTGAAGCTGAGGATGAGGTTGGAACACCGTTCTAGGCCTTATCTATTGCTGAGGAAAAGAGAGTGGGGGCACCCATGTCCTCATTCAAAGATGCATTGAAGATTGTTGAAGAATGTCAGTCAGATCGGTGGGGGCAGATGGTAGAGGTCTCCGACAACAAGAGTAGAGCCGGATTGGGTTTCCAACGAGATTCACCAATGGTTAAATCTGAAGATGTACAACTCAGTTTCCGTAGCGGAGGGTTCATTCATGGTAATGAACGACACTTAGCTGCTGTGCTAGAGGATGATGAAGAGGAAGACTGCACCAATTTTGTGACGCATGGAAAGGCTTGCAACAATTGGACCGCTGTTGATATTCTTGTTATTATGCATCGATCTAAGTAATTGCTTTTATTTGTTTTTGAAAACCCTTTTCCTATGCCTAAGGGAGAAGTGAACATTGTTGGGCATTTTCAATTCGATCATCAATAAAATATAATTCTATACATCAACGCCTATGATGTTTTATTTTTACTTTTTGCTTTATTCTGAAAATGGTAATCACAAAAAACATAAATAAATAATATAATTGTCCATATGCATAATATTTGGTCACATATCACTTCTCTAAAAACAAAATATCAAATCATTATGCAGGTTGGTTTCTAACCCCATTGAATAGAATGATCCTGCTCCTTCTCCAAATTTTGATTGCCCTGTGTTTGAGGATGAGGAGGAAAGTGATGAAGAGGTAAGTGATGAATTGTCTCGTCTTCTTGAGCATGGAGGAAAAGCCATTCATTCATTCGAAGAGCAGATTGAGTTAGTCAACTTGGGTTCTGAAGACGACGTGAAAGAGGTCAAGATTGGCCCTCAACTGTGTCCTTATGTTAAGAAGGGGTTGGTTGATCTTCTCTGAGAGTATTCAGATATGTTTTCTTGGTCCTATCAAGACATGCCTGGGTTGAATTCTGAGATTGTGGAGCATAAATTACCGTTGAAGCCAGAATGCCCGTCAGTCAAGCAGAAGTTGAGAAGAACTCATCCTGATATGGTAGTGAAGATTAAAGAAGAAGTGCAAAAGCAGATTGATGCTGGTTTCCTTGTAACTGCTGAGTATCCGCAATGGTTGGCCAATATTGTACCTGTTCCGAAGAAGGATGGAAAAGTCTGTATGTGCGTTGATTATAGAGATTTGAGAAAAGCTAGTCCAAAAGATGATTTCCTTCTGACACACATTGATATGTTGGTAGATAATACAACTAAATTCAAAGTCTTTTCGTTTATGGACGGACTTTCCGGATATAATCAGATCAAGATGGAACCTGAAGATATGGAGAAGACCACATTCATTACACCCTAGGGAACATTCTGTTATAGAGTGATTCCTTTCGGTTTAAAGAATGCTAGTGTAACTTACCAAAGAGCAATGACTACTCTTTTTCATGATATGATGCATAAAGAGATTGAAGTCTATGTTGATGATATGATTGCTAAATCTATTGATGAAGAGGAACATGTTGAGAATTTGTTGAAGTTATTCCAGCGATTGAGGAAGTATAAACTCTGCTTGAATCCCAATAAGTGCACATTTGGTGTTCGTTCTGGTAAGTTGTTGGGCTTTATTGTCCGCGAGAAGGGTATTAAAGTTGATGCTGCCAATGTCAAAGCAATACGAGAGATGCCGGCGCCCAAGACTGAGAAGCAAGTCAGAGGTTTTCTCGGCCGCTTGAATTATACCTCAAGATTTATTTCACACATGACTGCCACATGTGTGCCTATATTCAAGCTTCTTCGAAAAGATCAGTCTTGTGATTGGACTGAAGATTTCCAGAAGGCTTTTGAAAGTATCAAAGAATATTTGCTTGAACCTCCGATTCTGTCTCCGCCTGTGGAAGGAAGACCATTGATCATGTATTTGAGTGTTCTTGAAGAGAGTATGGGTTGTGTTCTAGGTCATCAAGATGAGACTGGAAAGAAAGAGTTTGCTATTTACTACCTCAGTAAGAAGTTCACCAATTGTGAGACTTGGTATTCTATGCTAGAGAAGACTTCTTGCGCATTGGCTTGGGCTGCTAAGCGTCCGCATCAGTATATGTTGAATCATACTACTTGGTTGATATCCAAAATGGATCCAATAAAATACATATTTGAGAAGCCTGCTTTAACTGGGAGGATTGCTCGTTGGCAGATGTTGTTATAAGAGTATGATATCGAATACCGATCTCAAAAAGCTATCAAAGGTAGTGTCTTGGCTGACCATTTAGCTCACCAACCGATTGAAGACTACCAGTCAGTGCAGTATGATTTTCCTGATGAAGAGATCTTGTACTTAAAAATGAAAGATTGTGATGAACCATTTCTTGAAGAAGGGCCAGAACCTAGTTCCTGTTGGGGCATGGTATTTGATGGAGTTGTTAATCAGTATGGTAATGGCATTGGGGCAGTGATTATTACTCCTCAAGGCATGCATTTTCCGTTTACATCCAGATTGACTTTCAAGTGTACCAAAAATATGGTAGAATATGAAGCTTGTATTATGGGGCTTGAAGAGGCCATTAATCTCAGAATCAAGAATTTGGATGTCTCTGGAGATCCAGCTTTGGTGGTAAATCAAATCAAAGGTGAATGAGAGACGAATCGACCCGGTTTGATACCATATAGAGATTACGCGAGGAAGATTTCAACTTTCTTTATAAAGGTTGAGTTTCATCACATGTCTCGAGATGAAAACCGGATGGCAGACGCTCTTGCAACATTATCTTCAATGATTATGGTGAAATATTGGAATGAAGTTCCCAACTTGACTGTAATGCATCTTGATAGGCCAGCTCATGTGTTCGCTGTTGAAGAGATCAAAGATGAGAAGTTGTGGTATAATGACATCAAGTGTTTCCTCCAAATTTAGATTTACCCGTCTGGGGAATCTTTGAAAGATAAGAAGACTTTGAAAAGATTAGTCAGCAATTTCTACCTGAACGGTGATGTGTTGTGTAAGAGAAACTTCGATATGGTTCTGCTCAGATGCATGGATAGACACGAAGCAGACCTGTTGATGGCTGAAGTTCATGAAGGTTCCTTTGGTACTCAATCTAATGGACATGCGATGGCAAGAAGATGTTGCGAGCAGGTTACTATTGGCTGACAATGGAATCTGACCTTTTGCAAGTTTGTGAAGAAATGCCACAAGTGTCAAATATATGCAAATAAGATTCATGTTCCTCCGACACTATTGAACGTCATTTCCTCCCCATGGCTCTTCTCCATGTGGGGAATTGATATGATTGGCATGATTGAGCCTAAAGCATCTAATTGACATCGTTTCATTTTGGTGGCTATTGATTACTTCACAAAGTGGGTTGATACGTCATTGTATGCAAATGTAACCAAGCAAGTTGTTGTGAGGTTTATCAAGAATCAGATCATATGCCGTTATGGTGTGCCAAGTAAGATCATTACTGATAATGGATCTAACTTGAACAATAATATGGTTGAAGCTCTTTGCAAAGACTTTAAGATTGCATATCATAATTCTTCTCCTTATATACCTAAGATGAATGAGGCTGTTGAAGCTGCAAATAAGAACATCAAGATGATCATCCAGAAGATGGTTGTAGCATATAAGGATTGGCATGAGATACTCCCATTTTCTTTGCATGGGTATCGTACATCCATCCGCACTTCAACAAGGGCAACCCCTTTCTCTCTTGTATATGGCATGGAAGTTATGCTCCCGGTAGAGGTTTAGATCCCATCATTGCGTGTGCTGATGGAAGCCAAGTCGACTGAGGCTGAATGGTGTCAGACCAGGTAGGATAAGTTGAACTTGATTGAAGAGAATAGATTAACTGCCATGTGTCATGGTCAATTGTATCAACTGAGAATGAAGAAAGCTTTTGATAAGAAGGTAAGACCCCGTGTGCAGAGAAGGTGACCTTGTGCTCAAGAAAATCTTATCTTTCAAACCAGATTCTAGGGGCAAATGGACTCCTAGTTATGAAGGCCCATATGTTGTTAAGAGAGCCTTTTCAGGCGGTGCTTTGATTCTTACAACTATGGATGGTGAAGGGTTCACTCGTCCTATGAACGCAGATGCAGTCAAGAAATACTTCGCCTAAAAAGAAAAGAACAACTCGCTAAGTCGAAAACCTGAAAGGACGTCTTAGGCAAAAATGAGCGTCTCGGTGGATTGAAACCCGGAAGGGCGATCCAGGAAAACATTAGAGACATAAAATAGAAAGGATTATCCCGATAAATTAAGTACCCGGCCTTGGGGAAATTTATGCAAAATTAGGGATTATGGCAAGTAACTGCATCCTGTTGATCTTCAGATTTGAAAACATTCTTTAGCACAACTGTCGGTTTTGATTTATCGTCTTCAGTAGCGATCAAGAGTACAGTGGATATCAGGAGTTGGTAGAAGGATTAGTGATCATTGTATCCAATGTAACCCTTTTTCCATGTAAATTACCATTTTTCAAACTTTTGTAAAGATCTATGGAGTCTTGTCATTTACAAACTACCATTATATTAAATAAAGTTGAGCTTTTATCCAATTGTTTCTACTCTTGTTTAATTCAGCCAAATAATTTTAAATTTTATTATGATCATTTTAAAATTAAATTTTAATCAAAATCTTATTTTCTTAAAACATATAAAAGCATTAAATTTTAAGCAATCGATTTCAAAAGGGAATATCAATAGTGGTTCGAAAGCAGTAAGCCCTAAGTGTGAAGCATTATTGGTTCTTCCTAAGCAGTAGGCGCAGTTTCTATTTCATCCCCCACAGCAATGTTCAGCACCCGGTGTTTGTGGATTTCTCCAGGCGGTTAATTCTCCGTTGTCCCCAGCTGAGTTGGTATTTATTTCCCAGCCGAGTTTATATTTGTTCTCTAGTGGAATGCGGACATTTCGTTACAGCAGTCCGCATGGTTCCGGCAGGACTTTGGTTTCCCCACTAGTCGTCATCAGGTTCGCCCCCAGTCATATTTTCCTCCTGGTTTCTGAGCAGCTATTTGCGTTTGCTCCCTTGCAGGGTTGCCTCCCATTCGAAATGGTGTTGACTTAAATTCCCCGCAGAGTTGGTAGCAGTTTCCTCAATAGATCTCCTCTTTTCTTCCCCAGCTAGGGTTGAGCCTTTGAGATGTTGATCTCTCTTCTCCAGCAGTTGTCTCCCTCTTTTATGGATTGGCCGAGAATTGTATCGATGATTCAAATTTGCGACATCTTTGTATCCTTTGAGATCATTTTGTCAGCATAATCACCATATATGCATATACATACACATATATACATTCATATAACTTCATTTTTGCACTTGTTAATTCATTCTTGTAATTCTTATTCTCTGTTATGGTGGTACTTTATCCCCGTACAGATTTGGTGTGTCTATCCTCAGTCAATTGTAGAGTGTCGGCCCCCTAAGCAGAAAGACTTTACCTTTCTCCTTTCTGCCACTGAGTTATTTCCTCGTGGATGATTATTATTTCAGCTTCCTCCCCAGTTGATTATCTGGATGGAACCACTCCCCTTGAGTTGTATCCTCATTGGGTTGAGTCTTGATTGATCGTTTCTTTCTAGATCTCACCTAGATAGATGCTTTTGGTTCCCTGAGAGTTTATTACCCAGTAACTGGTAGTATCATTCTTAGTTGGCAATTTGTTACTTCTTGCCCAATACCCGGAAAAAGTAACTCCTTTTTATCCCCAGTGTTTCATTTTCACGTTTCCCCAGGAAGTATATCCTTGATATGTTTATCCTAACCGGTGATAGATATTTTCTTCCCCTACTTTGAGTCTATCCTTGATATGTTCATCCTAACTGATGACGGATATTCTCATCTTTGGTATTCTACCCAATAAAAAGGTAGTCGTAATCCCTATTTTGTTTCCCAGAGAGTTAATCCTTGATATGTTCATCCTAACCGATGACGGGTTTTCTCCTCTTTGCGGTCTTCTGCCCAGTAACCGATAGTTGTAAATCATGCTCTTTCTCCCCTCGGAGTCTATCCTTGATATGTTCATCCTAATCGGTGACGGATATTCTCTTTGATGGTATTCTATCCAATATCCGGTAGATGTAATTCATATTCTTGTTGTTTAGGTGGTTTGTCCTTGATATGTTCATCCTAACCGATGACGAGTATCCTCCTTAACATCCCCAGGCAAGTCTATCCTTGATATGTTCATCTTAAACAATGACGGTTTTTCTTTCCTTTGAGTCTATCCTTGATATGTTCACTTTAACCCGTGATGGGTATTCTCTCCGTTTGGTCTTCTGCCCAGTAACCGATAGTTGTAAATCCTATTTTCAGCTTTTCCCTAGCAAGGCTATTCTTACCCAGTAACCGGTAATGAATTCACCTCCTGACAACCCTTAGTGAGTCATCCTTGATATGTTTACCCTAACCAGTAACGAATATCCTCTCTGACAGATTTTTTGCTCCTCCTGTGATGAATTTTATTCCTTCCCCAGTTGAGTTGAGTGCATATTTCCTTAGTGAAATCGTTTTTCCTGCATGGTTCGAGTATTTAAGTTTTATTCTGATCCATCTATTTCCCTACAGACGTTCCTTTTGTTTCCCGGTTGAGCCTTTCCATTTTCATGGAATTCCTCTAGTTCCCCAACAGTTTTTAAGTCGTAGTTTGGCCTACACATAACCCTTTATACCCCCAGAGTCTCCGTCTCCCCAGTGAGTTTTTCCTTATGGAATGCATAACACTCCGGCAGACTTTCGACCTCTCTGATTTCTTTTCCTTTGTGGAAATATTTCCCCACATAGATTTATTTTTACATTTTTATCATATGCATCATGAGGTCTCTTAGGGACCCAAATTTGTTTCTATATGTTGTTATTTAAGCCCATTCTACTGAGTCGATACGAATATTTTAACCTTCTTCTCCTCAGTTAGAATGTCCTTAAATAGGGGCAGTTGTAAGACCCCAATTTTGACCCTAAGATCCCTCATGCTATTCACATCATATGCATTGACATTGGGATCATACCTTGGCATCCTCCTTACCCCTTACTCATTGGGTTTGTTTTGGGAGAGATCACCAAGCACCATGTGATTGTACCATACTTGTTATTTTATTATTTACTAACCAAAATACCAAAAATATGCCCTTCCACTTGTCTATTTATTTTGTAGGTAAGGCACCTGATCACCTTTGATCTATCAAGTTCACACCTAGGGTTTAAGACCCTCATTGCTAAGAGCTCAACCAAGGAATGATCCACAATGGCTTTATACATCATATATGGATACCCATGATCTTCACATGTTATTTTGATCGTTAAATCATCAAGGGTTTGGATTTGGTTTGCCTTGGAAACCCTAGTTCATCTGGGTGTCTTGTGTAACTTCTTCAATAAGCTTCTTCACCAGTTGATCAAGTATTTCAAGGTACACTTCACATTTCATCATCTTATGCATATATGATCTCCCATGAGTGCCAAAAGTCAAGAGAATTGCAAGTTAGCAAGGTGGTTCATGGTGGTTGACCAGAGGAATTCAACTGATCAAAACTGGGGTTCCCTAGACCCTATCTCCTACAATTTTCATCATATTAAAATGATTCCAAGATACAATTTACTCTAAATGACATTCTAAACAACTTTCATGTTGAGGTCTAGAGCTAGGTTTGCTTGGAAAGTCATTTTTTATGTTGAAAGATTATAGGTCATTTTGTCTAAACCCTAATTTGGGAGTCAACTTCCCAAGGCCATAACTAGCTTAATTTTTATGAGATGAAATATTTACAAGTTGAACAATCAAATTAAAGGTGTCTACTTCAACTTTTATGTTTGGAGGAATAGCTAATTTAACTTTTATGAGCATGTGAAATGAGGATACATTATAGGTCATTTTGCACCAATACCATTGAACAAGTGATTTTCCTCAACTTCAAAAATGCATAACTCATTCATGCCAAATCCAAATCAGGTAAAGTTTGTAACCATTTTGAAGGTTTTTGAAATAGTTACACCTTTTATGAAGACACTTTTCTCATTTGAAGCTCACATAAAAAGTTAACAAAGGTGGACTAATTGAACATATGGCCTAACACTTAGAAAATATTTTGACATGTTGAAATTTCCAAACTTCCACCTCAAAATTCATCATGATACAAGCTCCAAATGGAAAATTGTTCAACATACTATTTGTTCCTCTAGACCTAACCTTTCCAAAGAGTCCAAATTCATCCATTTTGGACAAGGTTTGAGGGATCTGCGCATGGCCTGAATATGGCTGTATCAGTTGGAAAGAATCATTCTTCAAACATCAATACACTTTTGCCTTGCATCACAATCCACATTCAAACTCAACCTTACTTGCATTTGGACCTAATTGAGTTGCTTCATGGGCCTGTACATGCCCATGCAAGCGTGCACTTCATATTGCCAAATTTGGAAGAATTTTCAAAGGTGCAAATATCACTTGCATTTGCTATAAATAGAGGTCCATTGCATCTGTTTTGAGGACCCTTACGCGCCAGCTTTGCCTCCCACATTTGAAACCCTCACGATTGAAAGGAAAACCTGAGAAATTTCACTTGAAATTTGAGTTTGAATCTCACTATTTGGAGATTCAAAAACTCCAAGATCCAAAGCCTTGTACCATTCCTAATCTACTTCTGCAAGCTCCAGAAGCAAGATCAAATACGAATTGAAGCAAGAGAGATCAAGTTCTGCACAACACTGAAGGTATTTTTCCAGATTTTTCTTTTATTCGATTCTCTCTCAATTATCATCAATTCTCTTGGATCCTTGGTTGTTTGAAGTCCTACCAATGTAGGCACGAAGATTGAGTTGCTTTGAGGTTAAATCGAAGCAACTCAGTTCATGTACCTCAAATTTCAACTCCATGTATCTCTCAATATACTTGGAGTTAGGTTGAATTAAGGTCATATTTGTGATCTACGCCCTTTTTTGCTTTAAGATCATGTTCTCTTTTTTCATTTATGTGATGGTGATGAGAGAACCAGTCCGGCCAGGGTCATCGGAGAAGATGACCGGTGGTTTGCTCCGGCGATGTGCTGGACACGTTTTGAGCCATTTGATCATTTTAAATTGTTTTAATCCTGAGCGCTCTTTGTGATTACCAGTTGTGTGGCGCGCTGACTAGTGTGCACCATGGAACGTGCTTTTTCATCCACTTGATCTGCCACCTCAATTAATGAGGGAGATCAAGTGGTCCACGTTTTTCTAGTTTAATTGATTTTCATTTTATTTCTTTTATTTTCATTAATTCATATTAAATTTAATATTGACCCAAAAAATATGAGAGTTTCACCAAAAAATTTCAAATAAAATCCTTTTTCATTTTTTGAATTAAAATTATTTTTTTGGATGATTATTGATATTTTTCATGATTTAATTGATTTTGTGAAAATTTTTAATTGTTTAAAAATACTTTTAAGTTTCCAAAAATTCTGAAATTTTTTCTCTAAGGTCCTTTGACCTTGTTTGACGTAGGATAAATCTCATGGCCATTTCTTTGGTGTTTTGATGAGGTTTTAGGAAATTGACCAACCATAATTTAATTTAATGCATATTTTTATTATTTTTAATTGTTTAAATACCAAATTAATTGTGTAGAGCCATTTTATTTGACTTTGTGAGTTTGACTTGTGTTGTTGGGCCTTGGCCAAGGTTGATTTGATTTTGTTAGGTTAAGATCATTGGATTTAGGGGATTGATGGAATGTACATTCCATCTCCCAAAAGGAATGAATGATCTTAATTTGGTAAAAGTCCTCCTTTGACCAATTTGTGATTGATCCATTCCCCACCCTCTTCATCTCATTCCCCTTCTTTATTCATTCATGTCATGGACCTATGATATCTCAAATATCCTAATGCTAGTTGATTGCAAAATCAACATGAGTATGGATGAGATTAGGTCCACCACTTTGCATATTCTTTTTCTGTGTGGTATGTTTCATGAGCATAGTCCATTATACTATGTCTCTAACATGCATTAACACCAAAATTCTATTGCTCGACCTCAAATAGTTGTGACTTCTATATAAGTGCAATTACGATTGCTTAACATAGCGCTAAATTTTGACACAAAAAGGCATATCATTCTAGTTAGTGAGATTGTAAGTCTCCCCTCTTTCATGGTATTGTGTGGAAACTTGGCCTTTTTTCCTTCCTTTGGAAGATGTCTTGGTTTAAGGATCTATGCTTGTGATAAGTGGGTTGAGTGTTCTCCAAAGAATGACTTAAACAAAAGAAAAGCAAAAGCAATACTAACTTCTAATTCACTAACAATTAACATTTAATTTCAAGTCATTTATTTTTAATGCACTTTAATTTTTAAGCCTTATTCATTTGCCATTATTCATACCATTCAAATTGTTTACTTTTATGTCATTTTTACTTTGTCCACTTGGACGGTATGTTTTGATATTTTGTGTTTGTATATATTTGTTAATTTGTGTGGTATTTTGACTTTAATGTACATAATAAGAATAAAAACCCTAAAAAACATCTTGTTTGGACTGTTGGTTTGATTTGAGACTATTGGACTTAGAATCTAGTCATGCTCATAGTCACTGGCCAAACAAATATCTTTATGAATTGCCACCAAAGATTGTCTGATATGGAGAACATCATAAACCTTGCACTCACCAGGACAACCATCTACCATGTTTACATAAGCATTACCATGAGCAGGCAACGAATTAGCTTTCACATTAGGCGCTCGGTCCTCAAAGGACACCATCCCACTCTTCACAAGCTTTTGTACTTCATACTTCAATGGATATCAATTCTCTATGTCATAGCCAGGGGCTCCCTGGTGAAAGGCACAACGAAGTTTGGGTTTAAACCACCATGGAAGTGGCTCGGGAATTTATGGAGGATTTCTGGGTTGAATGAGGTTCTTGAGAACCAAATATGGGTACGATTCTGCATATGAAATAGGAATAGGGTCAAAGGAGACCTTCTTCCTATTAATTTTTTATTGTTGATTATGGTTGTTGTTATAGTTGGTTCTTTGTTGTGGTTGTTGTTGACGTTGTTGTTGCTGAATCAGAACTGGTTGATTGTTGGAATTGTTGGAAAATATAGGGATCACTGATGAAACTTGATGTTGATATTGACGAGGTTGAGAACTCTTTATGACATGAGGCCTCTTCTACCTCCCTATTGACACTGAGTTAGTTTCTCCCTCCTTCTTTTTAGAGAAACTACCTCCATACTTCTTCCTAGACGGTGCTTCTTCCTTAGACAGACGTCCCTCACGGACTCCTTCTTCTAACCTCCTCCCCATGTTTACAATTTTGGTAAAATCATTGGGGGCACTAGCAATCATATGTTCATAATAAAATGAACTCAACGTCTTTAAGAAGATATTCGTCATTTCTTTCTCTTCCAATAATGGGCTTATCTGGGCAGCAAGTTCCCTCCACCTCTGAGCATACTCTTTAAATGTCTCCTTATCTTTCTGAGACATAAACCTAAGCTGGTCTCTATCGGGCGCCATATCAACATTGTATTTGTATTACTTGACAAAGGCTTCACCTAAGTCGTTGAAAGTACGGACACTTGAACTGTCCAATCCCATATACCATCTCAAGGCAGCACCAATCAAACTGTCTTGGAAGTAGTGAATCAGTAACTGATCATTATCAGTTTGGGTTGACGTCTTTCTGGCGTACATCACAAGGTGTCTCAGCGGACAAGTGTTTCCCTTATACTTTTTAAAGTCATGGACCTTAAACTTCATCGGGATTTTCATATTAGGCACTAGACAGCGCTCAACAACACTCTTCCCAAACAAGTATTTTCCTCTCAGAGTCTTTAACTCTTTACGCAGCTTGAGGAACTGATCCTTCATTTCGTTCATTTTCTCATAGACGTCTGGGCCCTCAGATGGCTCAGAATGGTAAATAGTGTCCTCAACACGAGGCAAAGTATGAACAACTTGTAAGACCCTAATTTTGTCCCTAAGATCCCTCATGGCATCATAACATTGCATTTGCATTGCCTCAAGGATCATAAGCATCTTGGTTCCCTTTGCCTTTGAGTGGGATCCCTTGTGAGTGGTTTGAGATCACCAAGCATGATTGAATTGTATATCATTGCTTTTCTCATTTTTGTTTATTAACCAAAAGCACAAAAATATGTCACTAACATCTTTTGCTTGTAGCTTAAGCAATCACAAGGTCAAAAGCTTCAAGGAGATCCTTTGTGCAGAGACATGGCCAAGAAAAGATGATAAAAAGCATGGTAATGGTCCCCAAAGCTCTCATCCATCAAATATGCCTCCCTAGCGTCTCAATTCATCATTTTGATCAAAGCAAGTCAAAGGGTTTGAGGTTTGTCCCCCAAAGAAACCCTAATTCATCTGTGCGCCACAATGCCTTGCTCTTGAAGCAACCTCAGCCCATGATCAAATACAATCAAGGGAAGTTCTTTAATTAATCATTTCATGCATATTTGAACTTATTTGAGTATCCTCAATCATCAATTCATCAGGATATGAGTTGTGGACTTGAGAAGTTGATCAATCAATTCATCTAACTATTTTGAAATTCCCTGAGACCTAACTTTTTATGTGTTGGTCAAATGGAGATGATCCCAAAGGAAAATATGTTCTTAAGGACAATATGAACAACTTTCATGTTCATCAAAAATTGATTTGAATCTTGGAAGGTCATCTCCCATTCCAAGGCGTTATAGGTCATTTTGACTGAAACCCTAATTTTGGGTCAATTTCCCAAGAACATAACTCATTCATTTTTTTATGATTTAGAGGTGGGATCAAATTCATTGGAAAGATTAAGATATCTACTTCAAATGTTATGTTGAACAAAATTTCAAAATCTCAAAGGAAATACATGTATTAATGCAAGACATTATAGGTCCTTTTGGACCAAATGCATTAAAAGGCAAAAAAAGTCCAACTTCAAGTGCCCATAACTCTTTGATCAAAAATCCAAATGATGCAAAATTTGAGTCCATTTTGATTGTCTTGAAAATATCTACAACTTTGGTGTTGGAGGTTCTTTCATTTGAGGTTTTCATCATTGAAACAAAGGGGCTTGAACATTGGCCAAATTTAGAAACTTTGCCTTTACATGTTTTGCACCTTGCAATTTAAACTCAAATTTCACCAATTTCCACACTTCAAATGGATTTTTGCCCAACATAAAAATTGTTCCTTACATCAAAACCTTTCCAACCATTACTCACATGATCATGTTTGGATTTGGCAAATGGTATTTTCGAAGAGGAGAAGTTTTTGGTTCAATTATGCATAACACCTCAAAATTCCATGCACAAGCAATTACCATTCAGATTACACATCCATTTCACTTTGGTATGATTTCAGATTGCATTTGGCATTGAATTTGGGCCTTTTGCATGATCATGTAAGCCCATGCAATGGATATCCAATTCCATGCACACGGATTGAATCACACTTGCCTTGCCATTCCATCTATAAATAGAAGCCTTACTCCATTCAAATTCCATCCATGAATCAACCTGAAATGCTGCTGAACTGAAAACCTAACCTCTCACCAAAGAAGCTATTTCACTTTTCTTCAAATTTTTCAGATCTAAAATTCAACTACATCTGGGTGAATCTTTGGATCTAAAGCTTCTAGACCTTCATCCTATACTCCATTGATCTTCTGTTTTGGCAAAGGAAGCAAGGAATCCAGCTCAAATCTCCAGAATCCAAGGTTGATCATCAACTGGTTTTCTCTTCGAAACTCATTACTCTTTGATCTATTTGCCTGACCATTGTGTTTTCTGAAGTCCTCACTTGAGAGGCAAGCTAGTGGTAGCTTCAATTTTGTGTTTTATTGAACTGCATTTTTCATACCTGAATCTTCCATCTCATATTTCTTACTCTATAGGAATCTTGAGTGTGATTCAAGGTTACAGGGGTGATGTACATCACCCCAACTTTATTTTGATATAAGGATCGTGCAAAATGATGAAGGTTTGAAAACCTGCAAATGTCACCAGATTCTGCTTCTCATCGGAGAAGAAGGTGGCTCCGATGGCCGTCCCTTTGCCAGATTGATTGTGAACCACACGATGCATTTTCCAGATTTGATCCTAGCGCTCCAATGTTATGACTTTTATTTAATTTCCATGTGGCTCATTTGACTGGAGTGTTTGGTGCGCGCGCATGCCATAGCCGTTTGATGATCCAGCTCAATTAATGAGCTTAGATCCAACGCGTGTGGATTTTCCATATTTTCCAATTTCTGATTTTATTTTCTTTATTTCTTTTTATTTCAAAAATTCATATCTCTTTTATTATTGGTCCAAAAAAAATGGGACCAATTGCATTCTTCTCGAAATAATTTCTAGTTTCTAAATTTGATTTTTAATATTTTTTATTTCACCATTTGATATTTTTTTTGAATTTTCTCTTTTCTGGTTATTTTTAATTCATTTTAAATAGTTTTTTAATATTCAAAAAATACAAAAATATTTTCCTAACCTATTTGAATGATGATGGATCTATGAAAAATATTCTCATCAATTTTTTAATTGATTTGAGATTTATTTGAGATTTTAGTTCAATTAGGTTATTTTTGTTCATTTTTAATTGATTAAAAATAGTTTCTGACTTTTAAAAATGCTGAAATTTTTTGTCAAACTTTGTTTGACCTTGTTGAACTTGGGATAAATCACTTGGACCTTTCAAGGTTGATTTGAAGTGATTTTGAAGTTTGACCTCTCTTTTATATTTTAATTCAAGTTTATTTTAATATTAAAAATGCCAAAAATATTTTGTTTATTGTTTAACCTCCAATCTTCATCTCATTTCTGATTTCTCATTGTTTGACTTTGACTTTCAATGTCATTTGGTCAATACACATGGATTGGTACATTTTTTATTTCACCTTATGCATTTTGATCTTTCCATTGTCCATTTCCATTATTCATCTTCTTCTTCTCCTTCTTCCTTTTTCTTTTTGATCAATAAGTTGAAGGTTGATAAGTTGGTATTGATTAGGGAGACTTAATCTTCTTTGATTCAAATCTTATTCATCTTGATCAATTGATCAAGTGAATGGCTTTGCATTAAGGATAGGCTGTTTCCTAAATCATGCAAAAGACTTAAACCAATACAAGATCAATTCTCTTCTTCTTTTTGGCATGGCAAGTTGTTGGAACTTGGTTCACTAATCAAGACTTCTAACTTGTGTTGTTGCCTACATTATTATTGACCGGCCTCAGATAGTTGTGACTTCTACATAAGTCCAATTACGATTGCTTAACATAGCGCTAAATTTTGCCTTATGGTACACTAACTATTGACCACTAACAATTAACATTTACTTTATGCACTTTACTCTTATGCAATTTATCATTCTTGCATATATTATCCATTTGCTTTTCCCTTTGCTCACTTGAGCACATGTTTATGTTAATGCCATTTTCCTTTTGCTCACTTGAGCACATATTTGTGTATATACTTTTGTGCTTGTGTTTTGTTTTGATTGTTGTGAACCAAATGCAAAGAATTGGACAAAATGGACTTAGACTTTAGGACCTTACCCAAGCAAATGGAGTTTGAAGAGCAACTAGGCCTCATGCCTTTAGAGTGCTTAAATGTCAAAGAACAACTAGGCATTGGGCCTTTAGAATGCTTAATATTGAAGATGACATTGAAAGGACCATACTCTAAACTCCCTCTTGTCCATTCTTTGATTGTATTATAGAACCTTTTGATGTGTGTTTTCTTGTGTTAGGAGTTCCAACTTGAGCTTAATTGAAGAACCATTACCATGAGCTTCTAAGAGAGAGAGATCCAAGATGCATTGAGGAGTCTTTCCAAGAGTTCATTTGACTATTGATTGCTTGAGTTTATGCTTGTGTTTGCTTATTCCAAAGGATGGGAGCTACTTGGATCATCAATATGATCTCAAGAGAGGAACTCCTTGTGTGGTTTTGTTCTCTTCTCCCTTACCTCTTGTATGTTTAGGATTTTAGCCCTTATTCTTCTTCTCTCCACTCTAACCCAAGCCAAAACTTTTGTGCAAACATTTAACCTTTGTTTTCAACATTAGAAACCTAAGCCTTATGCTTTTGATTTTCAAACCTTCTTTTCATAATACTCATTTTGAATTGAACCTTTAAATCAACTTTGACCATTTTGTACATACTTCTAATTGGTAAATATAACCCATCCAAATACCTTTTTGTGGTTTCAATGGCCACTTTCTAATCAAAACTTTTTCATAACCTTTAGCTATTAGGTTTGAGTTATCTTTGTGGTAGATGTAATACTCACCTATATCCTTAGTGATGGACAATGAGTCTTCCCTGCTTATTATAGGGTTAACCCCTCACTAGCATGTTGAAGCTATCCTCACATGGTGGATTTGTGGTTTTAGGTTGAGTTTTCTCCCTTAGATAACAAAAGACCTTAAGGCTTTTGGACCAATCAATCCACTCACTCATTTTGAGATTTGTACCCCGAACTACGAGGTTTTGATCCTAATCTTTTTTAAGATGGTACGTAGGCAATGGGTTTATCCATTCAAACACAAAATGTAAATAAACTTGTATATTCTTTTCTCATCTCTTCAATCATGTTTGCACAAATAAATTTTCACAAAACAACAACCTTACAACAAATGTGAAAGGGGCTCCCTAGGAGTACCTAGGATGTTTTGGGTGCCTAACACCTTCCCATTGCATAACCAACCCCCTTACCCAGATCTCTGATTTCCTTTTTACTAGTTTTTGTTAAAACTTTTAGGTTTTTGTTCACTTTCTAACCATTCCTTTGGATAAATAGAAGTGCGGTGGCGACTCGACTTGTATGATTTACCTTGGATTTAGTCAATATCTCTAATGGTAACGAATACCTCGCTACACAACTGGAGGGCACTGACATGACCAGGCTAGATGCCGGCAGAGAGACAAAAGTGGGTGCATACCCTTTAGGCATAAAGTTTGATGGCATTCCCCAAGGGAATCCAGCAGGCGTGGAGGGAATGGGTTGGCTGGCAGCAACAGGGACGATCGAGGTAGCAACCTCGGAAATAATAGTCCTCCAGGGAGGAGTTGCAGGAATTGGTGAAGACTAGCTTTGCGCAGCAGTGACGAATTCCATCAATGCTGTCAACCTGGCAATCTCATCCTTCAGCTCTCGGTTTTCTTGCTCCAAATGTTCCATGATTCTAGGTTGATTAGCGCGAGTGTTGTATCGGTGAGTCAGCTTGACTGAAGCATAGAAGAATAACCGATAAGACATCTGGAGGAAGAAAACATGTTATGCAAATGACGCATGAAATGCAATGTTTTTAGTTATTTAAATTTAAAGGAACATATGAAGTTCTATTTGCAAATGTTAAATAATAACAATAGTAAAAATTTGATTGACCATAAAATCTCTTTTTATTCATAAAATTTGGAAGGATTACACTGAGTACAATTTCAGAAACCAAATTACAAATACAATAGAAAAGGAAACTAATCATCCTAAGGATCCCTTAGCAACGGTATCAGATGATCTAGTGCAGATGCATACTTCCTTCGGATGCGTCGAATCTCGGACTCAAAAGATGTTTTCATCTGGGCTTTCTCAAGGACAAGCTGATCAATAATCTTCTTCCAAGCGCCAAAAGACTGAGGCATACTAGAGGAAGGTAGACCCTTTGGCTCTCTCTGTCTCTTCACGGCTCGGTCTTCAAGAAGTTCAATAAGTGCGTCTTTGTCTTTCGAATCAAGTTGCAGCTCTTCGTGTTGTCGGCTTAAAGCATGGAATCAGTCTTCCCACATATCCTTCTCTTGCTTCATCTTGGTGAGTGCGTCCTCCAACTCCTCTATATATTTGTTAGGGAGAGTTGATGGCTCGGCCACAACCAAAGACATGGGTCTTTCACAAGCATACAACATCTTCAGCTCCAAAGCTCTCTTCTTCACCTAATTAGTGTAGGCTTCCAAAGCTACACAGTTACACGGACCAAGCTCGGATCTTCCTTTTCTATGTACATTATGCTAAGCATGTACCATCCTCAGCTTCAAATGTTGGGGATATTTACCCTCTTGATAGAAAAGACCTTCTAACTGAATGTTATTAGGTTTATCTCTCAAGGGGAACCCAAGTTGACGACGGGCCAAAGAAGGGTTGTAGTTTATTCCTCCTTGTGTACCAATGAGAGGCACATTAGAGAATTCATCACAATTATCAATAATGTCCAAGCTACTCAATGCACAATCATACCAAACAATATCATCATTAGTGAGAGACATAAGTCTCTGAGACCACCGTAGACATTGTTTGTTCTCCAAGAAAGCAAACGTCTGAGGCAAGTGCGAAATAAACCACTTGTACAGAAAAGGAACACAACAAACAATAGTACCACCACCTTTAGAATTCCTTAAATGTAAAGAAAAATACATGCCATCCAACAGAGTAGGAACATGATTCCCAATCAAGAATATTCTAATGGCATTAACATCCACAAAATCGTCAATGTTAGGGAACAAGGCTAAACCATAGATGAGAAAAACAAAGATGGCTTCAAAAGCATCAATACTACCAGCTTGAGCAAAGACAATAGCTTTCCTAATGAGAAACTTAGAAGTCAACCCAAGAATACCTCCTTTCTTCACCAAATGAGCCTCAATCTCAGATTTCTTCAAATGAAGAGCTTCAGTAATGATATGAGATATGGGAATCTCCTCCAATCCACTAAAAGGCACTTTGTCAGATATGGGTATTCTAGAGATATGGGCATACTCCTCTAACGTAGGCATAAGCTGATAATCAGGAAAAGTGAAGCATCAGTAAAGAGGATCATAGAATTGCACCAAGAAACTCAAAAGTCCTTCAACCATATCAGTAGATAATACAGACAAAAGCTTCCCATGACGTTGCTTGAAATCCAAGGGATCTAATATAAAGGATGACAACTTCCTTAACTCTTTCAAATCGGGACACCTGAAACTATACTTCTTAGTGTTCCTTCATCCACAATCCATGGTCTGAAAATATTTGCAAATAAGGCCTCAGTTCCTTGAAATTTATTTTTTTGTGATGAATGTTATGATGCGCGTGTATGCATGAATGCAACAATCACAAACAAAGGATCACACACAAGTCAAACACAAGCAAAGGTCAAGGGATGGATCAAGTCATCGTCAAGATCAATCATCCATTTTGGTGGATTATGGTTTTCACCTTATCAACACCCAAGTTCCATTGATTTTGACAAGAATTGATCGGATCAACCGAGAATCAAAGGGTTTATTGTGAGTTATGAGCATAGAGTTAGGTGAAGAACCATCCCAAAGGAGTGTACTAAGGATAATAACATGTAGACCATGTTCTAAAAAGTTCCTAGAGTCTTAATCCCATCTATCAGATATTATAGGTTTGGATGACTGACTCATCAACCCATAATATTCTTGAGAGAAACTCGTCTGAGTGTAGTATCACGTAACAACTATTATCATGTCTACACCTGAACAGTCTCCGCACTACGTCATAAATAGGCCAAGTTGGGTTAAATGTTCTACAATCCTCAACTTCTCGGACCCCAAATCGTAGAAAGTAATGCCTATCCACAAATGACTTGTGTGACATCAGTAACTCCAAAAGGGTCTCCACTGAGTAGATGGGTCTCAAGCCAACTTGTTAAGGACTACTCCATACAATTTGAATATGACTATACCATCCTCCTATCTTAATTGCACTCAAGTTTGGGTTAGAACTTATCTCACCACTCAAAGATCAACAAGCACAATAGACAGATTATATCACACAAACAAATATACAAACATCAAATATACGAATATATACACATATAAAAAAGTAGGCTAAACCCACTGAGGACTACTCCCCAGCAGATTCACCATGTAATTTCTGTAGTGGTAAATTCATGACCATCAAGCTATGGATAAGCTTAACGTCAATAAAACCAGAGTCGCCACCGCGCTTTTATTGTTTCCAAAGGAAAAGGGAAAAGTACGAAGAAAACCCAAAGATAAGAAGTTTTCAAACCAAAACTAATAAAATGCAGAGATTAAAGGTAAGGGGGATAGTTACACAGAGGGAAG
Source organism: Lathyrus oleraceus (assembly GCF_024323335.1). Taxonomy (NCBI): domain Eukaryota; kingdom Viridiplantae; phylum Streptophyta; class Magnoliopsida; order Fabales; family Fabaceae; genus Lathyrus; species Lathyrus oleraceus. The sequence goes on from NC_066581.1 coordinate 525,584,085, forward strand.
GTGTTAGCACCCAAAGTGTCCTAGGTACTCCTAGGGAGCCCTTTTTTATGTGCGTATGTGTTTTTGGTATAAATAATGTTTGAGAAAAATAGAGTGTGGGGATGAGAAAAGAATTCATTGATTATATTTTTGTGTTTGACAAGACCTTCAGACTTGTGCCTACGTACCAACATAAAAATGAGGGATCAAAACCTCGTAGTTCGTGGTAACAATTTCAAAGTTGGTGAATTGCTTTTATCAAAAGTTTAAATGAAAATGGCACAAAGGGCCAAAAATTTGAATGAAGTTGTTAGTTATTTTTGTCTTTTGAAATTTTAAGTCAATATTATTAAGTTTATTTACAAATTTTATTTAAGAATTTTTTTGAAAATCCATTGGCGTAAGATTAAAGTTTCTATTTGAAGTAAGGTCTAAGTTTGAAATCACAAGCAAAGAATTTTTTTGAAAAGGGGGAGATATTTTGAAATTTAATAAGTGGGAGAAGATGAAGAGGCTACCCTAAGCATAAAATTAAAAGTTAAGAGTTGAAAAGATCTGACCAATGGGATGTAATCCAACAAACAAGAATGTCATATAGAAAACCCATTTTCCCTTTGGATTTTGAATCAAGCAGTACTCAACAAGAAATTAGCAATATCCAAACATCAAGAAGATTGAGGCATCAAATAAAGATATCAACATCCAAGCAAGAAAATCCCATAGCTAGCAGTCTGATTTATCTTCTCATCAGATGAAATATTCCTTGATCAATTCAGAACACAACATCAGACATAAGATCAAAATAACAATTAACACCAAAACAAAGTAACAGATGAATTCAAATAAATCCCAAGACTTGCATTAGGTGAAGGCTCAGTTCATAATAACTTGGTCTCAAAATGTTGGCATTGGCCAAGTCCTTTTTGCACAGGGAATGTTGCCTAATCCTAAGTCCAAAAGTTCAGATCAAGATCAACAGTCCACCAGAAGTTTTTTAGGGTTTTTGTTATTATTAGGTAGTTTAAGATCCTAAGACCACAAACAAAAATCAAAACACACAAACTATATGTACAATCACAAGATATGGCTCAAATGAGCAAAGTGAAAAGGACATAAACATAAACAAGTTAAATGAAATGTAAATGGCAAATGAATGATAAATGACTGAAATTTAAATTGCATAAAGTAAATGACTTGAAAGTAAAGCAATATTAATAAGAGTTAGTCAAATGTTTGTCAAGTGTTAGTGGTATTTTTATTATGGTGTAAGTCATTCTTTGGAGAATACTGAACCCTTTATTCACAAGTATGGATCCTTGAACCAAGACATCTTTCATGAGAAGGGCTCCAACTTGGATAATTCACAAGTACACCTATAGCTCCCATGAAAGGAAAAAAAGGCCAAGTCTCCAAACAATGCCATGAAGAAAGGGAGACTTACAATCCCGCTTACTAGAATGATATGCCTTGAGGGTCAAATTTAACTTTATGTTAAGCAATCGTAATTGGACTTATGTAGAAGTCACAACTATCTGAGGCCAGGCAACAAAAATTTAGGTGTTAATGCATATTAGAGATCTGGTATAATGAACCAAACTCCTAAAACGTACCACACACTAAAAGAAAATATCAAGAGGGATGGACCTATCTCATCCATACTTGTATTGGTTCATCTGACACAAGGTCATTAATGAACCAATTAGCCTTAGGATACTTGAGATTTCATTGGTCAATGAAAGGAATAAGAGAGAATAAGGATGAAGATGAAAGGGAGGGGAGGGGGGTGGGAAAAGCACAAATTGGTCATGGGAGGAATTTTATCAAATTAAAATCATTCATTCATTTTGGGAGATGAAATGTATATTTCATCAATCCCCTAAATCCAATGATTTTAATCCAACAAAAGTCAAATCAACCTTGACCAAGGCCCAAACAAATAGTCAAACATTCAAGACCATAAAAATGGCTCAACATAATTTTTACACATTTAATCAATTAAAAATCAATTTAAAAATGCATTAAAATACAATTTAATTTGGCCAAAACCTAAAATCTCTTCAAAACACCAAATAAATGGCCAAGAGATTTATCCTAGGTCAAACAAGGTCAAAGCACCTTAGACAAAAAATTTCATGATTTTTGAAAAGTCAGAAGTATTTTTAAACAATTAAAAATATGCACAAAAACATTTAATTCATGAAAAATATCAAAATTAATCCAAAAAATAATTTTAATTCAGAAAATGAAAGAGGAAAATATTTTTTTTTGGTGAAAGTCCCATATTTTTTGGATTAAAAATGGAATTAATATGAATTAAACAACATAAAAGGATTAAACATAAAATCAGAAAATACAAAAAAAAACAAGGGCCATTAGATCTCCTTCATTAATTAAGGTGGAAGATCTGATGGCCAAAACAAGCACTCCATCATGTACCGCAGTCAGCGCGTGTACACCACCGGAGCCAACTCACCACTAGAAGAAGCCAACTCACAACCGGAGCCCTAGCTGCGGTCATCTTTTGCGGCGACCTCCACCTAAACTTAATGAAAGATGAAAAACAAGGGCACTATTTCAAAGAGAAAATCCTCAGGAGCTCGAATCTGGCCTCAATTTTCTCCAATTCCAAGTATATCAAAAGATACAGGGATTTGAATTTTGAGGATCATGAACTGAGTTGCTTCGATTTGACCTCAAAGCAACTCAATCTTGTTGCCTACATTGGTAGGACTTCAGCCAACCAAAAATCACAAAGAATGGTGAAGAATTGAGAGAGAATTGAAGATATGAAAATTCTGAAAAATCACATTCAGATGAGCTTCAACCTTGCTTGATCTTGCTTCCAATTGTTCTTGGCTTGCTTCAGAAGCTTGTAGGAGAGGAATGGAGGCAAGGAAAAGCTTGGACTCTTGGGGTTTTAATCTCAAAACATAATGAGATTTGAAGCTCAATTTTTAAATGAAAATATTCAAGATTATCCTTTAATGGTGAGGGTTTGGATTGCAGGTTCAAAGCTTGGGCATGAGGTCCTCAATTCTGAGGCATGAGGGTTGTATTTATAGCCAATGTGATTCATTTCCACACACTTCCAAAATTTTCCAAATTTAGCAATTTTCATTGCATGCTTGCATGGGGGTGTGGTAGGCCCATCAAGTGATGTATTCAGGTCCAAAAATGCTTGCGTAAATGCTGAAATCATGTCATGTCACCATGCATTTGAATTTGTGAAGGTGAAATCCATCCAAATGGTCCTTTGAAAAGAACCCAAGTGCAAACCCTTCATTACTTGGCCAAATGATATGATCTTGAACTTTTTGGAAAGGTGAGATGAAGGGGAACAACTTTAATGTTGAACACTTTTTCATTTAAAGCTTGGATCATGATGAATTTTGAGGTGGAAGTTTGGAAAATCAAACATGTTTGAAAATTTTCTAAGTACCAAGTCAAATGTTCACTTCTTCCACCTTGAATAACTTTTTCTATGGACTTAAAATGGGAAACTTTCCTTCATAAAAGTTGTAGCTATTTAAAACCTTAAATTTGGTCACAAATGTTATCTCATTTGGATTTGACATGAAGGGGTTATACATTTTAGAAGTTGAGGAAAATCACTTGTTCAATGGTAATGACCCAAACTGATCTATAATCTTTCCTATTTACAAATGCATTTTCAAGTTGAATTTGAATTTCTTCCAAACATCAAAGTTCAAAAGGACATATTGAATTTGATCATGAAACTTGAGTGGATTTCGTATCATAAAAATTGAGAAAGTTAAGCTCCTTGGAAGTTGACCTCCTAACTAGGGTTCAGACAAAATGACCTATAATCTTTCACCATAAAAAATGACTTTCCAAGAAAAAATAGCTCTTGACTTCAACATGAAAGTTGTTTGGAATTCCATAAGTAGTAAAGTTTCTCTTGTAATCATTTTCATATGACAAAAATTGTAGGAGATAGGGTCTAGTGAACCCCAGTTTTGATTAGTTGACTCTCTCTGGTCAACCACCATGAACCATCTTGCAAACTTGAAGTTATCTTGATATTTGGGACTCATAGAGGATCATATATGTGTAAGATGATGTAATATGAAGTATACCTTGAAATATTTGATCAAATGTTGAAGAAATTTGCTGAGGAAGTCACACAAGATACCTAGATGAATTAGGGTTTCCAAGGCAAACAAGCTTCAAATTCTTGATGAATTCTTGATAAAAATGATATGTTAAGACCATGGGGATCCATATATGATATCTAGAGTCAATGTGAACCATCTCTTGATTAGTCTCCTTGCATTGAAGGTCTCAATCCTTATATATGAGCTTGATGGAGTATGGGTGAACATACACACTACCTACAAAAGCAACAAACTATACATTGACATATTTTAGGCATTTTGGTTAGTAAATAATAAAACAAAGTATGATACAATCAAATGTTCTTGGTGATCTCTCCCAATGCAAACCCAATGAGTGGGGGGTAAGGAGGATGCCAAGGTGTGATCCCAAAGTCAATGCATATGATGAGATGTCATATGGGATCTTAGGGCCAAATTTGAGGTCTTACAAAATGAAAGCACTTTCACCAAATAAGTCGAATCCTTGCAATGAGATATAAACTTGTTATTCGTTGGTACGGTAGTTTTATGGCTTGTGCCTATAAAGTAGTTATTTTCTCCAATGATCGCGCTATGCAGTTCAAAACATTTCATCGTCACTATTGCGTTCTTCTTTCTCTTTCTCATCCTTTCTTTAGCGAGTTTTCCTTCTCAATTTCTTCTAAGACTGTCTTATGATTTTGGGATTTTTAATTTGTGATTCTAATGACAGAGATTAAACTTAAATAAAATGAGTTTTTAATATTTTACATATTAGAGTAACCCTATATTTTGATTGTGTCCTTGTTATTGTAGATTGTGTCATTTTCTAATTGATAAAGCTTATTATAGATTTACGTCTTTCTTTATAAGGCTCTAGATTTTTCGTACTTTCTCAAGTGTGTTTTAGTATATTTATAATTTTTTTTACATTCTCTACTGTACCGTTGGAACCAAACGGTGATAACATTAGTTATAAAAAAGTTTATGTTAATTAATTTTCAATCTTCTCATCTTGGGTTTTAAACTCCTATTTTGTTTTATATGCCTTTATTGTTTATGGAAATATAGAGGTGGATAGTCCCCTTTTTATGGATTTGGTTACAAGTATAACCTTATATTCAACATAGTATTTTCTTGGAATAACGTTAATGGTGTTTTATTAAGGGTATCATTATTTTAAATTGAAATACCACTTGTTAATTGCATGTAAATGATTCTTCTATCTTTGAATATTATAAGTTTGAAATGCACAAGATTCTCATACAACTTCAATTTGAAATGCCAATTTGTTTACATTCATTTTTAGGTTTATTAAGAATCTGCATTAAACATTGACAACTAGATATTTCATGTATTGTCTTGACAATTTAAAAAAGGAAGCTTCTATATAAATGTTGGAAATTAACTATAAATCAATTAGACATACAAGTCTCATTTCATTTATGAAAGAAACTTTCAAGTCAAACAATATGCAAATATATGCAAAAACAAAAAAAATCTGAGATAACAATTATGTTATACTTGGAGTTTCTAAATAGATGATATTGAATGAAGAAATTGTATGAGTGATATAAAGGTTCAGACTTAAAAGCATAAAAAGAGAAATAAATTGTATTAACAATTTCTAATTCCACGTAAAACAATATTTTTAAATATTTATTATTTTTACATAAATAAAGGTGAGAATTTATAGTAACTTCGATGAATTAATTAATTACCTATTGAAAAATTAAAATGTTTGGGGTGAGAGAGGCTCAAACTCTCGACCTCAGGATAACTCAGAAGCTATGAGACCTACGCGCTAGCTAACTGCGCCACCACCCATTTGATAATAATTTAAAATTACAAATTATATAAAATTTGATATGTAAAATTGAATTAAATGCAAAACAAATTAAGAAAGTAGTTATTAACTTATAAAAGTAAGAAAGTTTCAAAGAATAATATAAATTGATTAGAAGTAAAAAAGAATTTAATACACCAACTGAAATATATTGACATAAAATGAGGAAAGGAAAACTTAAATAACATGAGAAAAAGATTAAGAAAACTAATTCGGAAAGATAAAATCAAATTGAAATAAAATAATGAATATCACTTGCATCCCTTTGTATATAATATATAATTGTATAAGAGATGTGATATCTAAAATGTTAAGCGGTCTCTTAAACAAAATCATCCACAACTATTTATACGAGGAAAACTCACAATGGATGATTGCTTGCATGCATTCCATCTAACATAATTCTATAATGTTATTTTAAAACTGAATCTTAAGGTTATTCATTGCTACTCGACAATAGAAACTTCTGCTTCAAATTTCATATGTTGAATTCTATGAGTTTGTTTGAATAAGTCGATAAATATTTTCTGTTCTTTTTTTACTTTTTAGAAATACAAAAATTAAAACCAAGTATGAATCGTGAAATTTTGAAGAGTAATTTCCAAATGAAATATTTATTAGGAGTATTTGAAAACTAAAATATGGAAAGAACTTAAAGATGTATTTCTTTGCAAAATTTTATTTTACTTTTTAAAATATAAAGCATGCAGAAAACACTATAAGTTATAATCAATGGGAAAATAGGAAATACATAATACTTTTTTTAGTGTGAAACTGAAAACACTTTCATCAAATAAGTCGAATCCTTGCAATGAGACATAAACTTGTTATTCGTTGGTACAGTAATTTTGTGGCATGTGCCTTTAAAATATTTATTTTCTCCAATGATCGGGCTATGCAGTTCAAAATTTTTTATCTTCATCACTATTTTGTTCTTCTTTCTCTTTCTCATCCTTTCTTTAGCGAGTTTTCCTTCTCAGTTTCTTCTAATACTGATTTTTGATTTCGGGGTTTTTAATTTGTGATTTTAATGGGAGAGATTAAACTTAAATAGAATGAGTTTTTAATATTTCACATATTAGAGTAACCCTATATTTTGATTGTGTCCTTGTTATTATAGATTGTGTCATTTTATAATTGATAAAGCTTATTATAGATTTACGTCTTTCTTTATATGGCTCTAGATTGTTTGTAGTTTCTCAAGTGTGTTTTTGTATATTTATAACTTTTGTTACATTCTCTATTGTACTGTTAGAACCAAACTGTGATAGCATTAGTTATAAGAGTTTATGTTAATTAATTTTATTCATTTCTGCTATATATATATATATATATATATATATATATATATATATATATATATATATTTATATATACGACTTTTTTTTATTCTACGTGATGTACTGGCTACTAATGCAGTCTCAATCTTCTCATCTTTGGTTTTAAATTCCTATTTTGTTTGACATGCCTTTATTGTTTATGGAAATATAGAGGTGGTAGTCCCCTTTTTATGGTTCTGGTTACAAATATAACCTTATCTTCAACATAGTATTTTCTTGGAACAAAGTTAATGGTGTTTTACTAAGTGTATCATTATTTTAAATTGAAATACCACTTGTTAATTGAAAATAAGTGATCCTTTTATCTTTGAATATTACAAGTTTGAAATGCATAAGATTCTCATACAACTTCAATTCGGAATGCCAATTTGTTAACATTCATTTTTAGGTTTATTAAGAATATGTTATAAACATCGACAACTAAATATTTCATGTATTGTCTTGACAATTTAAAAAAGGAAACTTCTATATAAATGTTGTAAATTAATGATAAATCAATTAGACATACAAGTCTCATTTCATTTATGAAAGAAAATTTCAAGTCGAACAAAATGCAAATATATGCAGAAAATTTGTTAAAAGAGAAATAAATTGAATTAACAATTTGTAATTACACATAAAACAATATTTTTAAATATTTATTAATTTAACAGAAAAATTAAAATGTTTGGGGTGAGAGAGGCTCAAACTCTCGACCTCAGAATAACTCAGAAGCTATGAGACCTACGCACTAGCCAACTGCGCCACCACCCCTTCGATGGAAATTTAAAATTACAAATTATATAAAACTTGATATGTAAAATTGAATTAAATGCAAAACAAATTAAGAAAGTAGTTATTAACTTACAAAAGTAAGAAAGTTTCAAAGAATAATATAAATTGATTAGTAGTAAAAAAGAATTTAATACACCAACTGAAATATATTGACATAAAATGAGGAAAGGAAAACTTAAATAACATGAGAAAAAGATTAAGAAAACTAATTCGGAAAGATAAAATCAAATTGAAAGAAAATAATGAATATGACTTGCATCCTTTTGCAGATAATATATAATTGTATCAGAGATGTGATATCTAAAATGTTAAGCAATCTCTTAAACAAAATCATCGACAACTATTTATGCGGGGGAAACTCACAGTGGATGATTGCTTGCATGTATTCCATCTAATATAATTCTATAATGTTATTTTAAAACTGAATCTTAAGGTTATTCATTGCTACTCGACAATAGAAACTTCTGTTTCATATTTCATATGTTAAATTCTATGAGTTTGTTTGAACAAGTCGACAAATTTTTTCTTTTCTTTTTTTACTTTTTAGAAATACAAAAATCAAAACCAAGTATGAATCGTGAAATTTTGAAGAGTAATTTCCAAATGAAATCTTTATCAGGAGTATTTGAAAACTAAAATATGGAAAGAACTTAAAGATGTATTGCTTTACAAAATTTTATTTTACTTTTTAAAATAGAAAGCATGCAGAAAACACTATAAGTTATAATCAATGGAAAAATAGGAAATACATAATACTTTTTTTTAGTGTGAAAATGAAAACACTTTCATCAAATAAGTCAAATCCTTGCAAAGAGACATAAACTTGTTCTTTGTTGGTACAATAGTTTTGTGGCCTGTGCCTTTAAAATATTTATTTTCTCCAATGATCAGGCTATGCAGTTCAAAACATTTCATCTTCATCACTATTTTGTTCTTCTTTCTCTTTCTCATCCTTTCTTTAGCGAGTTTTCCTTCTCAGTTTCTTCTAATGCTATCTTTTGATTTTGGGGTTTTTAATTTGTGATTTTAATGGGAGAGATTAAACTTAAATAAAATGACTTTTTAATACTTCACATATCAGAGTAACCCTAGATTTTGATTGTGTCCTTGTTATTATAGATTGTGTCATTTTCTAATTGATAATGATTATTATAGATTTACATCTTTCTTTATATGGCTCTAGATTGTTCGCAGTTTCTCAAGTGTGTTTTTGTATATTTATAACTTGTTTTACATTCTCTATTGTACTGTTAGAACTAAACTGTGATAGCATTAGTTATAAGAGTTTATGTTAATTAATTTTATTCATTTCTGCTATATATATATATATATATATATATATATATATATATATATATATATATATATATATATATATATATATATATATATATATTATATATATATATATATATATATATATATATATATATATATATATATATATATATATATATATATATATATATATATATATATATATATATATGACTTTTTTACTCTACGTGATGCACTGACTACTAATGTGTAAGACCCCAGTTTTGACCCTAAGATCCCTCATGACATCATATCATTACACATTGCATTTACCTCAAGGATCATAGCATCTTGGCTCCTTAACCTAAGGGTTGGGACTTGTGAGAATTGGTTTGAGACCACCAAGCATGCTTGAATTGTATATTATTATTTTTCTTATTTTTTTTACTAACCAAAAGCACAAAAACATGTCACTAACTTGTTTTGTTTTGAAGCTTGAGCAATCATGTGATCCAAGGCTCCTAGGAGGCCCCTATGCTCAAAGAATGACCAGATAAAGTTGAAAGAAAGCATGACAATGGTTCCCAAAGCCCTCAATCATCATATATGCCTCCCAAGTATCTCAATTTTCCAATTTGATCAAGATAAACCAAAGGGCTTGAGGATTGTTTCCCAAGGAAACCCTAATTCATTTATGCATTGATTGTGCCTTGCTCATGAAGCAACCTCAACCCATGATCAAATACAATCAAGGGAAGTTCTTTCATTCATAATTTTATGCATATATAAGCTTATGTGAGTGTCCTCAATCATTCATTCATCATGATTTGAAGTTTGGACTTGAGAAGTTGATCAATCAATTCATCTGACTATTTTGAAATCCATTGAGACCTAACCTTTGATGTGTTTGTAAAACGAAGATGATCCCAAGAGAAAAAATGTTCTTAAGAACTATATGAACAACGTTCATGTTCATCAAAAATTCATTTGAAACTTGTAAGGTCATCATTCATTTAAAAACATTATAGGTCATTTTGACTGAAACCCTAATTTTGGGTCAACTTCCCAAGGACCTAACTCTTTCATTTTTCATTATTTTGAAGTGGGACCAAATGAATTCGAAATTTTCAGATGTCTACTTCAAGTGTTATGTTGGACAAAATTTCATAATCCTAAAATAAATACATGTGATAATACAAAACATTATAAGTCACTTTGGACCAAAGTCATTGAAATGTGAAAAAGTTCAACTTCAAGCGCCTATAACTTCATCATCAAAAATCCAAATGATGCAAAATTTAAGTCCATATTGATAGTCTTGAAACGATATACAACTTTAATGTTGAAGGTTTTGTCATTTGAGGCTTTCATCATCGAAGCATAAGGGCTTGAAGTTGGTCCGTTTTGGCAAAATTTCCATATACATGTTTTGCACCTTGAACTTCATGACCAGTTTTCAATATTTTCCCAACTCCAAATGGATTTTTTTTCAACATAAAATTTGTTCCTCATGTCAAGACCTTTCCAACCATTACCCACATGCCTATGTTTCAATTTGGGAAATGGTATTTTCGAGGTGGAGAAGTTTTGGTTCCAATTATGCATAACATGTGAAAACTTCTTGCACACCACATTGCCTTGCCATGTGCACATCCAAATTCATTTGTTTCATCATCAACATGCAAAACCAATCAAGTTTGGGCCTCCCATGCGCCTGTACAGGCCCATGCATGGAGGACCCAACTTCACATGCACACGGATTCCTCATGCAATGCAGCACCCTTGGCTATAAATAGAAGCTTCATTTCACTTCATTTGGAAACCTAAAGGCGCCTGAAGTTCTGAACAAGTGAAATCCCAACCTCCATTAAAAGAAATTCTGAGTTTTCTTTTTCAATTTTCAAGTTCAATTTTCAACTTCATTGGTTGATCTTTGAACTTCAATTCCTAAACCTTGCTTCCTTGCTACCTCAAGAACAAGTTGCATCAAAGAATTGGAGTGGATCTAGCATTGAAAAGTTGCACTTCAAAGGTTGTTGTTCAAACTGTTTTCATTTGAAACCCCTTGGATATTGATCATTTCTTGCATTGCTTGGTACCTCTGAAGTCCTCATGTGAGAGACAATTATTTTGAGCTTTCATTTTCATGAATTGAATAAGTTCAGTTTGAACACCACAAATTTCCATTTCAGATTTCTCTCTCTATAGAGATCTTGAGTGGAAACCAAGAGTGCAGGGGTGATGTACATCACCCTAGCTTTCTATTGATGTATGGATCATGCATTTTAATGAAGGTTTTGAAACCTGAAAAGTTGGTCGGAACTGTGAGTCTCGCTGGAGAAGACGGTGGTTTCCACCACCGTCCCCACGTGGACGAGTTCATGGCCATTGGATCTGTTGCTTATGATCTAATTTGGATCCTTGGTTGTCATGACTTATTTTAATACTTTGTGTTACGCATTTGACCAAGCCCTACCATGTGCACGCGTGTCCCAGCCTTGTGATCAGCCACGTCAATTAATGAAGTGGGATCCAAGCACTGTGGACTTTTGTTATTTTTAATTTTTGATTTTATTTTCTTTTATTCCAATTATATTTGAAAATTCATAACTTCTTTATTTGGAATCACAAAAATATGTGACCAATTGCAAAAAATTTCTCTTAAATTCTAGTTTCTAAAAATCATTTTTAATTATTTTTGTGATTCCATTTAATATTTTTTGTGAATTTTCTCTTTTCTGGTTATTTTTAATTCATTTAAAATACTTTCCAATATTCAAAAATGCCAAAAATATTTTCTTAACATCTTTGAATGATGATGGATCTATGAAAAATATTCTCATCAATTTCTTAATTGATTTGAGATTTATTTGAGATTTTAATTCAATTATGTTATTTTTCTCTTCATTTTTAATTGTTTAAAATTAGTTTCTGTTTTCAAAAAATGATGAAATTTTTTGTCAAAACCTTGTTTGACCATTTGAACTTATGATGATCCAATTGGACTTTTCCAAGTTGATTTGAATTGGATTTGAAGTTTGACCTTTATTTGTTTATTTTAATTCAAGTATTATTTTAATTTCAAAAAATACCAAAAATATTTTTATTGCTTCTTGACTTCTAAGCTTCATCTCACTTCTGTTTACCATTGATTGATGTTGATTCCATTCATGTTTGATCAATGTGTGTTGGTTACATCATTTGAATTTCAATTATGTACATTCCATTTCTTCTTCTTCTTCTTCTTTTTTCTTTTTGATCAATGAGTTAATGATTGGTGGTTAGCCTTGACATATGAAGGGCTTAACCTTCTTTGATCCAAATCAAATTTATCTTGATCAAAGATCAAGTGAATTGCTTTGCATTAGAGATAGGTTGCTTCTTGGTCAAGCAAAAAACCTAAATCCATACAAGATCATTCTTCTTTTCTTTTGGCATGGAAAATTGTAGGAGCTTGGCTTACTAGTCATGGTCTCTAACTTGTATTTGTTGCCTATAGTTTTATTGACCGACCTCAGATAGGTGTGACTACTACATTAGTCCACTTACGATTGCTTAACATAGCACTCAATTGCCTTATGGCACACTAACACTAAGTACTAATTACTAACTTTTAATTCAAGCATTTAATTCTTGCAATTTATATTGACGCAATTTATTTTCTTGCTCATTAATTCATTTGCCTTTGCCCTTTGCTCACTTGAACTCACGTTTATGTGTATGCAATTTGCCTTTTGCTCACTTGAGCACATTATTGTGTATATATTATTGCCTTGTGTTTGTTTTGTTTTGTTTGTGTGAACCCAATGCAAAATGGAGAAAGGACTTAGATTTAGGACCTTACCTATGCTAATGGAGTTTGAAGAGAAACTAGGCCTCATGCCTTTAGAATGCTAAAATTGTCAAAGAGCAACTAGGCCTCATGCCTTTAGAATGCTTAATCTTGAAGATAACATTGAAAGGACCCCATAATTCTAAACTCACTCTTGTCCATTCTTTATTTGCATTGTGGAAGTTTTTGATTTGTGTTTTCTTGTGTGTCGCATCCGCGAAAAACAACCGGCGGGCTAAAACAAAACAAACAGAGCCGCCACCGTGCGTTATTTATCCCAAAAGAGGGAAAGGAAACGCTCGAAGTAAACCTGGAAAAGACATGGTCTCGCGACAAAGGAGAGATGGGATCGGGAGTCGGTTATGCGAAGGGAAGGTATTAGCACCCCTACGCATCCGTCGTACTCGACGGGATCCACGCTCAAAAAGAATAGAAGAAAGGTTGCTAAAACTGCTCACAAACATCACACACACACACTGGAAACAACACAGGTGGGATAAGAGGGAAAGGGCTCGCTAGGATATCGCATCCTATGCCTACGTATCTCATCTGGAGTGAGAATCAGAGCTACCGCAGTTCGGCTAACGCACGCCGAAACAAAACACACGCACACAGGCAAACATGGAAACCGAATGCCAATCGATGGACTTACATCAGACTCCGAACCAAACAAACCCACACTGGAAACCAAATGCCAATTGCTGGACTTACATCGGACCCCAAGCACATAACAATAGGATACGGAATGCCAATCGCTGGGCTTACATCCGTCTCCTAACTCACACAAGAAGGATAACACACAACAAGTTACTAAGGAGTCTGGCACTCGAGCCTAACAACTGTCAAGCAAACACACACAAAAAGAAAAAGGGTGCCCGCAGAGATCTCGTACGACCTCTTGCCTACGTACCTCATCTGGTATGAGGATCAGGGCAACGTAGTTCCCCTGAACAGGGGAGAAACTTTCTCCTAACCAGAGACTGGGAAATGACCAACTAGAAGGGAGACTGACTCGAGCCTAATAGTTATCATGTAATCCACCATGGTCCTAGGTTGAGGTTTCTATCTAACTTGCACAGGCAGCAAGCTATCCTAAACAGGCAAAGCAAAGCAAACATACACACAATTAGCACACACTATATACAAACAAAGTGGGCTCACACAAGGTTAGGCTGTGAAACACAAGCCAACTGGAATCGGGTGATGTTAGCTCTTAACCCTAACATTGAGAGTTAGGGTGAAGCAGATGAAATGGGAGATGAGGGGTGTGCCTCATAGCTCTTATCCCTGGTCAGGGAGAGCTTCAGATGATAGAAGGTGTGGGAGTTCAGAAAGTTGGAACTCTCTCCACAAGTAATGACTCTATAGATCTTGGGTTAATATCCACAATGCATCAACATGTAATGTGAGCAAAGGGATGACACACAGACTAACAGGAGATGGGTTACACATCTCTTTTATCTGTCCATTGCCTTATCAAAGGTCTTTTCCTGCTTGGCACAAAGATAAACAATCACAAGCATTGCCTCTTAAGGAGGACTTCCGACAGGTGCCTGCCCAAGTAACAGGACAGGTCTTCCAGACTACATGGAGTCAGTGATTTATACCTCAATTGGTTAAGCAACCAAGCAACCACAAAAGCAAGTTCAAAGAACTTAAGCAACTAATGTACCTGAAAACAATCTAACTCAGTCAGTATACAACTCAAACAGTCAAACAGACAATCCAATAGTCAACAACAGTCAAACAAACAACAAGTGCGAGGCACAAGTTCAACTCAAATGAACTAAAAGCCACCTAAAAAACAAGTCAAGATTAGTCAAGATAAACCAAATAGTCAACTCAAGCAATGTGAATCAATTCCCTCATGGCCATATGCTTCTTGTCTTGAAAACACAACTCAAACATAAGCACAAACCACTAGGACAAGGCCTAGGGTCAAAGTGGGAGAAATAATCCAAAACAGAACATGAAATTTGACAAGAATCAAGCCTAATCAGTTAAGAACAATATCCAGGTGGTCTCATACCAATAGCATCAACCAAGTTCATTTCACAAAGCACATAAGGCAAAGCATGCAAGTTGAAAGCTCATTGAAGCAAACAGAATGAACCAATCCACATCAACTCAAAAATGATTCAATAAATCTCAAGAAAAATCATGGCTAAACAGCACACATCATAGGATCAACACACCAAAAATCAAGGCATTTGGGCAAGTTTAAGCATGGCAATTAAATTCCCTAAGGCAAGGTAAGCACAAACAACCTCAAATGAGGCACAATTTCATACATCAACTTAACACAAGCCTAAAACAGAATTGACAAATGATAAATGTCTCAAACCAAAGCCACAATAAACTCCAAAGTGTCTAGGAACAATATGCAAAATTTCAAGTTCATATGATAAACATCAAGCATTTCACAAATCATCTAAGTTCATGACTATCCAAAAGTCCACAAATGATCATCCAGCAAGAAAAATACCAAAAAAATCAGAAATCAATCCACAAATTCCACAAAACTTCATGATCAATCCTAACATCCAGAAGAAGCATCATGCAAAAAATCACATCAATTGGCATTTAATTGGCATGGCAAATAAAATCAACAAGTTGAGCAAGAAAAGGTGTGACACACATTGTCACACCTACATTAACCAGATCATATCTCAACAACCAGAAATGAGAAAAATGCAAACTCTATACCAAAATGTCCATCAAAGTGTCTAGTTTAAGCATGCAAAGTTTCAAAGTCATTGGATCAAAACTCATTATTTCATGAAGCTTTTGGCAAGGTAGGTCAAGAAAGCACATACATACACAATCCCTAAGCCAAAACAAAATTCATGCGTGCACAATTTCTGGAAAAATATTCATAAAAAACTAGAAATCATGAGGAACAACATGCAAAAATTCCCAGGTCAATTGGATCATCCATCAATGAGTTATGAATTTTTTAAATGAATGAAAAATTAAAAAACACATGAAAGCATGGTGAGAACATGGATGAGAAAATGAAATAAATCAGCAAAGGCAATTATGAAAATGTCCACGCCCGGAATCGAACAGAGGAGGAATTTGAATTGAGCGCCCTCACAGGTGAAACGCGCCGTTTCACTAAATACATGTGGCAAGGGCGTGCATTTTGGACCAACCTTTACGCCATGTAAGCTACACGTGGTCCACTGCATGGCTATAAACATCAAACAACATGCACAACGCGCTAAACATGGATCAAACGCATTTCTGGACAAGAAACCCTAAGTGTTCATCCACCTTCAACGTGTTCTTGAGCTCAAGAACACATGTGCTCAGAAATTCATGAAAACCATACCATTAGACTCGTCTCTCAACACACATCAACATGCCAGGCTTAATTTAACCTAATTCTAAATATCATGAATGGATCGAGCAAGAGAAGTTCCACATGCTAAACTTAAAATCAACATAACTATCTCATTTCTCCATGAAAATCAATGATCTAAATTGCAGTGCACTCAGTGATGAAAGATCTACCATAAGCATACATCTATTTCAAGAATTGTGAGATTCGAATCCTGACCTTAATGGAAGTGCAGAATTGGATTTACCGCTTTCAAGCCTTGTAATGTCCAAACAGTTGCTCCAACACTCTTGTACAATGGAATGGATGAAGGTTTAGAGGTTAAGCTTGCACGATTTGTCCAAAAAATCCAACTGCCATGGATGAGCTTATGCTTCAACAGTCCTTCAACTTGCACAAAATCTTTGGATTCTTGCTTCAAACTTGTTCTACAATACTCATGGATGATGATTCAATCAAGAATGAAGCCATGTATGTGGAGAAATTTGATGAAAAGTGAGAGAAAAAGTTTGAAGAGATTGGTGAACTAGATCTAGATCTGAGCAAAATGAAGTGTTAATCATGAAAACAGTTATGCTTTAGCTTTTATATGGTTTCCTAATGATGTTGCTAATCACAATTAAGCAAATGCAAGTGAATTAAGTGAAAACCAAGTGTTATGCCAAATTGTCCAATTCACCTCTATGCATGGAAAGCAATGCTACAGTGCACGAAATTCACTTGAAATCCACATGAAATGTTGTTTTGGAGCCAAGGCAAGTGGAACAATGAATGGACAATGCATAGTTTTTGAATTTGACTTTTCCCTCCAAAATTCAAATGAAAATGCACATATTTTTATGATCAAAATGCATGGTATGTGATGCATGAATTGGATAGTACATGTCAAGACAAGAATGTTGCAAAAAGAACCTCTTCATTTGGCTATTTGGTGTGAAAGTTATGCACTTGTGAAGTTCAAATTTGCTTGGCCATGATTGATCCATAACTTCTCAACCATACATGAGAAATTCATGTTCTTGGACTCTTTGGAAATTGGAGAACAAGATCTTCAACTTTCATGTTGGACAAAGTTTCATTTGAAGCTTTCTTGGTCATGTAATCTTGAGGAGAAAACCTTTCCATTTTTGGCAATTTCAAATTACAAGTCACTTTCTATTTTTGGAAACTTTTCATCTGACTTTATTTCTTCAATGTTGATGTTTGAAATGTCAAATGAGACTTGTTTGAACATGAATGAAGTATTTCAAATCACTTCCCACCTCCAAATCCAACAGTTGACTTTCAGTTGACTTTTTCAGTTGATAGATGACTTGGTCATGCCCAGATGAATTTGAGCCTCAATCTCTTGATGAAATGGCTCCAAAATGAAACCCTAGCTTTCACAAGCTCAATAAAACCATGTGATGATCCCCATCTCAATGAAGACCTCATCTCCTTTAAAAAACCTTGATTGGCATAATTCAACTGATTAGGGTTGACCAGAGGTCAAAACCCTAATCCCAAGGAAAATGATCAAGCACAATGAACCTCTTGGTAATGACAAGACCATGATGATGATGATGTACCATTTCAACCAAGATGATGATCAATCTCCTTGAAGAACCAAGAAACCCTAACTGAAGCACAAACCCTCAGATGATTAGTGATCAATTCAATGAAACCCTCAGGCTTGAATCTTTTAACCTCTTTATCTTCTGAGAAAGACCTAGGAGGATGACTTGCTTATTGTCTCCACATGATATGCCAAGATGCAATGACTAATGACCTACAAAATGAAATGCAATATGCTAAGCTAGTCCCAAGAGAGGAGGGCAAATTTTGAGGTGTTACAGCTGCACCTATTCAATCCACTGTGAACCTGTCGATATGAATAGCCTCAGCTTTTAGATGATCAGGGTGAAGAGTGATTGAATACCAAGAACAGACGAACACTTTGCACTCTGATGGGAAATAATTACCCATGCCTGTCAGAATCGGCAAAGAAACGATCTCAAAAGAAGAATCCGTCGGGTACGGAGAAAAGTCGGCCCGAAAGCCGAAAAGGAAACTTGACTTGTATACCAAAATAGATGGTAACACAAGAATAACCATGGCCTGAACACTGCTCAGTAGTCTGAATACCTGGAACCTGGCCTGAATGCCCCCTTCGGCCTGAACACCGGAAACCTGGCCTGAATGCCGCAAGCTGCATCGATCTGAACTTCGGAACCTTCTTCGATCTGAACATCGGAACCTGGCCTGAATACCCACCTTCGGCCTGAACACCGGAAACCTGGCCTAAATGCCGCAAGCTGCATCGATCTGAACTTCGGAAGCTTCTTCGATCGGAACATCGGAAACTGGTCTGAATACCCACCTTGGCCTGAACACCGGAAACCTGGCCTGAATGCCGCAAGCTGCATCGATCTGAACTTCGGAAGCTTCTTCGATCTGAACATCGGAAACTGGTCTGAATACCTACCTTGGCCTGAACACCGAAAACCTGGCCTGAATGCCGCAAGCTGCATCGATCTGAACTTCGGAAGCTTCTTCGATCTGAACATCGGAAACTGGTCTGAATACCCACCTTGGCCTGAACACCGGAAACCTGGCCTGAATGCCGCAAGCTGCATCGATCTGAACTTCGGAAGCTTCTTCGATCTGAATATCGGAAACTGGTCTGAATACCCACCTTGGCCTGAACACCGGAAACCTGGCCTGAATGCCGCAAGCTGCATCGATCTGAACATCGGAAGTTGGTCTGAATACCCACCTCGGCCTGAACACCGGAAACCTGGCCTGAATGCCGTAAGCTGCATCGATCTGAACTTCGGAAGCTTCTTCGATCTGAACATCGGAAACTGGTCTGAATACCCACCTTGGCCTGAACACCGCATCGGTCTGAATACCCGAAAAACTCTTCATGCCTGTCAGCATCGGCAGCAATAAGGTAAAGTGACGAATGAGACGGCACGTGGGCCAACGACTTATGTTGGGAATAATAAGCCATGAACCGGCTATTCTATTATTCACCCCTAGCCAACGAACACTTTGCGTTTAGCTGGGGATTATCTCTTTCTCCTGTTTTCTTTTCTCTTTTTGAACCCCGAAAGTTCTTGGATTATCATTCCATCTCCGCCCGCCAGAAGCCCTTCCTCCAACATCTCTCTACTGGGGAGTACTATTAATTCAAAATCACGATGCCAAACTCCTCGGAGTAACCTCTTCACCTTCTGGCGAAACCACCTCTCAAACAATAACCACGGTCTGAGACTAGCTTATGCTTGCAATGCTGATGCATGACTTTTTTTCAGCGTAATGCTCCATAATCATGGAAATGCTACGCGATTTATTATGCAATATGCTATGCTTATCTACATGATGAATGCATAAAAGGTATCCCCCTTAAGGGACTCTTCTGGGGAGCTCGAGGCACTCCTCTGAGGAACTCGACAACACTCCAATCTCCACCCCACTGGGGAATAGCACTGCTGCTGGGAAATAGGCCACCCTTACCAGGAATAACCTCCTCTGCACCCGATCCGCTTGGGGGACTTCGCTGGGGAAAGAACCACCAACGCACTCTGTGGGGAAACAATGGTCTCTGACTTGTTGGGGATACAACAATCCCGACTCTGCTTGGAGAAACCACCACCAACAGATACCTCCACTGGGAAATAGCAACCTTCAGGCCTGGCTGCTGAGGAAACACCGATCTCAAACCCGCTGGGGGAAATAACCATCCCGACCCTGCTAGGGAAACACAAACCTTGAATCTGCTGAGGAGGTAACAATCCCAACTCTGCTTGGGGAATCAAGGAAAGTCTGGCACAGAACACCCGTCGACCCGTCGAACCATGGTGTTCACCATCCCAATCCGGTGTCAACTTTCCAATTTTGAGAACTCCCAGACTCGTCTGGACTTTTCTGATTCATCACCTTGTATTCTCGACCACTCCGTATTCTACGGAGAACGAACTCCTGGGATTGATACAGACTTTTTAATCTTCAGACTTTGAAGAGTCTTCTTGATTAATATCCAGGATCGTCGTACGTCTCGCCGTCGTCTTTTCACCATTCTCCATTCATGCGTCCCTGATCGGACTCTGCGGGGATCTTTTTTCAAAAAGCTTCCTCATCACAACCTGCAAGTGAGTGAAAATATCTAACAACACCTGCAAAAGAGATCGTTAGATAAAACCGTGCCCCAGGCGTGTCAAGACTTCAACACTTGGGTCACTCAACCTTCCGAATAAGATTTCAAGTTTTCAATCTTATAAACATGCATAGGAAGGGACCTGTATGTCTTAAAATGCAAAGATTCTTCATCACAAACAATTGGATGTTTTTGCAATCAAAGCGGTAATGAAAAACAAACAAAATTATTTGACTGAATATGCATTTATTGATTGGAAAAGTGTGGCTCAAAACTGAGCAATACAAAGGAAGCAATTCCTGAAAAGAGGTAATTGCGCACAAAAAGGAAAAAATCTATCCTAATGGCAATGTGAAACCGCGATCTCATCGAGTTCCAACTCGGTTACACCCCATATGTCCTCAGACTCTCCATACCTTCTGCCTTCTGAAAAAGACGCTTCCGACTGATCCCTACAGGAGATTATCCATGTGCCTTAACCAAAGCGCAAACGATCATGCCAGACGCAGTTGTTCGTTTCAATCCCTCTTTTGCCTAGACCGCCCTTTCGGGTTTTCAGTCCACCGGGATACCCTTTTTTGCCCA
Organism: Lathyrus oleraceus; assembly: GCF_024323335.1. NCBI lineage: Eukaryota > Viridiplantae > Streptophyta > Magnoliopsida > Fabales > Fabaceae > Lathyrus > Lathyrus oleraceus. The sequence continues at coordinate 525,605,273 of NC_066581.1, forward strand.
AGTCGCCTTTTCAGGTTTTCGACTTGCCGGGTGTACCGTTCTTTTTTCTCTTTTATCCCTAATTTTTGTCCGAACCTTTTCATTTTTTCCTGGTTCGCCGGGATGCCCATTTTTGCCTGGACTATTTTATTCTTTTCGTCCAGCGGGTCCCTTATACGAAGTATTTTTTAACTGCGTTCGCATTCACAGGGATGGAAAATCTTCGCCATCCATGGTCGTCAACAACAAGGCTCTGTCCGAGAAAACCTTCTTGACCATGAATGGACCTTCATAATTAGGTGTCCACTTGCCCCTACGATCGTTTTGAGGAGGAAGGATCCTTTTCAATACCATATCTCCCACGTGATACACACGAGGTCGTACCTTTCGGTCAAAAGCACGCTTCATCCTCTGCTGGTACAACTGCCCATGACAGATCGCTGCCAGCCTCTTTTCCTCAATCAGGCTCAACTCTTCATACCGGGTCCTTACCCATTCATCCTCTTGCAGTTTCACGTCCATCAGGACTCTCAAAGAGGGAATTTGAACCTCAACCGGTAACACGGCTTCCATCCCATACACGAGTGAGAAAGGTGTTGCCCCAGTAGGCGCACCGAGGTTCGATACCCAGGATACAAGCTTCGTATTCAGCCACCCTTGCTGGTGCATTCAAATGTTATCCAGGCAACAAAAGGAATATGGGATCTCTTCGGCGTAACCAAAACAACACCAACTCCTACCATTCACGTTAACATCCCCATCAGACATCAGAATCCGTTCAGATTCAGGGTCAGGCCCCTCCTCCGGGATCGGTTCCTCACAATCTTTCGATTTGAGCACCTCGAGATGTCCTCATCAGGGAACTCAAACATCATCGGTTGATAATCCTCCACGGGTTGTTAGGCGAGGTAACCAGACAATACACTCCCCTTCATCGCCTTCTGAGAGGTATACTGTATATCACATTCGGTCAGAATCACTTGCCATCTTGCAACCCGTCCGGTCAATGCTGACTTCCCAGATATGTACTTGATCAGATCCATCTTGAAATCCACAAAGTGGTATGAACCAGCATATACTGTCTCAGTCGGCGAGCAGCCTATGCCAAAGTACAACAAGTTTTCTCGAGCAGTGAATGTATTGTTTCACAGTCGGTAAACTTTTTGCTAAGGTAAATTGCATGGTCTTTTCGACCAGACTCGTCATGCTGACACAATACACACCTCATAGACCCCTCGAGGACCGTCAAGTACAGATTAATAGTCTCTTTCCATAGGGAGGCATCGGAATCGGAAGTTCCTGCGAATATTCTTTTATTTTTCAATACCCCTTGGTAACCATTATTTCACCTGACCGTTTGATCTTTTTTCTCAACAACTTGAATATGGGTTCACACGTGGCTGTTAGGTGAGATATGAACCGTGAAATGCAGTTCAATCTACCTGAGAAACCACAAACCTCTTTCTCTGTTTTCGGTTCAGGCATTTCTCTTATTGCTTTTTCTTTTTCCTTTTTTTTAGCAGGATCGACCTTGATTCCTTTTTCTGCTCACAATAAGCCCCAGCAGCTTACCGGACCGCACTCTGAAAGCGCACTTATTCGGATTCAACCTCAGTTTGAATTGTCTCAACTGGTTCACTCAGCTTGGCCAGATCTACCAGATGCCCCTCCTCTTTTTGGGACTTTGCTATCATGTCATCAACATAGCATTCAATTTCATGATGAATCATATCATGAAACAAAGTCACTCTGATACATGGCACTGGTGTTTTGCTTCACCAGAGGACAGTCTTCTCCTAATGGTAGCTTGCATATAACGACATTGGTATCCGACCCTGGCATATACTAACACGACCAGGCGAAGGTATCCACATGCTCTTTCCACAGGGCTACCATTCTGCTCTCGACTCGCCTCTGATGCGGCCCCAATTTTCACTTTCTGACCTAGGCGGTGCCTGGAATAACAATCTTGAATCGCTCCTCGTGCGACCGAATCACCTTCTCCTCTTGTTTTAACAACCTGGCTAATCTTCCAGCAGATCACAATCTTCTTCGCCTTCTTCTTCGGCATGATAGATCGGATTGTCGAAGTCATACAGAGGTGTAACCGAATTGTTATCTACGAGATCAGGAGAATTGTTTTTCGAAGTTGGAACGAATCAAATCAAAAAGGGAAAAATGAAAACAAACATTGTCATTTTTTATTTTTAAACTTCAAAAATAAGTGAAAAACAGGGAACACCGCTTTTAATGTGAAAAACATCCATTTATTAATGATGCAAAATGTTGCACAATGAAACACATGAGGTGGCCCTTACAATGGACCATTACGTTTCGGGAAAAACGTATGGCTTCCATGCAAATAAAATTGAAAACAGGAAAATATTACTCTTCAGGATGAGTGACAGTGATGATTTTTTAGGCCTTCCAGTTCCCCGGTACGCACGATTTTATCCACGAGTCAAGTTCGCAGTCACTGTCAATCTCTTCACCCACCGCACAAGCGTGACCTGGATCCAGCATTCCAGCACTGATGAATGTGAACGGTTGACGACGTCCTCTGTTTTGTTCAGACAAGTCTCGGCCTGACTGATAGCCAACCCCAAGCCTATCCGCTTTCATTTCAACGTCTACCATTTTTCCCCAGCCTCGGGCTTCTCCGCTCCTCGCCACTTCTATGGCCTGTTTATAAGAAGACATGGACGGCCTTTTATCCTCTTTAGCAACAATGGCATTCTCCACCTTGACAGTTTCCAAGGCCTGACAGGGTGTTTCGCATGGTTCACCGTCCATTTCCACTTTCATCATTCCCTGAATCGTTTCCCTCATCATTGCACACCCATTTGTAGCGACAGCCGCATAACAATTATCACAACCAGGGAACGCTCCATTCTTCATCAGATGTCTCTTGACCACAGACATCGGAGTCCTCAACTGATTCACATCCATCACCTCCATTTTTCTCTTATCCTCTGACATCACGTTCACCCCCATAGGACCATGCACCGGCATGGGGTTAGCATTAACACTCGGTGTCGGTGCAAAATTGATGGCTTTAGAATCCACCAAATCTTGAACGACATGCTTAAAAGCTTTACAACCCTCAATGCTATGCCCGGGTGCACCAGAATGGAACTCACACTTGATGTTCTCATTGTAACCTGCAAGCCTTTGATCTGGTCCTACCGGAGCCAACGTCCTTGACTGAACCAACCCAAGATCCTTCAATCTCCTAAACAGAAGAGCATACGCCATGGGTGGCTTATCAAACTGGCGATCAGTCATCCTTCTTCTCGCTTGGCACCCAACTTTCTGTGTTCTCTGTTGAGGTGGTTGCCGTTGCGGTTGTACAGGTGAACTACCAACATGAGTGGTTACAGTGGCAGCATAGGGGTGGTAACGATCCTTACCGCGTTCTTTCTTGGCCTGCACACCACCTGATTCAACCTCCTTCTTGAGCTGACCGTTGCCAGAGGGCTTCTTTATTACGGATGACGGAGCCTTTCCCTGAACTTTCTCCTTTATCATCCAGCTTTCCATCCTCTCCAACCGCTCAGCAATTACTTTCTGCCCCAAGGCGAGCCCCTGCACGACTTTGAACAACTCCCCCATCATCTCTTTCAATTCGAGAATGTCTGTGTTGGGTGGATTCATCATTCCTGTGTCAATCAAACATGTTAGCAGCTGATACCTGCAAAATAGAAGACAGTTATTATGACTCACACATGAATGAAATGTCTATCCGTATGAGGAACACTCTGTCTTTCGATCCTGGTTTCATCGAGACAGATAATAATTCAACAGCAACATTCTGACATCAATCGTCTGGTTTTGCCATACAGAGCAGGAAGTTATGATTTAGCAACGATATCACCCAACCATGTGTGTGTTGTGAGTGTGCACAGATAAGCAAATATAGCTTGAAGATCAATCACTGAATGATAATAACCACTGTATACCAAAAGTGCACTACAAGTGCAAAAGTCAAACATCAGGCTGATACAGGTCAAATACAATTCTCCAGAATCAGAAAGAACATACAAGCAAGTGAATTCCGTCAACAGGCCTGACGGTAATCCACACAAAATGATAACAAGAGGCTACACTGAAGACGGCCCCACAGAAGGCTCCGCATCATCTACCATCTTGGTAAACTTCACGGCAAACCTGAGCTCAGTGTTCTCCTGCTGCAATCTCCCTATCTCCTTCTGGTGAATCTTCATCTGTCGGAAATAATGATCCCTCTCAGCAAGATAATGATCTCTCTCAGCAATAATCTTCACATTCTCCGCTTCCTTAATCTTCAGCTTTGACTCCCACTCAGCAACAAGGGCTCTAACTCTGGTATCTCTCTGATTCTTCACAAGGATTTGCCTCCTCTTCTCATCTTCAATGGCCTTCGAAGCTCTGGATAACCTCTCCTTGGTGATGCCGTGCTCCTTTGTAGACGATTCCAAGGCTTGGCTGATCTTGCGGTAATAGGCGGTGTCTATCTCAAAGCGCTTCACTTCCAAGGCATGTCGCTTATCCTGGTCTTCCATTCTCCCTTTGATCTCCTGATTAGCCATCTGAATCCTGGTGACACTCATCTCCAATTCAGTCTTCTCCGCTTGCAGCTGATCTCTGGCTTTCTTCATCTCAAGGAACTCTTCCATACTGACAGAAGGACGTGGCTCCTCAATCGTAGGACACCAAGGATCACCTCCAGGAAATGGTAGATGTGTGAGCTCAATCCTCTTCCTAAGCCAATCATCAAATGAAGGAAGAGAACTGCTATTAATCTTGCCAAAAGGAACCCTGCCCTTCCTCTGAATATTTCGCCATGCCCCAGACACTTGCCTCAACCGTGTCAGATTACCCTCAGCCGGGAAATAGAAAGACTCCTAAATCTCGCGCTCGAGAGGAGGAACCTCCATAGCAAACCCCATCTGTCTCCTAAGAAGCGTCGGGTTGTAATTAATGCAACCTTGAACTCCTATAAGAGGCACATTGGGAAAACTCCCACAACTGTAGATGAAATCTCGTCCGGCCATACCATTGTGAGTCCAAGCTATGTCCTTGGCTCGCAAACCCATCAACTTGGTCGCCCAATTCACAGTATGGTCATGAAGAACAAAAGCAAAGGCACCTCTGGACGGCAAATACCCCATAAACCATTTATGCAACAGTTGAGCACAACATCTAATCAATCCCCCACGCCGTTTCTCATTCTGATTATGGACCGAGTAATAGACATCTCCAACCAGAGTAGGAACAGGATTCCTCTGTATAAACAATCTGATGGCATTAATGTCCACAAAGTTCTTCTGGTTAGGAAACATAATGATCCCATAAATGCTCACAGCAATCAAGGCACAGACGGTCTTCCAATTACCCGCAACAGCATGCTCCTTGGCTTTAGCCTCCAAGAAACTCAGATGAAAACCAGGTAACTTTCCCTTCTCCTTCAAACCTCCCTGGGTCACCTCCGGGCTCAAATAAAGAGCATGAGAAATCTCAACAACATCAGGCTCCCCCTTAGTGACAAAGAAAGGAATCTGATCTCGGATCTGAATACCCAGGATGCTAGCATAATCCTCCATCAAAGGTCCCAACAAGTAATCCGGGAAAACGAAACATCTCAAGCCCGGGTCATAGAACTGGAGAAGAGTATGAATGGCGCTCTTATCACTGTCTATGAGCCTGAAAACTGACTTCAGAATACCACCGTATGCCTCCCGGAACATCCCCACATGGTCGGGGGTAATCAATGTTATCATATCCTTTAGCACACTGACCTCTGGATCGAAGAAACTGTAGACAACATCGGCCTTCAAACCGGTCCTCATGTCTGAGCAAAGAAATCTCTCAACCAGGATCTCAATCAAAAATGTCCCTGCATATGGATAAACATGTGTTAGATGCAGATAAATGCAAAATATGATGATGCTGATGAATGAATGCAATGCATTGTGCCATCCTCCAAGTCATCTGATCGTCTGTTGCACTGAAACCCTGATCTCTGAACTGATCACACCCATCTGAGGTACCGAGCAATCATAAATCCGACTTGGGAATTCCGAAATAAACGGAACTGAATAATACATCACCATCATCATCACAGAGATCCACTGAACAGATAACCATAACAATCTCTGAACCAGCCCGGGGAATCCTGAAATAAACGGATCCCCACTGATAAATACCACGGACAGAACTCCGGCGTCTCGGAAATAAATCCATAAATCCGACTTATAAATAGGACTCTGATCAACGGCTGAACCATTAGTCACCAACAAAGTCACCATCAGAACATGCATCTGTAAGAATCAACCCTCCCCTCACAGGTGAATTCTAATCAAGTCATCCTAAGGCGGATAATGGTCTCGACAATCGGGCAGAGATACTCAACGGGTTTGCCCTTTCGGGTGTGCCGTTGCAGCTCTCTTAAGATCGTCTAATCCAAAGATCCGGGAAAGATCGGTCACCGAAGTCAACAGCCCTAAAGAGATAACCCAACCAAAGTGGAAAACCCCACTAAGGAAGAGCTCACTCAGAAGAACCTCGTCCGGCTTGTGGTATATCACGTTGCAACAATATGCTGATAAAGCAAATGAGGAACGTGAGACCACACTAATCCTAGGTGTATACTCGGGCCTGGGTTTTAGCCCCACTCAGAACACCCACCCCAAATCATAGGAACCACCTGTATAGGAGCAGCACGATGACAGTATGATGCATGCAAATATTTATGCAAATATACATATGCACAGTATAATAATAAATGCAATAAATAGAGCAACACAAGCAACCTAAACTATCCTAGAACGCTAGGAGAGACTCGCTTAGGGAAGATGGACCAGCAATAGGTCAACTTCTCTTTGTCCCCAGCAGAGTCTCCAGCTGTCGCGTCCGCGAAAAACAATCGGCGGGCTAAAACAAAACAAACAGAGCCGCCACCGTGCGTTATTTATCCCAAAAGAGGGAAAGGAAACGCTCGAAGTAAACCTGGAAAAGACATGGTCTCGCGACCAAGGAGAGATGGGATCGGGAGTCGGTTATGCGAAGGGAAAGTATTAGCACCCCTACGCATCCGTCGTACTCGACGGGATCCACGCTCTAAAAGAATAGAAGAAAGGTTGCTAAAACTGCTCACAAACATCACACACACACACTGGAAACAACACAGGTGGGATAAGAGGGAAAGGGCTCGCTAGGATATCGCATCCTATGCCTACGTATCTCATCTGGAATGAGAATCAGAGCTATCGTAGTTCGGCTAACGCACGCCGAAACAAAACACACGCACACAGGCAAACATGGAAACCGAATGCCAATCGCTGGACTTACATCAGACTCCGAACCAAACAAACCCACACTGGAAACCAAATGCCAATTGCTGGACTTACATCGGACCCCAAGCACATAACAATAGGATACGGAATGCCAATCGCTGGGCTTACATCTGTCTCCTAACTCACACAAGAAGGATAACACACAACAAGTTACTAAGGAGTCTGGCACTCGAGCCTAGCAACTGTCAAGAAAACACACACAAAAAGAAAAAGGGTGCCCGGAGAGATCTCGTACGACCTCCTGCCTACGTACCTCATCTGGTATGAGGATCAGGGCAACGTAGTTCCCCTGAACAGGGGAGAAACTTTCTCCTAACCAGAGACTGGGAAATGACCAACTAGAAGGGAGACTGACTCGAGCCTAATAGTTATCATGTAATCCACCATGGTCCTAGGTTGAGGTTTCTATCTAACTTGCACAGGCAGCAAGCTATCCTAAACAGGCAAAGCAAAGCAAACATACAAACAATTAGCACACACTATATACAAACAAAGTGGGCTCACACAAGGTTAGGCTGTGAAACACAAGCCAACTGGAATCGGGTGATGTTAGCTCTTAACCCTAACATTGAGAGTTAGGGTGAAGCAGATGAAATGGGAGATGAGGGTTGTGCCTCATAGCTCTTATCCCTGGTCAGGGAGAGCTTCAGATGATAGAAGGTGTGGGAGTTCAGAAAGTTGGAACTCTCTCCACAAGTAATGACTCTATAGATCTTGGGTTAATATCCATAATGCATCAACATGTAATGTGAGCAAAGGGATGACACACAGACTAACAGGAGATGGGTTACACGTCTCTTTTATCTGTCCATTGCCTTATCAAAGGTATTTTCCTGCTTGGCACAAAGATAAACAATCACAAGCATTGCCTCTTAAGGAGGACTTCAGACAGGTGCCTGCCCAAGTAACAGGACAGGTCTTCCAGACTACATGGAGTCAGTGATTTATACCTCAATTGGTTAAGCAACCAAGCAACCACAAAAGCAAGTTCAAAGAACTTAAGCAACTAATGTACCTGAAAACAATCTAACTCAGTCAGTATACAACTCAAACAGTCAAACAGACAATCCAATAGTCAACAACAGTCAAACAAACAACAAGTGCGAGGCACAAGTTCAACTCAAATGAACTAAAAGCCACCTAAAAAACAAGTCAAGATTAGTCAAGATAAACCAAATAGTCAACTCAAGCAATGTGAATCAATTCCCTCGTGGCCATATGCTTCTTGTCTTGAAAACACAACTCAAACATAAGCACAAACCACTAGGACAAGGCCTAGGGTCAAAGTGGGAGAAATAATCCAAAACAGAACATGAAATTTGACAAGAATCAAGCTTAATCAATTAAGAACAATATCCAGGTGGTCTCATACCAATAGCATCAACCAAGTTCATTTCACAAAGCACATAAGGCAAAGCATGCAAGTTGAAAGCTCATTGAAGCAAACAGAATGAACCAATCCACATCAACTCAAAAATGATTCAATAAATCTCAAGAAAAATCATGGCTAAAAAGCACACATCATAGGATCAACACACCAAAAATCAAGGCATTTGGGCAAGTTTAAGCATGGCAATTAAATTCCCTAAGGCAAGGTAAGCACAAACAATCTCAAATGAGGCACAATTTCATACATCAAATTAACACAAGCCTAAGACAGAATTGACAAATGATAAATGTCTCAAACCAAAGCCAAAATAAACTTCAAAGTGTCTAGAAACAATATGCAAAATTTCAAGTTCATATGATAAACATCAAGCATTTCACAAATCATCTAAGTTCATGACTATCCAAAAGTCCACAAATGATCATCCAGCAAGAAAAATACCAAACAAATCAGAAATCAATCCACAAATTCCACAAAACTTCATGATCAATCCTAACATCCAGAAGAAGCATCATGCAAAAAATCACATCAATTGGCATTTAATTGGCATGGCAAATAAAATCAACAAGTTGAGCAAGCAAAGGTGTGACACACATTGTCACACCTACATTAACCAAATCATATCTCAACAACCAGAAATGAGAAAAATGCAAACTCTATACCAAAATGTCCATCAAAGTGTCTAGTTTAAGCATGCAAAGTTTCAAAATCATTGGATCAAAACTCATCATTTCATGGAGCTTTTGGCAAGGTAGGTCAAGAAAGCACATACATACACAATCCCTAAGCCAAAACAAAATTCATGCGTGCACAATTTTTGGAAAAATATTCATAAAAAACTAGAAATCATGAGGAACAACATGCAAAAATTCCCAGGTCAAATTGGATCATTCATCAATGAGTTATGAATTTTTTAAATGAATGAAAAATTAAAAAACACATGAAAGCATGGTGAGAACATGGATGAGAAAATGAAATAAATCAGCAAAGGCAATTATGAAAATGTCCACGCCCGGATTCGAACAGAGGAGGAATTTGAATTGAGCGCCCTCACAAGTGAAACGCGCCGTTTCACTAAATACATGTGGCAAGGGCGTGCATTTTGGACCAACCATTACGCCATGTAAGCTACACGTGGTCCACTGCATGGCTATAAACATCAAACAACATGCACAGCGCGCTAAACATCGATCAAACGCATTTCTGGACAAGAAACCCTAAGTGTTCATCCACCTTCAACGTGTTCTTGAGCTCAAGAACACATGTGCTCAGAAATTCATGAAAACCATACCATTAGACTCGTCTCTCAACACACATCAACATGCCAGGCTTAATTTAACCTAATTCTAAATATCATGAATGGATTGAGCAAGAGAAGTTCCACATGCTAAACTTAAAATCAACATAACTATCTCATTTCTCCATGAAAATCAATGATCTAAATTGCAGTGCACTCAGTGATGAAAGATCTACCATAAGCATACATCTATTTCAAGAATTGTGAGATTCGAATCCTGACCTTAATGGAAGTGCAGAATTGGATTTACCGCTTTCAAGCCTTGTAATGTCCAAACAGTTGCTCCAACACTCTTGTACAATGGAATGGATGAAGGTTTAGAGGTTAAGCTTGCACGATTTGTCCAAAAAATCCAACTGCCATGGATGAGCTTATGCTTCAACAGTCCTTCAACTTGCACAAAATCTTTGGATTCTTGCTTCAAACTTGTTCTACAATACTCATGGATGATGATTCAATCAAGAATGAAGCCATGTATGTGGAGAAATTTGATGAAAAGTGAGAGAAAAAGTTTGAAGAGATTGGTGAACTAGATCTAGATCTGAGCAAAATGAAGTGTTAATCATGAAAACAGTTATGCTTTAGCTTTTATATGGTTTCCTAATGATGTTGCTAATCACAATTAAGCAAATGCAAGTGAATTAAGTGAAAACCAAGTGTTATGCCAAATTGTCCAATTCACCTCTATGCATGGAAAGCAATGCTACAGTGCACGAAATTCACTTGAAATCCACATGAAATGTTGTTTTGGAGCCAAGGCAAGTGGAACAATGAATGGACAATGCATAGTTTTTGAATTTGACTTTTCCCTCCAAAATTCAAATGAAAATGCACATATTTTTATGATCAAAATGCATGGTATGTGATGCATGAATTGGATAGTACATGTCAAGACAAGAATGTTGCAAAAAGAACCTCTTCATTTGGCGATTTGGTGTGAAAGTTATGCACTTGTGAAGTTCAAATTTGCTTGGCCATGATTGATCCATAACTTCTCAACCATACATGAGAAATTCATGTTCTTGGACTCTTTGGAAATTGGAGAACAAGATCTTCAACTTTCATGTTGGACAAAGTTTCATTTGAAGCTTTCTTGGTCATGTAATCTTGAGGAGAAAACCTTTCCATTTTTGGCAATTTCAAATTACAAGTCACTTTCTATTTTCGGAAAGTTTTCATCTGACTTTATTTTCTTCAATGTTGATGTTTGAAATGTCAAATGAGACTTGTTTGAACATGAATGAAGTATTTCAAATCACTTCCCACCTCCAAATCCAACAGTTGACTTTCAGTTGACTTTTTTAGTTGATAGATGACTTGGTCATGCCCAGATGAATTTGAGCCTCAATCTCTTGATGAAATGGCTCCAAAATGAAACCCTAGCTTTCACAAGCTCAATAAAACCATGTGATGATCGCCATCTCAATGAAGACCTCATATCCTTTAAAAAACCTTGATTGGCATAATTCAACTGATTAGGGTTGACCAGAGGTCAAAACCCTAATCCCAAGGAAAATGATCAAGCACAATGAACCTCTTGGTAATGACAAGACCATGATGATGATGATGTACCATTTCAACCAAGATGATGATCAATCTCCTTGAAGAACCAAGAAACCCTAACTGAAGCACAAACCCTCAGATGATTAGTGATCAATTCAATGAAACCCTCAGGCTTGAATCTTTTAACCTCTTTATCTTCTGAGAAAGACCTAGGAGGATGACTTGCTTATTGTCTCCACATGATATGCCAAGATGCAATGACTAATGACCTACAAAATGAAATGCAATATGCTAAGCTAGTCCCAAGAGAGGAGGGCAAATTTTGAGGTGTTACATTGTGTGATAGGGATCCTAAACTTGAGCCAATTAGAAGAGCCATTGTCATGGACATCCAAGATAAGAGATACAAAAGCCAATTGGAAGTTTCCTAGGAGCTTGATTGATTGTTTGATTGATTGCTTGAGTTATTTGCTTATTGCTTGCTAAATCCAAAGGAATGGAGCAACTTGGATCATCTTTATGATCTCAAGAAGGGAACTCCAAGTGGTTTTATTTCTCTTCCCTCATCTTTGCATGTTTAGGACCTAGCCATTCTCTTCTTCTCTTCACTCTAACCCAAACCAACTTTTTTTGTGCAAACATTAGCATTGTTTTCAAAATTAGAAACCTAGGCACCATGCTTTTGATTTTTCAAACTCTTTTCATAACACTTATTTCGAATTGAATCCTAAGTCAACTTTGACCTTATTTTGTGAATACTTTTCATTTGTAAATACAACTCACTCAATTGTTTTTATGGTTCCAATGACCATTTGTGTTAAAGCTTTTCATAAACATTAGCTATTAGGTTTGAGTTATCCTAGAGGTTGATATAATACTCACCTATATCCTTAGTGATGGACTATAAGTCTTCCATGCTTATTATATGGTTAACCCCTCACTAGCATGTTGAAGCTCTCCTCACATGGTGGATTTGTGGTTTTAGGTTGAGTTTTCTCCCTTTGATAACAAAAGACCTTAAGGCTTTTGAACAATCAATTCACCAACTTCTTTTGAGATTTTTACCCCGAACTACGAGGTTTTGATCCTACCTTTTTAAGATGGTACGTAGGCAATGGATTTATCCATTTAAACATAAAATTGTAAATAAATTGTATGTTCTTTTCTCATCTCCCCAATCATGTTTGCACAAATATTTTTCCCAAATACCAACCTACCTTACAACATTTGTAAAAAGGGCTCCCTTAGAGTACTAAGGATGTTTTGGGTGCTTAAAACCTTTCCATTGCATAACCAACCCCCTTACCCAGATCTCTGACATTTTTATTAGTTTTTTATTTGATAAAACTTCTCGATTTTTGTTCGCTTTCTAACCTTTCCTTTGGATAAATAGAAATGCGGTGGCGACTCGAATTGTATGATTTACTTTTGATTTAGTCAATAAATCTAAAGGTAACGAATACCCCGCTACAGAAAAGTGGTGACTCTGCTGGGGATGCATTTGCCTAGTGGGTTTTGCCTACTTTTTACCTTTAAGTATTGTATGTTTATATTTATTTGTGATATATTTTTGTGCAAATTTGGGTTTACTATATTGTTTGTAATGTATGAATTGCTTGATATATCAATTGCTTGTGTGCTTGGTGGTCTCTTATGAGATAAGTTTTATACCCGAACTCGAGTGCACTTATGATAGGATAATGGCATAGTCTTGTTGACTTGTGTGGAGTTATTCCTTAGCAAGTTGACTTGCAAGCCCATTCACTTGGTGGAGGTTATGTTAGGATCAATAATGTCACACGAGTAGTCGTGGTTAGGCATTACTCTTTCCAATATATGCCTTAGAAGCCAAGGACCTTAGATTACCTAGCCCATCTTGGCCTATTTTTAGGACGTAGTGCGAAGATCGTTCAAGTGTAAGATTTGATACGATTGTTATGCGATACTACACTCATAAGAGTCTCTCTTGAGAATATTTTTGGAATACGAGTAGTCATTTATCCAATAATATCCGAAAGATGGGATGATGACTATGGGAACCTCTTGTAGAACATGATTGTCAGGTTTAACCATAGTACAGTCCCTTTGGGTGGTTCTTAACCGAGACTCCATGCTCGTGACTTGCAACAAACCCTTGATTCATGGTTGATCCATTCTTGTATATCCTTAATATCAATGGAACTTGGGTGTTGATAAGGTATAAACCATAATCCACCAAAATGGATGATTGAGATTAAGGATGACTTGATCCATCCCGTGACCTTTGTGTGGTGTGTTTTGCTTGATCCTTGAGTGTGATTTTTGCATCTATGCATTCATGCATTCATACACATCCATATCATCAACAATGAGAAAAATTTCAAGGAACTTAAGAGGTCTATTTGCAAATTTTCAGACATGGATAAGCAAAGAAGGAATACGAAGAAGTACAGTTTCAGACAACCCAACTTGAAAGAGTTAAGGAGTTTGACATCTTATGTATTAGATCCCTTGGAGTTCAAGGCTCGTCATGGGAAACTTCTGTCTATTCTTGCTACTCAAGTGGATGAAGGTCTGATGAGTGTGTTGGTGTAGTTCTATGATCCCTTGTACCGTTGCTTCACATTTCCGGATTTCCAGCTTTTGCCTACGCTTGAGGAGTATGCCTATCTTGTGGGTATACCTATTCTAGATCAGTTGCCGTTCAGTGGCTTGGAGAGAGTTCCTTCTTCTCAAGAGATTGCTGATTTGTTGCATATAGATGAATCTATTGTTGGTGCTCATATGACTACCAAAGGTGGAATTCAAGGTCTCCCATCTGTTTTCCTCATTGCTCAAGCTACTATGTTTGAGAAGGCCATGAGTGAGGATACCTTTGAGGCCATATTTGTACTTCTCATCTATGGGCTAGTGTTATTCCCCAACATCGACAATTTTGTGGATGTGAACGCTATTAGGATTTTCTCTACTCTTCATCCCGTTCCTACTCTGTTGGGTGACACTTATTTCTCTTTGTATATGAGGAATGCAAAGGGTGGTGGTACCATTGTGTGCTGTTTGCCTCTGTTGTACAAGTGGTTTATTTCACACTTGCCACAGACGCTCGCCTTCAAGGAGAACAAAGGATGTCTACGGTGGTCCATGAGACTTATGTCTCTCACTAATGATGATATCTTTTGGTATAACTGTGTATATGATGGTGTGCAGATTATTGACTCTTGTGGCGAATTCTCCAATGTACCTCTTCTTGGTACATGTGGTGGAATTAACTACAACCCTGCTTTGGCTCGCCGTCAGCTTGGGTTCCCCTTAAAGGATAAACCTAATAACATTTTGTTAGAAGGTTTGTTCTTTCAAGAGGGTAAAGATCCCCAAAACTTGAAGGGCAGGATGGTTTGCGATTGGCGTAAGATTCATAGGAAGGGAAGGAAAGAGCTTGGTCTGAAGAATTGTATTGCTTTGGAACCCTATACCTCGTGGGTTAGGAAGAGAGCTTCTGAGTACCGTATACCCTATGACTATTCGAGACCTACACCTATGGTTATGGTTGGGCCTTCAACCCTCCCTAACCAAGGAGTAGAGGAGTTGAGAGATGAAGATCGTTCACGTGCTTGGGTCCGTGAGCGAGAGGAGCTACTTCAGCAACTTAGAGATAAGGATACTTTGGTAGAGTTTCTGGAGCATCAGGTTATCGACGAGCCTGATGATGTGGTGACTTCTCTTCTTCCTCAGTCTTCCAGGTTTTGGAAGAGGAAGTACGATCGACTCGCCAAGGAGAAGGCGGATATGGAAGCAGCCTATGAGAGAGAGGTGAAGAGGCTTCGTGCAACTTATCTTCCAGTCTTGAGAGCTTTGCATGATTGCTTCTAGGGTTCCATAGGATGTTCATTTTCCTTCTCTCTTGTATTGTATTTGGTTACCAAGACTGTACTTCTTTGGTGTAAAAATGTTTCCAAATATTATTAATATGATTATTCCATATATGTCTAAATGATTAATATTTTCCAAATATTTGCAAATAGATCTCTAAAAGTTCCTCTGAATAAAAGTAAAATCATATGCACAAGCATTGCATGCATCATATGCATAAGCAGGTCTTTGTTCAGGGCTTACTGATCAGTGGTCTAACTCTGTGTTCTTCATTTATTTTGAAGACAAGTTGACGCACCGGTACTATACTAGAGCCAACTCTTCAAAGCTAATGGATCACCTCGAGCAAGAGAACAGAGAACTCAAGGAGGAAATGGCAAGATTGACTGCCCTGATGGAGTCATTTTTGGCCGCCCAAAGCCAGTCTTCTCCAACGCCTTCAACTCCTCCTTAGAGGACGGTCATCTCAGAGGTTGCTTCCTCTACCGTGCCTGCTGCTAGTGCTCACTTTGCTCCGTCACCTATGCCAGCCAGGTTTCCCTGGGGGATGCCCGCTAATTTTGTTCCAGAGGGTCTCACCCCTACATTTGCTTCTCTGCCGGCATCTAGCTCGGTCCTCGTTGTGCCACCTCCAGTCGTGAATACTTTTCCGAGAGTAGATGAAACCATTTACCACTCTGAGCTGCCAGAGGGCCCAGATGTGTATGAGAAAATGGACGCTATGAATGATCAATTCCTTGAGTTGTGCAAGGAACTTAAAACTCTCAGAGGGAAGGACCTCTTCGGCAAATCTGTTGTTGAGCTATGCCTCGTGCCTAATGTCAAGATTCCTATCAAATTCAAAGTGCCTGACTTTGAAAAGTACAAAGGAAACACTTGCCCGCTCAACCATCTTGTGATGTATGCACGCAAGATGTCGACTCAAACCGACAACGATCAACTCCTGGTCCACTACTTCCAGGACAGCCTGTCCGGTGCCGCTTTGAGATGGTACATGGGTCTGGATAGTGTGAACATCCGCTCCTTTAATAACCTTGGCGAAGCTTTTGTCAAGCAGTACAAATACAACTTTGATATGGCTCCCGATAGGGACCAACTAAGGGCTATGTCCCATAAGGAGAAAGAAACGTTCAAGGAGTACGCCCAGAGGTGGCATGAATTGGCTGCACAGATTGTGCCCCCGCTCGAAGAGAAAGAAATGACGAAGATCTTTCTCAAGACTTTAAGTTCTTTCTACTACGAGCGGATGATTGCTATAGCTCCTTCTGATTTCACCGAGATGGTAAACATGGGGATGCGCCTAGAAGAGGGAGTCAGGGAAGGGCGCCTGACCAGAGAAGAAGGCTTTTCTGCCAAACATTTTGGGGCGTTTGCTAAGAAGAAAGATGGAGAGGCACATGTTGTGTCCTCCCATGTCAGATCAAGAAGACCCTCTGTGAAGAGGAAGACTGTGCGTTCGGCCAGTAACCAGCACCAGGTGGCTCATACAGCACCTGCATTCAGAGAAAATCAACATTGTCAGCATTAGAATCAGCAACAGCAACATCAGCAGTATCAACAACAACAACATCGTCCGCAACAGCAAGCCTACCAACCTCGAAACAACAATCAAACCAGCACTAGCTATGATAGGAAAAGGGTCACTTTTGATCCTATTCCAATGACCTACGCTGAATTATATCCTTCATAGATTGAAAGGAAGCTGATTACTCCATATGACCCACCTGCTATACCGACCAACCCTCAGTGGTGGTATAAGCCTGAGCTTCATTGTGTTTATCATTCCAGTGCTCCCAGACATGATGTGGAGAACTGTCACCCTCTCAAGACCAAGGTTCAAGACCTTGTTAGAAGCGGTATTTTGTTTTTTGAGGACGTAGGTCCTAATGTGAAGAAGAACCCATTGCCCGAGCATGGGAAATTTGTTGTTAATATGGTTCAGGGTTGCCCTGGCAAATACAAGGTCAGATATGTCAGCCATATCCGACAATCTTTGGTCGAGATGCATGGACTGTTACGTGGATACAGTCATTACGAGCATGACCACGACAGTTGCCATGTGTGCACTGTCAATGAGAGAGGATGTCGTCGAGTTAGGAAAGACATCCAAGAAATGTTGGATCAGGGTGTGATCGAGATACTTCAGAATCGTAATGAGGATGAAGTTAATGTTATATCCCCTGTGTTCAGATTACCTGAGCCTGTTGTTGTCAAATACGATGGCAGCAAGTAGAAGGCTTCTCCCTCTCTTATCATTAAGCCAGATGACCCTGTTCCATACTCTTCTGACAAGGCTGTTCCCTATCGTTATAACGCGGTCGCGTTGGAAGATGGGAAAGAATTGCCTTTACCCTCCACTTCTATGACTAATATTGCTGATGTCAGTGGTTTGACCCGCAGTGGTCGTGTTTTTTCGGCGCCGCCGAAACCCCAACGTGACACCAGAAGAGCTAATGATGCTGATAGTGTTACCTGTCCTATGGGAAATTCTTCCACTTCTCTGAATTTGGCACTTGTTGTTGACAGACCTGCCGTGACTGCTAGAGCTCTTGTCCCTGCTGGCCAGAATGGCATGTTAAGAGAGGACTGTGATGAGATGTTGAGGCTCATTAAGAGGAGCGAGTATAATGTTGTAGATCAGCTACTACAAACGCCTTCAAAGATATCTGTGTTGTCTTTGTTGATGAACTCTGAGCCACACTGAGAAGCTTTGCAAAAGGTGTTGGACGTGGCATACGTGGATCACGACGTCACCATAGAACAATTTGATAGCATTGTTGCAAACATTACTGCTTGTAACAACCTAAGCTTCTATGATGCTGATCTTCCCAAGGAGGGAAAAGACCATAATTTGGCACTTCACATCTCTATGAATTGCAAGGATGATG
This sequence comes from Lathyrus oleraceus, assembly GCF_024323335.1. NCBI lineage: Eukaryota > Viridiplantae > Streptophyta > Magnoliopsida > Fabales > Fabaceae > Lathyrus > Lathyrus oleraceus. The sequence continues at coordinate 525,623,510 of NC_066581.1, forward strand.
CCTTGTCTAATATGCTGGTAGACACAGGATCATCGCTGAATGTGTTGCCAAAATCCACTCTGGCGAAACTTTCATACCAGGGGCCTCCCATGAGGCAGAGTGGAGTGGTCGTCAAAGCTTTTGATGGATCCCGAAAGACTGTAATTGGCAAGGTTGTGTCGTATCCGCGAAAAACAACCGGCGGGCTGAAACAAAACAACACAGAGTCGCCACCGTGCGTTATTTATCCCAAAAGAGGGAAAGGAAACGCTCGAAGTAAACCTGGGAAAAGCATGGTCTCGCGACCAAAGAGAATGGGATCGGGAGTCGGTTATGCGAAGGGAAGGTATTAGCACCCCTACGCATCCGTCGTACTCGACGGGATCCACGCTCAAAAGATAGAAAAAGGTTGCTAAAACAAACATCACACACACTGAAAACAACACAGGTGGAGGAAGAGGGGAGAGGGCTCGCTAGGATATCGCATCCTATGCCTACGTATCTCGTCTGGAACGAGAATCAAAGCTGCCGTAGTTCGGCTCACGCACGCCGAAACAAACACACGCACAAAAAGGCAAACATGGAACCCGAACGCCAATCGCTGGACTTACATCAGCTTCCGAACCAAACAAACCCACACTGGAAACCAGATGCCACTTGATGGACTTATACCGGACTCCAAGCACACAACAAGAGGATACAGAATGCCAATGGCTGGGCTTACATCCATCTCCTACACACACAAGAACAAACAAGCAACAAGCTACTAAGGAGTCGGGAACTCGAGCCTGGCAACTGTCAAGCAAACACACACAAAAAGAAAAAGGGTGCCCGGAGAGATCTCGTACGACCTCCTGCCTACGTACCTCATCTGGTATGAGGATCAGGGAAACGTAGTTCCCCTGAACAGGGGAGAAAGACTAGCCTAACCAGATACAGAGGGAGACACAACTAGATGTTATCATGCATATCATCCCTAAGTTACGGTTGCTATCTAACTTGCTCAGGCAGCAAGCTAATCCTAAACAGGCAAACCAAAGCATGCAAGCATAATCAAAACAAAGCAAACATTCACAATTAGCACACACTATATCCAGACGAAGTGGGCTCAAACAAAGGGTTAGGCTGCAAAAGCAAACCGACTGTATCAGGTGATGTTAGCTCTTAACCCTAACATTGAGAGTTAGGGTGAAGCCAGATGAAATGGGAGTGAGGGGTGTGCCTCACAGCTCTTATCCCTGGCCAGGGAGAGCTTCAGACAAAGAAGTGTGGGTTCAGAAAGTGGGAACCCTTCTACACGTATGACACTGACTCAACTGTACAACTGTACAAGGATCTTGGGTTACTATCCGCAATGCATCAACACCAGTCGTGTGAGCAAAGGGATGACTCAACAAGAATAGCAGGAGATGGATTGCACATCTCTTGTATCTTCCAATTGCCTTAATCAATGTCTTTTCCTGCTTGGGGACAAAAATTAACAAGCACAGGCATTGCCTCTTAAGGAGGACTTCAGACAGGTGCCTGGCCAAGTAACAGGCCATGTCTTCCAGACTACATGGAGAAAAGAAATTCTACCTCAAATGGTTTATACAACCAAGCAGCAGCAAAGCAAGTTCACAATGAACTATAGCAACTAAAGGTACCTGAAATCAATCCAACATAATCAGTATACCAGACAAACAAAAGTCAAACAGAAAATTACAAGTCCACGGCACAAACAGATAACAAGCATCAATGCACATAGGTGCAAGCCACAAGGCCTAAGCATAAATCTCAATGCATACAAAAAAAACTCAAGGTTAGTCATAAACAAGCAATAAACCAATCCCAATTGAGTGCACATCATCAAGTATAAGCAATTGTGCTCTTTGACCTGAAACAAAGCTCAAATGTGAGAACACAAACCACTAGTACAAGACTAGGGTCAAAATAGGATCAATAAGTCAAAACAGAACATGAAATTTATTCAAAATCCAGATCAATCAATTAATAATTAAATCCAATTGGTCTCATGTTCATATCATCAACCATTATCATTTCATGAGGCAAAGAGTACAAAGCATGCAATTTAGAACCTCATAGGACCAAACAGAAAGATCCAATTCAAATCAACTCACAAACATTTCAATATATTCCCAAAAAATTCATGTCTAAACAGAATTAATAACATGATATACACACCAAATTTCAGGCCATTTGGCGAAAGGGAAGCAAGTCAATTAAATTCATCAAGCCAAAGCATACTCAAACAAGCTCATACAAGGCATTAAATCATGCATCAACTTCAAGCAATCATAAAACAGAATTGGCATAAGATAAATGAACCAAATCAAAGCCATGACACACCTCAAGATGTTTATAATCACTCCACAAAGTTTCAAGTCCATCCAATACATATCAAGAATTTCCCAAAACATTTAAGATCATGACTCACAAAAGGTCCACATTTGGTCAAACAGAAAGGAAATTCTCAAACATATAGGAAATGCACTCAAAAATTCCAGAACAATTCACAAGTGAACCTAACATCCAGGAGTATAAACATGCAAAAATTCAGACCATTTTGAGTTCATATGGCATGGTAACAAAAATCCTGAAGTTGGACATGAAATGGTGTGACACAAATTGTCACACCTCTAAAGATCACAGCATATCTCACAATCCAGAAACTCAAAAATCACAAACCACATATCAAAATGCTCCTTAAGGTGTCTAGAATATGCATACAAAATTTCAGGAATTTCCAACTAAGCATCATCATTTCATGATCAAAATACCAAGCAATGTGCATGAAAGAATACATCTAAACAAACCCTAGGCCATTCCAAAAACCACACGTGCACAATTTCCACAAAAATCACCAAAAAATACTAGAGATTACGAGGATCATGGTGAAAAAAATTTCAGTCAATTTGGACAATTATTTCATGAGATATGAATTTTGGAAGTAATGGAAAAAATAAAAAAAAATGAAATGAATAGCATGTGAAGTATGTGAAGCATATGGAAATAAATGCTAAAGCAAAAATGTGAAATGTCCTCAGCAAGGATCGAAGCAGGTCCACGTTCAAAAAGTAGCGCGCACTACTGTACCACTAACACCAATCAGCATGGCAAAACGCGAAATGAAGATCAAACAGCCAATTCTGGAAAAATTTCAAGTGTTCATCATGTTCATCACAAGTTCATACGTCCAAGAACAAATGTTCACCAAATCCAACAAACCGCATATCACCAGAATCCTTGTTCAATGTACATTCACAATCTCAAATTATCTTGACCTAATTCATCCTAATTAAAGAGATTCGATAGAAAACATAATCATGCACAAAACTTCTAATTCACATAACTCTCTCATTTCTCAACCAAATCCAATGGTTCAAAGTGCAGAATTATCTACTAAGCAAGATCTACAAGAATCATCAATTAATTTCATGAATTATCAAACTCGAAATCTGACCTTCTTTGAAGCACAGGTGTTGAATCGCGCGTATCAGGCTTTGAAAATGCAAAACAGAACCTCTATGATGCTAGCATTGATGAATGGAACAAGGTTTATGTGTTGATTATGCACGATCTTGATGAAATCTCAAATTTCCATGGATGACCTTCACTTCAACAGTTCCAAATTGAGCTCGAATTCCACTAGTTCTTGCTCCAATCCACTTCAATTATGCATGTAAATGATGAATTGATGAAGATCTTGGCAAGGCTTTTGAAGAAAATTGCAAAAAAAGTGAGAGAAGAAGTTGAAGAATTTTGTGATTTTCAGATCTAGATCTGTTAGAATGAAGTGTTAATCTGAAAAACAGTTAGGATTAGCAATATATAGCATGGCTTAATCATTTCCTTAATCCTAATTAGCCAAAACCAAAGTGATTAGTGAAAATGCATTTTCATGCTAAATGGTAATTTGGTCAATTCACCCACACATGTGCAATGCAATGTAACAGTGCCAATTTCTGGTTTGAGCAAGTTTTAAAACATGTTTGTGAGCTAATGCAAATGGAATGGAGTGAAAACAATGAATATTTTGCAAAAACACCTTTTTCCCTCCAAAATTCAAATTAAGTCCACTTGAAAAATGGACTTTTTGTGTGAGCAAAATTCATGACATGTAATGCTTGTTTTGGATAGAGGGGATCAAAATAAATTTGCTCAAAAAAACCTCACTCCATTTGGCCTTGTGAATCAAAAGTTATGCACCTTTGAAATTCAACTTTTCTTGACAATGATCAATCCATAACTTACCAACCACAAATTAGAAATTCATGTTCTTGGACGTTTTGGAAAGGTGAGAGCGAGATCTACAACTTTCATGTTGGACAAAATTTCATTTGAAGCATTTTTGGACACGTAATTTCAAGGAGAAAACCTTTCCATTTTTGGCAATTTTGAATTACAAGTCACTTTCTATTTTTGGAAAGTTTTCATCTGACTTTATTTTCTTCATTCTTGATGTTTGAAATGTCAAACGAAACTTGTTTATACATGAATGAAGTGTCTCTAACCCTCTCCCACCTCCAAATCCATCAGTTGACTTGTGGTTGACTTTTGTTGACTGATAGATGAATTGGCTATGCATTGATGATCTTGAGCTTCAAACTCCTGATGAAATGGCTCAATGATGAAACCCTAGCTTCCATAATCTCAATATAACCATATGATGATCCCCATATCCATATAGACCCCATCTCCTTAACAAGCCCTGATTGGCACAATGCAGATGATTAGGATTGACCAGTGGTCAAAACCCTAATCTCAAGGAATCTGATCAAGCACAAGGAATCTCTTGGTGATGACAAAACCATGATGATGATGATGATGTACCATTTCAACCAAGATGATAATCAATCTCCTTGAGGAACCATGAAACCCTAATTTGAATCACACATCCTCAGATGGCCAATGATCAATTCAATGAAATCCTCAGGCTTGAATCTTAACCTCTTTATCTTCTGATCAAGACTTAGGAGGATGACTTGCTCAATGTAGCCACATGATATGCAATATGCAATGACTAATGACCTACAAAATGAAATGCAATATGCTAAACTAGTCCCAAGAGAGGAGGGCAAATTTTGAGGTGTTACAGCTGCCCCTATTCAATCCACTGTGAACCTGTCGATATGAATAGCCTCGGCTTTCAGATGATCAGGATGAAGAGTGATTGAATACCAAGAACAGACGAACAATTTGCACTCTGATGGGAAAAATAATTAACAATGCCTGTCAGAATCGGCAAAGAAACAATCTCAAAAGAAGAACCCGTCTGGTACGGAGAAAGTCGGCCGGAATACCGAAACAGAAATGTCGACCTGTATACCAAAATAAATGGTAACGTAGGGATAACCATGGCCTGAACACCACATATCCGCTGGGGATTTATTATTTTTTTACTTTTTCTTGAACCCCGAAATTTTCTCTTCTTTTTTTTTCATTTTCTTGAACCCCGAAATTTTGTTTCGCGCAAATGATCCCAGATCACTGTATTTGAACCCCGACATCTTGTTTGCCAAAATAATGAACCCCATTCTCTCCATTTTGAACCCCAGTCGCCTGACGATAACTTGTGATCGCCATTGTGAACCCCATTCTCCAGAAAACACCCCGTGTTTCCTTTTCTCCATTTGAACCCCAATCTCCAGAAAATGCCTCAACATTTCCCTTTCTCCGTTTGAACCCCGTTCTCCACTCTCTCGTGATAATTCCGCTGGCAACATCGGAAATAACACCAAAACACCACTCTGATGGCGACATATCAGAGGGTACATGTAACACCCCGATAAAATAAGGCTAATTATTTAATTTGAATTAATATAATATTTATTAATTTAATTAATTAATTGGAAATATTATTGGATTATTATTATTATTTTGGAAAATATATAAGTTGGAATAAGAAAAAGGGTTTTCATTGTTGGTAAAGAGTTTTACGTGAAAAAGCAGAGAAGCGATAGAAAAGTGGAAAAAGGGCAAAGGGGAAGAGCAAAAGCAGAGGTTGAAGAACGGAAAGGCTTGAAGCTCAAAGATCTGCCGGATTATCTCAGGTAAGGGGGATTTATCATCGTTTAATGGGTATTATAGATTAGCATGTAATGGGTAGTGATAAACCGTTGAATTGACCCTAATTGGGATTTGGAATGCTGAAAATTGTGATGAATAAGTTGTAGGAAAACTGAAATTGAATCGATAATTGTATGTGTCGTGATTTTCCGATAATGTAGCTTTTTACGGAAGTTGAATCGGAGGTCCGGAAGTCCTCCAACGGCGGGAAATGCGGAAACTCTGCATTCTGCCTTGTGTTAGCGCAGGAACTGCTGTTTTGCCTGCGTTAACCGGTTAACCCAGGGCGTTAACCGGTTAACACTGTTATATTTTGTGAAAATGTGCTGTTTTGCCTGCGTTAACCGGTTAACCCAGGGCGTTAACCGGTTAACACTGTTGCGTTTTGCCAGAAAATGTATTTTTCCTGCGTTAACCGGTTAACCGAGGGCGTTAACCGGTTAACACTGTTAGAAATTGGAAAAAATGATATTTTAATGTCGTAAACATAATTGGCGATTGGCCTATTATCGTTGATTTTGATGAGTAATTTTGTTGAGTTTATGTTATGAAGTGTTGATACAAATATGTTGATAAGTTGTGTTAAAGTTGTGGAAAATATTAAGTTGTAGGCTTGGTGAGCCAAAGTTGATTATAAGTTGATTTTGTTGAAAACATTGTTGTGGTGCTGTTGTTATTATGTTGTCGAACCTTTAAAGTCGTATGTGCCATGTACATTTCATATGCATTAAGTCGGAGCTTTGCTCACACCACGTTGGCCTGGATTGGCAAATTTTTAAGTTGAAAGTTGAAGGCTTATGCCTTGATGCCCACTAAAATGGCAATGATTTTAAGTTGGGAGTTTTACTCCGAATGGTACCACATGCATGACGAGTCGAGTCTCATTAGAGTTGCATTATGTTGATTTGTTGTATGTGTATCAGTGGTATTGATCTTGAGTATGTATATGAGTTGTGTTGATATTGGGTGATTAATGAGTTAAATTACTTAACATAACATGATAATTTATAATGCTTGTTATATCGATTGAGGAACTCACCCTTACAACTATTTTTCAGGTAACGAGCAATGAGTTGAGTAGAAGCTAATGCTTGGAGTCTAGTGTAGTCGCTTTAGTGGGTCATGCTCTGATAGATGTAACATCGGGACGGGATGTTTTAATTGTTTTATTGTTGGTTGTTGAACCTTTTAACTGTAAAACGTTGTATGTTTTGAATGGTTGGTTGATTTATATCCGCTGCGAATTATGCAAAACTGTTATTTTGATTAAATAAAGAGCATGACAGTTATATGGTAAAAAGTAGTTGTGTGACACCCTTGAATGCATATTTACTCTGATTGATATATTGTTATTTTAATTAAATATTTGGGGTATTTTAGAAGGGTGTTACATTAGTGGTATCAGAGCCTGGTTGGTCTGTCCGGCCAGTTGTCGTGTCGTTACTGTCTAACAATTGTGTATTGTTACCAATCTAACTTTAAGTTGTGTTGTATTGATAAGTTGAAATGGCTGGAAGGAATGATGCTGCAATGGCTGCCGCAATGCAAGCGATGGCACAAGCTGTGCAGAACTTGCCAAATGCTGGTGGAGATGCTGGATCACGTAGCTTGGCGACTTTTCAGAGAGAGAATCCGCTGGTGTTTAAAGGGAAGCATGATCCAGATGCAGCCTTGGGATGGTTGAAAGAGATTGAGAGAATCTTCCGTGTTATGGATTGCACTCCAGCTCAGAAGGTTCGGTATGGTACTCACATGCTAGCAGTCGAAGCTGATGACTGGTGGCTAGAGACTCACGAGAGGTTGACCGTGGCAGGTGAAGTCATTACTTGGGATGTATTCCGTAGGGAATTCATGAGGAAGTATTATCCGGAAGATGTCCGTGGTAAGAAGGAAATTGAGTTCCTTGAGCTGAAGCAAGGAAACATGTCTGTCACGGATTATGCTGCGAAATTTGTGGAGCTGTCCAAATTTTATCCTCATTACACTGGTGCTGGTGCTGAATTTTCAAAGTGCATCAAGTTTGAAAACGGACTGCGCTCTGAAATTAAGAAGGCTGTTGGGTATCAGAAGATACGCATTTTTACTGAATTGGTTGATAGCTGCAGGATATTTGAAGAAGACAATAATGCTCATTACAAGGTTGTCAGTGATCGCAGAGGCAAGCAACATCAAAACCGTGGCAAGCCGTATGATGCTCCAGCTGGAAAAGGGAAGCAAAGAGCTGCTCCGGCTCAGAGAGCTAGTGGGGGAGGTGCTCCTGCTAGTATAGTTTGCTTCAAATGTGGTCAGGCTGGTCATAAGAGTAATGTATGCACTGCTGAAGTAAAGAGATGTTTTCGTTGTGGTAAGACTGGTCATGCAATAGCTGATTGCAAGCACAAGGAAATGATTTGTTTTAATTGTGGCGAAGAAGGGCATATTGGAAGTCAGTGTCAGAAGCCAAAGAAATCTCAGACGGGGAAGGTGTTCGCATTGACCGGAACTCAAACCTCCAGTGAGGACAGACTTATCCGAGGTACGTGTTATATTAATGGCTTTCCTCTTGTAGCTATTATTGACACAGGTGCGACTCATTCCTTTATATCTTTGGATTGTGCTGTGAAACTTAAGTTAGAGATATCTGAGATGTTTGGTAGTATGGTAATTGATACTCCTGCGAAGGGTTCAGTGACTACTACTTCGGTTTGTTTAAATTGTCCTTTGAGTATTTTTGGTAGAGACTTTGGGATGGACCTAGTGTGTCTTCCACTAGTGCAGATTGATGTTATTCTGGGTATGAACTGGTTGGTGTTTAACCGAGTTTCTATCAATTGTTTTGATAAGACTGTGGTCTTTCCTGATATTGAGGAAGGAAAGAGTTTGTTTCTATCGGCAAGGCAAGTGAATGAGGAAGTAGCTGATGGGGCAGAGTTGTTTATGCTGTTAGCGACTTTGGAGGCTAAAGATAAACTGGTGATTGGCGATCTAGCCGTGGTGTGTGATTTTCCTGATGTGTTTCCTGAAGAAGTGAATGAATTGGCGCCAGAGCGTGAAGTTGAGTTTTCGATTGATTTGGTACCTGGTACTAGACCGATATCGATGGCTCCGTACCGTATGTCTGCTGTTGAGTTAACTGAATTGAAGAGTCAGTTGGAGGATCTGTTGGATAAGAAATTTATTCGTCCGAGTGTGTCACCGTGGGGTGCACCAGTGCTATTGGTTAAGAAGAAAGAAGGTACTATGAGGTTGTGTGTGGACTACAGGCAACTGAATAAAGTGACGATCAAGAATCGGTATCCTTTGCCGAGGATTGATGATTTGATGGATCAGTTGGTTGGTGCAAGTGTGTTCAGCAAAATAGATTTGAGATCTGGGTATCATCAGATACGTGTGAAAACTGAGGATATTCAGAAGACTGCTTTCAGAACAAGGTATGGACATTATAAGTATTCTGTAATGCCTTTTGGTGTGACTAATGCGCCTGGAGTATTTATGGAGTATATGAATAGGATTTTCCATCCGTACCTAGACAAGTTTGTTGTGGTGTTTATTGATGATATTTTGGTGTATTCGAAGTCTGAAGAAGAACATGCTGAGCATTTGAGAGTGGTTTTAGAAACTCTATGAGAAAAGAAGTTATTTGCTAAATTGTCCAAGTGTGAATTTTGGTTAGAAGAGGTTAGTTTTCTTGGTCATGTGATTTCAAGAGGTGGCGTTGCTGTTGATCCTTCTAAGATAGAAGCGGTATCTAAGTGGGAAGCTCCGAAGTCTGTTGCTGAGATTCGAAGTTTCCTTGGTTTGGCTGGTTATTATAGGAAGTTCATTGAGGGATTTTCTAAGTTGGCGTTACCATTGACGATGTTGACTAGGAAGGGGCAAGCGTTTGTTTGGGACTCAAAATGTGAAGAAGGTTTCCAAGAGTTAAAGAGAAGGTTAACTACTGCTCCTATTCTGATATTACCGAGTTCGTCGGAACCATTTGAAGTTTACTGTGATGCTTCATTGTTGGGTTTGGGTGGCGTGTTGATGCAGAATAAGCAGGTTATAGCTTATGCTTCAAGACAGCTGAGGGTTCATGAGAGGAACTATCCGACGCACGATTTAGAGTTGGCAGCCGTGGTATTTGTTCTGAAGTTGTGGAGGCATTATTTGTACGGGTCAAGATTTGAGGTTTTCAGTGACCATAAAAGTTTAAAGTACTTGTTTGATCAGAAAGAGCTGAATATGAGACAGAGAAGATGGTTAGAGTTTCTGAAGGATTATGACTTTGGTTTGAATTACCATCCGGGTAAAGCAAACGTAGTGGCTGATGCATTGAGTCGGAAATCATTACATATGTCTATGTTAATGGTTAAGGAATTGGATTTGATTGAGCAGTTTAGAGACTTGAGTTTGGTGTGTGAGAGTACTCACAATAGTGTTAAATTGGGGATGTTGAAGTTAACAAGTGGTATTCTGGATGAGATCAGAGAGGGTCAGAAATCCGATGTGCTTTTGGTTGATAAGTTGACTTTAGTGAATCAAGGTCAAGGTGGCGAATTCAGAGTTGATGAGAATGGTGTTTTGAAATTTGGTAGTCGGGTGTGTATTCCGGATGTTACCGAACTTAAGAAGAGTATTCTTGAAGAAGGACATCGTAGTGGGTTGAGTATTCATCCTGGAGCTACGAAGATGTATCATGATTTGAAAAAGTTATTTTGGTGGCCGGGAATGAAAAGAGAAATTGCGAGTTTTGTTTATTCCTGTTTGACTTGTCAGAAGTCAAAGATTGAGCATCAGAAGCCGTCTGGGCTAATGCAACCGTTGGCTATTCCAGAGTGGAAGTGGGATAGTATCAGTATGGATTTTGTTTCTGGTTTACCGAGGACAAGTAAGAATTTTGAAGCTATTTGGGTGATTGTTGACAGATTGACAAAGTCGGCTCATTTCATTCCGATCAGAATGGACTATCCGTTAGAGAGATTAGCCGAGTTGTATATTGAGAAGATTGTAAGTTTGCATGGTATTCCGTCGAGTATTGTTTCAGACAGAGATCCTAGATTTACATCGAAGTTCTGGGAAGGTTTGCAGAGGGCTTTGGGAACTAAGCTGAGATTGAGTTCTGCATATCATCCGCAGACTGATGGTCAGACTGAGAGGACGATTCAGTCGCTAGAGGATCTTTTGAGGGCTTGTGTTTTGGAAAAGGGAGGTGCTTGGGATTGTTATTTACCTTTGATTGAGTTTACCTACAACAATAGTTTTCATTCGAGCATTGGTATGGCGCCGTTTGAAGCTTTGTATGGTAGGAGATGTCGGACACCTTTATGTTGGTATGAGTCCGGTGAGAGTGCTGTGGTTGGACCGGAAATTGTTCAACAAACTACGGAAAAGATTAAGATGATTCAGGAGAAGATGAGAATTGCTCAGAGTCGTCAGAAGAGTTATCATGACAAGAGGAGGAAATCACTTGAGTTCCGAGAGGGAGATCACGTGTTTCTTCGTGTTACTCCGATAACTGGGGTTGGTCGAGCTTTGAAGTCAAAGAAGTTGACACCTCGATTTATTGGTCCTTATCAGATTTTGGAGAGGATAGGAGAGGTAGCCTATCGTATCGCTTTACCGCCGTCACTTGCGAATTTGCATGAGGTTTTTCATGTGTCTCAGTTGAGGAGGTACATTCATGATCCGTCGCATGTGATCCAAGTAGATGACGTACAGGTAAGAGATAACCTGACTGTTGAAATATCGCCTATGAGGATTGAGGATCGAGAGTTGAAGCAGTTGCGGGGTAAAGAGATTGCCTTAGTGAAAGTAGCTTGGGGAGGACCAGCAGGTGGCAATGTGACTTGGGAACTGGAGAGTCAGATGAAAGAGTCTTATCCAGAGTTATTTGCTTGAGGTATGTTTTCGAGGACGAAAACTCTTTTAGTGGGGGAGAGTTGTAACACCCCGATAAAATAAGGCTAATTATTTAATTTGAATTAATATAATATTTATTAATTTAATTAATTAATTGGAAATATTATTGGATTATTATTATTATTTTGGAAAATATATAAGTTGGAATAAGAAAAAGGGTTTTCATTGTTGGTAAAGAGTTTTACGTGAAAAAGCAGAGAAGCGATAGAAAAGTGGAAAAAGGGCAAAGGGGAAGAGCAAAAGCAAGGGTTGAAGAACGGAAAGGCTTGAAGCTCAAAGATCTGCCGGATTATCTCAGGTAAGGGGGGTTTATCATCGTTTAATGGGTATTATAGATTAGCATGTAATGGGTAGTGATAAACCGTTGAATTGACCCTAATTGGGATTTGGAATGCTGAAAATTGTGATGAATAAGTTGTAGGAAAACTGAAATTGAATCGATAATTGTATGTGTCGTGATTTTCCGATAATGTAGCTTTTTACGGAAGTTGAATCGGAGGTCCGGAAGTCCTCCAACGGCGGGAAATGCGGAAACTCTGCATTCTGCCTTGTGTTAGCGCAGGAATTGCTGTTTTGCCTGCGTTAACCGGTTAACCCAGGGCGTTAACCGGTTAACACTGTTATATTTTGTGAAAATGTGCTGTTTTGCCTGCGTTAACCGGTTAACCCAGGGCGTTAACCGGTTAACACTGTTGCGTTTTGCCAGAAAATGTATTTTTCCTGCGTTAACCGGTTAACCCAGGGCGTTAACCGGTTAACACTGTTAGAAATTGGAAAAAATGATATTTTAATGTCGTAAACATAATTGGCGATTGGCCTATTATCGTTGATTTTGATGAGTAATTTTGTTGAGTTTATGTTATGAAGTGTTGATACAAATATGTTGATAAGTTGTGTTAAAGTTGTGGAAAATATTAAGTTGTAGGCTTGGTGAGCCAAAGTTGATTATAAGTTGATTTTGTTGAAAACATTGTTGTGGTGCTGTTGTTATTATGTTGTCGAACCTTTAAAGTCGTATGTGCCATGTACATTTCATATGCATTAAGTCGGAGCTTTGCTCACACCACGTTGGCCTGGATTGGCAAATTTTTAAGTTGAAAGTTGAAGGCTTATGCCTTGATGCCCACTAAAATGGCAATGATTTTAAGTTGGGAGTTTTACTCCGAATGGTACCACATGCATGACGAGTCGAGTCTCATTAGAGTTGCATTATGTTGATTTGTTGTATGTGTATCATAGGTATTGATCTTGAGTATGTATATGAGTTGTGTTGATATTGGGTGATTAATGAGTTAAATTACTTAACATAACATGATAATTTATAATGCTTGTTATATCGATTGAGGAACTCACCCTTACAACTATTTTTCAGGTAACGAGCAATGAGTTGAGTAGAAGCTAATGCTTGGAGTCTAGTGTAGTCGCTTTAGTGGGTCATGCTCTGATAGATGTAACATCGGGACGGGATGTTTTAATTGTTTTATTGTTGGTTGTTGAACCTTTTAACTGTAAAACGTTGTATGTTTTGAATGGTTGGTTGATTTATATCCGCTGCGAATTATGCAAAACTGTTATTTTGATTAAATAAAGAGCATGACAGTTATATGGTGTGAAGTAGTTGTGTGACACCCTTGAATGCATATTTACTCTGATTGATATATTGTTATTTTAATTAAATATTTGGGGTATTTTAGAAGGGTGTTACAGTACACCTTCACAAAAGGAAGGTAACATGTGCATCTCTTCCTCAGAAGACACCCCTAACGACCTCCGTTGGCCTCAGCCAAAGTCTAAGGTGACACATGAACAGAAGATAATCCTGAGGACCTCATCCTGGATATAATCTTCAACTCCAATCTCTATTTGGACCCCGTTCTCCAGAAAATGCCTCAACATTTCCTTTTCTCCATTTGAACCCCGCTTGTCGCGCTGATCGCGTAACGTCCTTTGATTTCATTTCCATCTCCGCCCGACGGAAAAGTTTCCTCCAGTATCGCACTACTGGGGAACATTGTTGATCTGACGTCATGATGCTAAACTCCTCATAGTAACATCTTCCAATTTCTGTCTCGCACGGCAGAAATATCCTCCAGTATCGCACTACTGGGGAATATTGTTGATTTGACGTCATGATGCTAAACTCCTCAGAGTAGCATCTTCACCTTTGGGCAAAACCACCTCTCAAACGATGACCACGGTTTGAGACTAGCTTATGCTTGCAATATGATGCATGATTGATTTTTCTGCGTAATGCTCCATAATTATGGAAATGCTACGCGATTCATTATGCAATATGCTATGCTTATCTACATGATGAATGTATAAAAAGTATCCCCCTCAAGGGACTCTTCTGGGGAGCTCGAGGCACTCTGCTGAGGAACTGGCTATCGCCCCGATTCCACCCTGCTGGGGAATAGCGCTGCTGCTGGGAAAAAGGAAACCCTTGCTGGGGAAACCTCCTCTGCACCCGATCCGCTTGGGGATACCGCTGGGGACGAAATCACCAACGCTCTGTGGGGATACAACAGTCTTTGACTTGCTGGGGATACAACACTCCAGACTCTGCTTGGGAAACCCTCACAGATACCTCCGCTGGGAAAGAGCAACCTCCAGACCTGGCGACTGGGGAAGCATCAATCTGAAACCTGCTGGGGATAACCATCCTGACCCTGCTAGGGAAGCCACAGACCTTGGATCTGCTGGGGAATTAGTCCTCACGACTCTGCTTGGAAAGATAAGGAAATTCTGGTTCTGAACACCCGTCGACTCGTCGAACCACGTCATCTATCATTCAAATCCATTGTCAGCTTTCCAATTTTGAGAACTCCCAGACTCGTCTGGACCTTTTCTGCTCCATCATCTTGTATTCCCAACTGCTCCGTACTCGACGGAGGGCGAACCCCTGGGATTTATACAGACTTTTAAATCTTCCGACTTTGAAGAGTCTTCTTGATTAATTCTCAAGGATCGTCGTACGTCTCGTCGTCGTCTCTTCACCGTTCTTCTATCCATTCGTCCCTGATTGGACTCCATGGGGACTGTTTTGTCAAAAGCTTCCACATCACAACCTGCAAGTGAGTGAAAATACCTAACAGTACCTGCAAAAGAGATCGTTAGATAAAATCGTGCCCCAGGCGTGTCAAGATTTCAACACTTGGGCCACTCAACCTTCCGAATAAGATTTCAAGTTTTGAATCTTATAAACATGCATTGGAAGGGACCTGTATGTCTTAAAATGCAAGATTCTTTATCACAATAATTGGATGTTTTCGCAATCAAAGCGGTAATGAAAACAAAAACAAAATTATTTGACTGAATATGCATTTTATTGATTGAAACAGTGTGGCTCAAATTGAGCAATACAAAGGAAGCAATTCCTGAAAAGAGGTAATTGCGAACAAAAGGAAAAATCTATCCTAATGGCCACGTGAAACCCGTGATCTCATCGAGTTCCAACTCGGTTACACCCTATATGTCCTCAGACTCTCCTTGCTTTCTGCCTTCTGAACAAGACGATTCCGACTGATCCCCACCGGGTATTATCCATGATGCTTTAACCAAAGCGCAAACGGTCATGCCGGACGCAGTTGTTCGTTTCAATCCCTCTTTTGCCTGGACCGCCCTTTCGGGTTTTCAGTCCACCGGGATACCCTTTTTTGCCCAAGTCGCCTTTTCAGGTTTTCGACTTGCCGGGTGTACAATTTTTTCATTTTATCCCTAATTTTTGCCCGAACCTTTTCTTTCTGTTTTTTTTGGTTCGCCGGGATGCCCATTTTTGCCTGGACTATTTTATTCTTTTCGTCCAGCGGGTCTCTTTATACGAAGTATTTTTTAACTGCGTCCGCATTCACAGGGGATGGAAAATCCTTGCCATCCATGGTCGTTAGCAAAAAGGCTCCGCCGGAGAAAACCTTCTTGACCACGAATGGACCTTCATAATTAGGTGTCCACTTGCCCCGACGATCGTTCTGAGGAGGAAGGATCCTTTTCAACACCATATCACCTACGTGATATACCCGAGGTCGTACCTTTCTGTCAAAAGCACGCTTCATCCGTTGCTGGTACAACTGCCCATGACAGATGGCTGTCAGCCTCTTTTCTTCAATCAGGCTTAACTCCTCGTACCGGGTCCTTACCCATTCAGCCTCTTGCAATTTCACGTCCATCAGGACTCTCAAAGAGGGAATCTGAACCTCAACCGGTAGCACGGCTTCCATTCCATATACCAACGAGAAAGGCGTTGCCCCAGTGGATGTGCGCACCGAAGTTCGATACCCATGCAATGCAAACGGCAACATCTCATGCCAGTCTTTATAGGTTACCACCATTTTCTGCACAATCTTCTTAATGTTCTTATTGGCTGCCTCAACCGCCCCATTCATCTTCGGACGATAGGGAGAAGAATTGTGATGTTCAATCTTGAATTCCCGGCACAACTCTGCCATCATCTTGTTATTCAAATTAGAACCATTATCAGTAATGATTCTTTCGGGAACCCCATATCTGCAAATGATGTCTCTCTTGAGAAACCTGGCAACGACCTGCTTTGTCGCGTTCGTATAAGAGGCTGCTTCCACCCACTTGGTGAAGTAATCAATAGCCACTAATATGAACCGGTGCCCATTCGAAGCCGTAGGCTCGATCTTTCCGATCATATCAATGCCCCACATAGAGAACGGTCATGGAGACGACATTAAACTCAACGGATTTGGAGGCACGTGCACCTTGTCAGCATAAATCTGGCATTTATGACACTTCCGCACGAAATTGAAACATTGGGCCTCCATTGTCATCCAGTAATAACCTGCCCTCAGCAGCTTCTTCACCATCGCATTCCCACTGGCATGGGTACCGAACGATCCCTCGTGAACCTTTTTCATCAACTGGCTTGCTTCTTTGTCATCAACGCATCTGAGCAAGACCCAATCAAAATTCCTCTTGTACAAAACCCCATCCTTATTCAAGTAGAACACCATGGCCAACCTCCGCAGAGTCTTTCGGTCCTTCTTCGATGCTCCCTCAGGATACTCTTGAGTGTCTAGATAGCGCTTGATATCGTAATACCACGGCTTCTCGTCATCAGGCGCTGTATCAACAACAAACACATAAGCCGGTCTATCCAGACGACCTACTTCAACACTGGGGAACTGATTCCACCATTGTACCTTAATCAAGGCAGCCAGAGTAGCCAAGGCATATGCCAAAGGATTCTCTTCTCTGGGCACATGATGCATCTTCACCTTGGTGAAAAACGTCAACAATCTCCTCGTATAATCCCGGTATGGAACTAAATGAGACTGATGCGTATACCATTTTCCGTTAACCTGATTTACAACCAGAGCTGAATCTCCATATATGACAAGGTTCTTGATTCTCAAATCAATCGCCTCTTCAATCCCCAGGATACAAGCTTCGTATTCAGCCACGTTGTTGGTGCACTCAAATGTTAACCGGGCAGCAAAAGGAATATGGGATCCTTTCGGCGTAACCAAAACAGCACCCACACCGCTTCCATTCACGTTAACGGCCCCATCAAACATTAGAATCCATTCGGATTCAGGGTCAGGCCCCTCCTCCGGGATTGGTTCCTCACAATCTTTCGATTTGAGAAACATGATGTCCTCATCAGGGAATTCAAACTTCATCGGTTGATAATCCTCAATGGGTTGCTGAGCGAGGTAATCAGACAATACACTCCCCTTGATTGCTTTCTGAGAGGTATACTGAATATCATATTCTGTCAAAATCATTTGCCATCTTGCAACCCGTCCGGTCAATGCTGGCTTCTCAAAAATGTACTTGATTGGATCCATCTTGGAAATCAACAAAGTGGTATGGACCAGCATATACTGCCTCAGTCGGCGAGCAGCCCAGACCAAAGCACAACAAGTTTTCTCGAGCAGTGAATATCTTGTTTCACAGTCGGTAAACTTTTTGCTAAGGTAGTATATGGCATGCTCTTTTCGACCAGACTCGTCATGCTGCCCCAATACACACCCCATAGACCCCTCGAGGACTGTCAGATACAGAATTAACGGTCTTCCCTCCACAGGAGGCATCAGAATCGGAGGCTCCTGCAAATACTCTTTTATCTTTTCAAATGCCGCTTGGCAATCATTATTCCACCTGACCGTTTGATCTTTTCTCAACAACTTGAAAATAGGTTCACACGTGGCTGTTAGATGAGATATGAACCGTGAAATGTAGTTCAATCTACCTAAGAAACCATGAACCTCCTTCTCTGTTCTCGGTTCAGGCATTTCTCTTATTGCTTTTACTTTAGCAGGATCAACCTCGATTCCTTTCTCACTTACAATGAACCCCAGCAATTTACCGGACCGCGCCCCGAAAGTGCACTTGTTCGGATTCAACCTCAGTCTGAACTGTCTCAGCCGGTCAAACAACTTGGCCAGATCTACCAAATGCCCCTCTTCTGTCTGGGACTTTGCTATCATGTCATTAACATAGCATTCAATTTCATGATGAATCATATCATGAAACAAAGTCACCATGGCCCTCTGATAAGTAGCACCGGCGTTCTTGAGACCGAATGGCATCACCTTGTAACAAAAAGTGCCCCACGGTGTGATGAACGTTGTTTTCTCCATATCATCTGGCGACATTTTGATTTGATTATAGCCAGAAAAGCCATCCATGAAGGAAAACACCGAGAATTGAGCTGTATTATCTACCAACACGTCAATGTGAGGTAGTGGGAAATCATCCTTCGGACTAGCTCTGTTCAGATCTCGGTAGTTCACACACATTCTCACCTTCCCATCCTTCTTCGGGACTGGCACAATGTTCGCGACCCATGGCGGATAATTCGTGACAGCAAGGAAACCAACATCCCACCGCTTCTGCACTTCCTCTTTAATTTTCATTGCCATGTCAGGTCGAGTTCTGCGCAACTTCTGCTTCACTGGAGGACAATCTGCTCTCAACGGTAACTTGTGCACAACAATATCGGTATCCAACCCTGGCATATCTTGATAAGACCAGGCAAAGATGTCGACATACTCTTTCAACAATGCCACCATTCTGCTCTTAACACTTTCCTCCAAAGCAGCCCCGATTTTTACCTCTTTCTTGACCTCGTCGGTACTCAGATTCACAACCTCAATTTGCTCTTCGTGCGGCTGAATCACCTTCTCCTCTTGTTTCAACAACCTGACTAACTCCCTTGGCAGTTCACAATCTTCTTCGTCTTCTTCTTCAGCATGATAGATTGGATTGTCGAAGTCATATGAGGGTGTAACAGGATTGTTATCAATGAGATCCGGAGAAAAATCGCATCTGCATGAATGTGGATTCATGCATTGCTTTAGAACCGGTGCGAGACAAATCGAAAAAAGAAAAATGAAAACATTGCCATTTTTATTTTGTTTTTATTTTTTAACTACAAAAATAAATGAAAAACAGGGAATACCGCTTTTAACTGAAAAACATCCTTTTATTTATGATGCAAAACTTGCAAAATTGAACATGAGGTGGCCCTTACAATGAACCATTACGTGTCGGGCAACACGTATGGCTTTCATGCAAATAACATTGAAAACAGAAATTATTACTCTTCCAGCAGAGTGACCGTGATGATCTTTTCAGCCTTCCAGTTCTGGATTCCCATCCCTGGTGCGCACGGCTTTATCCATCGGTCCATTTCACAGTCGCTATCAGTTTCATCACCCACCATGCAGATGTGATCCGGATCCAACATTCCGGCACTGGTGAATGTGACTGACGTACGGCGTCCTCTGCCTTGTCCCGACGAGCCTCTGTTCGGCTGATATCCCACTCCGAAGCGGTCTTTCTTGGCGGAGATATCCATCATCCTACCCCAACCAGGAGCCTCTCCATTCTTCACCACCTCGGCGGCCTGTTTATACGAAGATATGGACGGTTTCTCCTCTTCTTTTGCAAACAGAGCATTCTCCACTTTAACAGTTTCGAATGCTTGACTAGGCGTCTCCCATATTTCGCCGTCCATCTCTACATACTTGAAGGATGAAAGGTGGCTGACAAAGATGTCCTCTTCTCCGCAGACGGTGACAACCTGTCCTTCCCAGATATATTTCAGCTTTTGGTGCAAAGTCGAGGTCACTGCCCCAGCAGCATGAATCCATGGGCGACCCAACAGGCAACTGTATGCCGGCTGAATATCCATGACGTAGAAAACAGACTTAAACACCTCTGGGCCAATCTTCACCGGAAGCTCGACCTCTCCGAATACAGCCCGCTTTGACCCATCAAAGGCCCTCACTATCAGATCAGTGGGAGTTAGGATCAACCCTTCACAATTCAGCTTTGCCAGAGCCTTCTTCGGCAACACATTCAAAGAGGAGCCGGTATCAACCAGCACATGCGAAAGCATGGCTCCTTTACATTCCATTGCAATATGTAAATCCCGGTTGTGATTCCTCCCATCCACAGTCAAATCCATGTCGGTAAAACCCAGCCCATGGTTGGCATGCACATTAGACACCACCGTCTCCAACTGGTTGATTGTTATCTCTTGAGGAACATAGGCTTTCTTCAGAATCTTCATCAAAGCCTCTCTATGCCCCTCAGAGCTTAACAGCAAAGATAAAATGGATATTTTGGAGGGAGTCTGCTGCAAATGGTCCACCAATTTGTACTCAGACTTCTTGATGATCCTTAAGAATTCTTCTGCATCATCATCAAGCTTTTCTTCCGACCCCACAGGCGCCGGTGTCACCACTGGAGTACCATCACTAATCACTTGTTTTCCTTTCGCCCTGGCTAAAGCCTCGGCCTTTTCTTTTTTCTCTTTTTCTCCTTCTTCTCTCCTCGACGCATCAGGAGCAAACAGCCTTCCACTGCGAGTGAAACCACTGGTACCGGCATTATCCACCTTTGAAACGGTGGTTTCATCTGCAGTCTGATCTTCCACCTTCTCTCCATTGCAATATACCTCTCCCCCATAATGCCATGGCACGGCATCATCTTTGTCATAGGGAATTGGTCCAGGTACCGTGATGGTAACTGGAGCCGCCTCTGCCAGAGTTGACAAATCCACCGGATCAAAGTAAATTGTTATGGTGGAGACCTCATCTTCCCCCATATCAACCCTCTCAAACTAAATACTTCCATCGTCCATCAGCCTTTGGACAGCCTCTCTCAAGAGTTCACACCCATTAACAGCAACAGAGCACGCAGCACAATCAACACCACAGCCCGGATAAACCCCATTCTTCAACAACTGTCTCTTGACCTCAGCCAAAGGAGTCTTCAACTGCTTAACAGACAACAGCCTAATTTTGTTCTCCTCAGAGATAGCATTCACTCCCCTCTGACCATGCGCGGGCATGGGATTAGTATTAACGTTCGGAGAAGGTGCAAAGTTGATTGCCTTTGAATCCACCAGGTCTTGAACTACGTGCTTAAAAGCTTTGCAGTTCTCTATGTTATGTCCGGGCGCACCTGAGTGAAATTCACATTTTGCATTCTCATCGTAATTGGCTGGCCTCTGATCAGGTCTCAAAGGTGCCAGAGTTCTTAACTGTACTAACCCCAGATCTTGCAATTTCTTTAACAAAAAGGAGTAAGTCACAGGTGGCCTGTCAAACTGCCTATCATTCATCCTCCCCCTGACCTGATAACCAACCCTTTGTGGCCTCTGCTGAAATGGTTGTCTTTGTTGTTGAGGTTGCTGTTGTTGCTGTTGTGCAGGCTGATTGTCAGCAGGAATAGTTACCGCAGCGGTGTGTTGGAAGTAACGATCCCTACTGGGTCCTCTCTGGGTGTACACTGCACTGGTATCAGCCTCCTTCTTCCTCTGGCCGTTACCGAAGGGCTTCTTCGATCCTGAAGACGAAGCATTACCCTGAATCTTTTCGAGCTTCAGCCAGCTCTCTATCCTCTCTCCAGCTACCACAATGTCTGAAAAATTGGTGACCGGACAACCGACCATCCTCTCATCAAACGCCCCTTGCAGGGTACCCATAAAGAGATCAGACATCTCCCTGTCCACCAATGGAGGTTGCACTCTGGCAGCCAACTCCCTCCATCTTTGAGCGTATTCTTTAAACCCCTCGTTATTCTTCTGAGACATACCCTGCAGCTGGGTACGACTCGGAGCCATATCAGCGTTGAACTGATACTGTTTAAAGAAGGCATCACCCAGATCTTGCCAGCTCTTGATATCAGAAGACTTAAGCTTGGTGTACCACTCCAAGGAGCCTCCAGACAAACTGTCTTGGAATAAGTACATCCACAGCTTTTGGTCCATGGTGTAAGCAGAGATCTTACGGACGAAGGCCTGCAGATGAGTCTCTGGGCAGGAACTTCCGTTATATTTATCAAATGCGGGCGCTTTAAACTTCTGTGGGATCACAATCCCCTCGACTAGCCCCATATTTGACATGTTGACAACCCCAAGAGTGGCATAGCTTTCAAGAGCTCTAATCTTTTCTGCCAGCAATTGTATCTCTTTATTTTGTGGTTGGGCACCGTACTGACCAAACGGTTCGTTGTGCATGGAGAACTGATCAGCTTCTCGGTCTTCCTCTCTGTCATCATCAACCCCGAAGAATGGAGGAAACATGCTGTCTTTCATGTTATGGCCCATCGGACCAGGTTGACCACCAGTAGCAGCACCAAAACCACCAGCATTGTTCACCACCCCCATGGTCGTTCTCTTTCCGCCATCTCTAGAACCACCCAGCCCCTGGTTGGAGACACCATCCAGGTTAACACCACTGTTAGCCGCTAAAGCCCGCTCGAGCTTCTCAACTTTGTCAGCCAAAGCTTTCTGACCAACTGCAAAACCCTGCATGATGTTGATCAGCTCATTCATCTTGTCCTTCAGCTCAAGAATATATGTGTTCGGAAGATCCATCAGTCTGGGAGTGTTGCGTCGAGTGAAATATCTGTGAGGGCGTGTTGAGTGCAAAGGTACAACTCTGCGAGCATGAGCAATGATTCCTGCAACAATCAAGCACGTTAGAACTGATACCTGCAAAATAAAACACAAGTTATTATGATCATGCATGAATGCAGTGTTTATCCACATGAGGAACACTTTGTCTCTCGATCCTGGCTTCATCGAGACATATAATAATCCGGCAGCAATATTCTGATATTCATCATTTGATTTCATCATACAAATCAGAGATATATGATTTAGCATAGTACCCCCAACCATGTGTGTGCCGTGTGAGTGCATACAGGAAAACAAATAAAGCTTGAATATCGATCACTGAATGAAAACAATCATCACATAGCAAAATGCACAATAAGTGCCATAGTCATACATCACTGCGGATATACATCCAATACAATTCTCCAGAATCAGGAAAGAAATACAAGCAAATGAATTCCGTCAACAGGCCTGGCGGTAATCCACACAAAAGAAAGGCTAGCCTGATGAGGGTCCAACAGGAGGCCCTATATCATCAACCATCTTCGCGAATTCTGCGGCGAACCTGAGCTCAATGTTCTCCTGCTGTAATCTCCCCACCTCTTTCTGGCGAATCTTCATCTGCCTGAAGTAATGATCTCTCTCAACAATGTAATGATCTCTCTCGGCGATGCAATGATCTCTCTCGGCGATGATCTTCATGTTCTCTGCTTCCTTGATCTTCAGCTTTGCCTCCCACTCAGCAATAAGAACTCTGACTCTGTCTTCTTTCTGATCTCTCACGAGGATTTGCCTCCTCTTCTCATCTTCAATGACCTTTGAGGCTCTGGCTAGCTTCTCCTTCGTGATGTCGTGCTCCTTTGTCGACGACGCTAGGGCTTGGCTGATCTTCCCATAGTAGGCAGTATCCATCTTAAAGCGATTTGCTTCCAGGGCATGTCGCTTATCCTGATCTTCCATCTTCACTCTGATCTCCTGATTAGCCCTCTGAATCCGAGCAACACTCATCTCCAACTCAGCTTTCTCTGCAAGTAACTGATCTCTGGCTCTCTTCATCTCGAGGAATTCTTCCATACTGACAGAAGAACGCGGACCCTCAATCAAAGAACACCCAGGATCACCTCCCGGAAATGGTAGATGTGTGATCTCGATCCTCTTCCGAAGCCAATCATCAAATAGAGGAAAATATCGGTTGTTAACCTTGCCATAAGGAACTTTGCCCTTTCTCTGAATGTCACGCCACTCATCCAACACTTGTCTCAACTTGGCCTGATTGCCCTCAATCGGGAAATAGAAGGACTCCTGAATCTCTCGCCCGAGAGGAGGACCCTCCACAGCAAACCCCATCTGTCTCCTAAGAAGCACCGGGTTGTAATTGATGCAACCCTGAACTCCTACAAGAGGCACATTGGGAAGACTCCCACAACTATATATGAAATCCCGTCCAGCCATACCGTTATGAGTCCAAGCTATATCAGCGGCCCGCAAACCCATCAATCTGAATGACCACTTGACCGTTGGATCAAGAAAAGCAAAGGCACCCTTGGAAGGCAAATACCCCATAAACCACTTATACAGCAGCTGAGCACAACATCGGATCAGTCCCCCACGCCGCTTCTCATTCCGGTTATGGACCGAGTAATAGACATCTCCAATCAGAGTAGGAATGGGATTCCTCTGCATAAACAGTCTAATAGCATTAATGTCCACAAAGTTCTTCTGATTAGGAAACAGGATGGTCCCATAAATGCCCACAACAATCACAGCACAAACCGTCTTCCAACTACCCACAACAGCATGTTCCTTGGCTTTGGCCTCCAAGAAACTCAAATGAAAACCCGATAATTTTCCTTTCTCCTTCAAACCTTCCTTGGTCATCTCCGGACTCAAATAAAGAGCACGGGAAATCCCACGGATGTCAGGCTCTCCCCTAATGGCACAGAAAGGAATCTGATCTCGGATCTGCATACCCAGGATACTGGCATAGTCCTCCATCAGAGGTCCCAACAAATAATCCAGGAACACAAAACATCTCAAACCCGGGTCATAGAACTGGAGAAGTGTATGGATGGCGCTCCTATCGCTGTCCGTGAGCCTGAAAACCAACTTCAGAATACCACCGTATGCCTCCCTGAACATCCCCACATGGTCGGGTGTAATCAATGTTATCATCTCCTTTAGCACACCGATTTCTGGGTCGAAGAAACTATAGGCAACATCATGCTTCAAACCGGTCCTCATGTCTGAGCAAAGAAATCTCTCAACCAGGATCTCAATCAAAAATGTCCCTGCATATGGATAAACATGTGTTAGATGTAGGTAAATGCAAAATGTGATGATGCTAATGCATGAATGCAATGCATTGCCATCCTCCAAGTCATCTGATCATCTGTTGCTCTGAAGCCCGATCTTTGAACTGATCACAACCATCTGAGGTACGAAGCAAACACAAGTCCGACTCGGGAGTTCCGAAATAAACGGAACTGAAAGATACATCACCATCATCACCAGACAATCTCTGAGCAGATAACCACAATCCTCTGAATCGGCCCGGGGAATCCTGAAATAAACGGATCCCCACTGATAAATAACACGGACAGCACTCCGGCGTCTCTGAAACAAAGGCCCATAAATCCGACTTATAAATATGACTCTGATCAACGGAACCGATAGTCACCATCAAAGTCACCATCTGAACATGCATCTGTAAGAATCACCCTCCCCTCACAGGTAAATTCTAATCAGGTCATCCTAAGGCGGATAATAGTCTCGACAATCGGGCAGAGATACTCAATGGGTTTGCCCTTTCGGGTGTGCCATTGTAGCTCTCCTGAGATCGTCTAAACCAAAGATCCGGGAAAGATCGGTCACCGAAGTCAATAGCTCAGATGAGGTGACTCAACCAGAGTGGAGTACCCCACAAAGGAAGAGCACCCTCAAAAGAACCTCGTCCGGCTTGTGGTACATCACGTTGCCAAACACATGTTGACCTAACATGAAAGAGGCAACATGAGACCACACTAATCCTAGGTGTATACTCGGGCCTGGGTTTTAGCCCCACTCAGAACACCCACCCCAAACAGAGGAACCACCTGTACAGAGGACAGCAACATGATAGTATGATGCATGCAAATATTTATGCAAATATATACACAATCAGAATAATAAATGCAATAAATAAAGCGGCACAAACAACCTAAACTATCCTAGAACGCTAGGAGAGACTCGCTTAGGGAAGATGGACCAGCAATAGGTCAACTTCTAGTCCCCAGCAGAGTCACCAGCTGTCGCATCCGCGAAAACAACCGGCGGGCTGAAACAAAACAACACAGAGCCGCCACCATGCGTTATTTATCCCAAAAGAGGGAAAGGAAACGCTTGAAGTAAACTTGGGAAAAGCATGGTCTCGCGACCAAAGAGAATGGGATCGGGAGTCGGTTATGCGAAGGGAAGGTATTAGCACCCCTACGCATCCGTCGTACTCGACGGGATCCACGCTCAAAAGATAGAAAAAGGTTGCTAAAACAAACATCACACACACTGAAAACAACACAGGTGGAGGAAGAGGGGAGAGGGCTCGCTAGGATATCGCATCATATGCCTACGTATCTCGTCTGGAACGAGAATCAGAGCTGCCGTAGTTCGGCTCACGCACGCCGAAACAAACACACGCACAAAAAGGCAAACATGGAACCCGAACGCCAATCGCTGGACTTACATCAGCTTCCGAACCAAACAAACCCACACTGGAAACCAGATGCCACATGATGGACTTATACCGGACTCCGAGCACACAACAAGAGGATACGGAATGCCAATGGCTGGGCTTACATCCATCTCCTACACACACAAGAACAAACAAGCAACAAGCTACTAAGGAGTCGGGAACTCGAGCCTAGCAACTGTCAAGCAAACACACACAAAAAGAAAAAGGGTGCCCGGAGAGATCTCGTACGACCTCCTGCCTACGTACCTCATCTGGTATGAGGATCAGGGCAACGTAGTTCCCCTGAACAGGGGAGAAAGACTAGCCTAACCAGATACAGAGGGAGACACAACTAGGGAGACTATGACTCGAGCCTAGATGTTATCATGCATATCATCCCTAAGTTACGGTTGCTATCTAACTTGCTTAGGCAGCAAGCTAATCCTAAACAGGCAAAGCAAAGCATGCAAGCATAATCAAAACAAAGCAAACATTCACAATTAGCACACACTATATCCAGACGAAGTGGGCTCAAACAAAGGGTTAGGCTGCAAAAGCAAATCGATTGTATCAGGTGATGTTAGCTCTTAACCCTAACATTGAGAGTTAGGGTGAAGCCAGATGAAATGGGAGTGAGGGGTGTGCCTCACAGCTCTTATCCTTGGCCAGGGAGAGCTTCAGACAAAGAAGTGTGGGTTCAGAAAGTGGGAACCCTTCTACACTTATGACACTGACTCAACTATACAACTGTACAAGGATCTTGGGTTACTATCCGCAATGCATCAACACCAGTCGTGTGAGCAAAGGGATGACTCAACAAGAATAGCAGAAGATGGATTGCACATCTCTTGTATCTGCCAATTTCCTTAATCAAGGTCTTTTCCTGCTTGGGGACAAAAATAAACAAGCACAGGCATTGCCTCTTAAGGAGGACTTCAGACAGGTGCCTGGCCAAGTAACAGGCCAGGTCTTCCAGACTACATGGAGAAAAGAAATTCTACCTCAAATGGTTTATACAACCAAGCAGCAGCAAAGCAAGTTCACAATGAACTATAGCAACTAAAGGTACCTGAAATCAATCCAACATAATCAGTATACCAGACAAACAAAAGTCAAACAGAAAATTACAAGTCCACAGCACAAATAGATAACAAGCATCAATGCACATAGGTGCAAGCCACAAGTCCTAAGCATAAATCTCAATGCCTACAAAACAAACTCAAGGTTAGTCATAAACAAGCAATAAACCAATCCCAATTGAGTGCACATCATCAAGTATAAGCAATTGTGCTCTTTGACCTGAAACAAAGCTCAAATGTGAGAACACAAACCACTAGTACAAGACTAGGGTCAAAATAGGATCAATAAGTCAAAACAGAACATGAAACTTATCCAAAATCCAGATCAATCAATTAATAATCAAATCCAATTGGTCTCATGTTCATATCATCAACCATTATCATTTCATGAGGCAAAGAGTACAAAGCATGCAATTTAGAACCTCATAGGACCAAACAGAAAGATCCAATTCAAATCAACTCACAAACATTTCAATAAATTCCCAAAAACTTCATGTCTAAACAGAATTAATAACATGATATACTCACCAAATTTCAGTCCATTTGGCCAAAGGGAAGCAAGTCAATTAAATTCATCAAGCCAAAGCATACTCAAACAAGCTCATACAAGGCATTAAATCATGCATCAACTTCAAGCAATCATAAAACAGAATTGGCATAAGATAAATGAACCAAATCAAAGCCATGACACACCTCAAGATGTCTATAATCACTCCACAAAATTTCAAGTCCATCCAATACATATCAAGAATTTCACAAAACATTTAAGATCATGACTCACAAAAGGTCCACATTTGGTCAAACAGAAAGGAAATTATCAAACAAATAGGAAATGCACTCAAAAATTCCAGAAAAATTCACAAGTGAACCTAACATCCAGGAGTATCAACATGCAAAAATTCAGACCATTTTGAGTTCATATGGCATGGTAACAAAAATCATGAAGTTGGACATGAAATGGTGTGACACAAATTGTCACACCTCTAAAGATCATAGCATATCTCACAATCCAGAAACTCAAAAATCACAAACCACATATCAAAATGCTCCTTAAGGTGTCTAGAATATGCATACAAAATTTCAGGAATTTCCAACTAAGCATCATCATTTCATGATCAAAATACCAAGCAATGTGCATGAAAGAATACATCTAAACAAACCCTAGGCCATTCCAAAACCACACGTGCACAATTTCCACAAAAATCACCAAAAAATACTAGAGATTACAAGGATCATGGTGAAAAAAATTTCAGTCAATTTGGACAATTATTTCATGAGATATGAATTTTGGAAGTAATGGAAAAAATAAAAAAAAATGAAATGAATAGCATGTGAAGTATGTGAAGCATATGGAAATAAATGCTAAAGCAAAAATGTGAAATGTCCTCAGCAAGGATCGAAGCAGGTCCACGTTCAAAAAGTAGCGCGCACTACTGTACCACTAACACTAATCAGCATGGCAAAACGCGAAATGAAGATCAAACAGCCAATTCTGGAAAAATTTCAAGTGTTCATCATGTTCATCACAAGTTCATACGTCCAAGAACAAATGTTCACCAAATCCAACAAACCGCATATCACCAGAATCCTTGTTCAATGTACATTCACAATCTCAAATTATCTTGACCTAATTCATCCTAATTAAAGAGATTCGATAGAAAACATAATCATGCACAAAACTTCTAATTCACATAACTCTCTCATTTCTCAACCAAATCCAATGGTTCAAAGTGCAGAATTATCTACTAAGCAAGATCTACAAGAATCATCAATTAATTTCATGAATTATCAAACTCGAAATCTGACCTTCTTTGAAGCACAGGTGTTGAATCGTGCGTATCAAGCTTTGAAAATGCAAAACAGAAACTCTATGATGCTAGCATTGATGAATGGAACAAGGTTTATGTGTTGATTATGCACGATCTTGATGAAATCTCAAATTTCCATGGATGACCTTCACTTCAACAGTTCCAAATTGAGCTCGAATTCCACTAGTTCTTGCTCCAATCCACTTCAATTATGCATGTAAATGATGAATTGATGAAGATCTTGGCAAGGCTTTTGAAGAAAATTGCAAAAAAAGTGAGAGAAGAAGTTGAAGAATTTTGTGATTTTCAGATCTAGATCTGTTAGAATGAAGTGTTAATCTGAAAAACAGTTAGGATTAGCAATATATAGCATGGCTTAATCATTTCCTTAATCCTAATTAGCCAAAACCAAAGTGATTAGTGAAAATGCATTTTCATGCTAAATGGTAATTTGGTCAATTCACCCACACATGTGCAATGCAATGTAAAAGTGCCAATTTCTGGTTTGAGCAAGTTTTAAAACATGTTTGTGAGCTAATGCAAATGGAATGGAGTGAAAACAATGAATATTTTGCAAAAACACCTTTTTCCCTCCAAAATTCAAATTAAGTCCACTTGAAAAATGGACTTTTTGTGTGAGCAAAATTCATGACATGTAATGCTTGTTTTGGATAGAGGGGATCAAAAGAAATTTGCTCAAAAAAACCTCACTCCATTTGGCCTTGTGAATCAAAAGTTATGCACCTTTGAAATTCAACTTTTCTTGACAATGATCAATCCATAACTTGCCAACCACAAATGAGAAATTCATGTTCTTGGACTTTTTGGAAAGGTGAGAGCAAGATCTACAACTTTCATGTTGGACAAAATTTCATTTGAAGCATTTTTGGACACGTAATTTCAAGGAGAAAACCTTTCCATTTTTGGCAATTTTGAATTACTAGTCACTTTCTATTTTTGGAAAGTTTTCATCTGACTTTATTTTCTTCATTCTTGATGTTTGAAATGTCAAACGAAACTTGTTTATACATGAATGAAGTGTCTCTAACCCTCTCCCACCTCCAAATCCATCAGTTGACTTGTGGTTGACTTTTGTTGACTGATAGATGAATTGGCTATGCATTGATGATCTTGAGCTTCAAACTCCTGATGAAATGGCTCAATGATGAAACCCTAGCTTCCATAATCTCAATATAACCATATGATGATCCCCATATCCATATAGACCCCATCTCCTTAACAAGCCCTGATTGGCACAATGCAGATGATTAGGGTTGACCAGTGGTCAAAACCCTAATCTCAAGGAATCTGATCAAGCACAAGGAATCTCTTGGTGATGACAAAACCATGATGATGATGATGTACCATTTCAACCAAGATGATAATCAATCTCCTTGAGGAACCATGAAACCCTAATTTGAATCACACATCCTCAGATGGCCAATGATCAATTCAATGAAACCCTCAGGCTTGAATCTTAACCTCTTTATCTTCTGATCAAGACTTAGGAGGATGACTTACTCAATGTAGCCACATGATATGCAATATGCAATGACTAATGACCTACAAAACAAAATGCAATATGCTAAACTAGTCCCAAGAGATGAGGGCAAATTTTGAGGTGTTACAGGTTGATCTCCCAATCAAGATAGGACCTAGTGATTTCCAGATCACTTTTTAGGTCATGGATATCCACCCATCATATAGATATTTGTTAGGCAGACCATGGATTCACGAGGCAGGCGCCGTGACATCCATCCTACACCAAAAGTTAAAGTTCGTGAAGAACAAGAAGTTGGTGGTGGTAGGGGGAGAGAAGGCTCTCTTGGTTAGCCATCTGTCTTCCTCTTCTTATATTGATGCTAAGGATGAGGTTGGGACTCTGTTCCAAGCCTTGTCTATCGCTGAGCCTTCTAAGAAAGGAACTTCTTCATTTGCGTCCTACAATGATGTGAAGTTGGCCATTGAGCATGGCGCAACTACTAGTTTAGGACAAATGATTAAGCTGGAAGACAATAAATCCCGGGCTGACATAGGGTACTCTTCAGGCACTTTCAATAAGCACGGTCTGTTTCAGAGTGGTGGTTTCATCCACACGGTCGAAGACCAGGAAGCTGCTGCTGTAGTGGAAGATGATGTAGAGGAAGATTCTGGGAACTTTGTCATCCCTGGAGGAGTCTGCAATAATTGGGTCGCTGTTGATGTTTCAACAGTTGTCCATAAGTCCACGTAATGTTCATTTTTGATTAAAAAACCCTTCTACCATGCCAAAAGGAGAAGTGATGACATTGTTGGCACACAAATACAATGATATTCATTCAATAAATTCATGTTAAATTTTTGTTTTTCCAAATTATTTTCACTTTTTTCTTTTTGCATGAAATTGGTGGTCACTAAAAAAACCTAAAAACAAGAGAATAAAATCAATATTTTCATCTGCATAATGATTTGCTTTGTTTGAATTCTAAAATCTCTTTTATATCCAAAATCATTATGCAGGTTGATCAAACCCATTGAACATAATGATCCAACACCATCTCCCAACTTTGAGTTCCCTGTATTTGAGGCCGAAGAAGATGATGTTGAAGAGATTCCCGATGAGATCACCCATCTGCTTGAGCACGAAGAGAAGATCATTCAGCCACATCTTGAGAATTTGGAAACAATCAACTTGGGGTCTGAAGATTGTGTTTGTGAAGTGAAGATTTGGGCACTCCTGGAAGAATCTGTGAAGAAGGGGTTGATTGAGTTGCTACGAGAATATGTCGACGTCTTTGCCTGGTCATATGAAGACATGCCTGGTCTGGATACTGATATCGTGCAACATTTCTGCCTTTGAAGCCTGAGTGTGTGCCTGTGAAGCAGAAGCTCCGAAGAACTCATCCTGATATGGCGGTAAAGATCAAAGAAGAAGTTCAGAAGCAAATTGATGCGAGGTTTCTGGTGACTTCTACATATCCTCAATGGGTGGCCAATATTGTGCCCGTGCCTAAGAAAGATGGAAAAGTCTGAATGTGTGTGGACTATAGAGACTTGAATAAAGCTAGTCCGAAAGATGATTTTCCTTTACCACATATTGATATGTTGGTAGATAATACAGCTAAATTCAATGTCTTCTCATTTATGGACGGATTTTCCGATTATAATCAGATCAAAATGGCACCCGAGGATATGGAGAAGACAACATTCATCACGCCTTGGGGAACATTCTATTATCGAGTGATGCCCTTCGGTTTGAAGAAGCCGGAGCCACGTATCAACGAGCTATGACTACCTTGTTTCACGATATGATGCACAAGGAGATCGAGGTGTATGTTGATGATATGATTGCAAAGTCGAGAACGGAAGTTGAACATGTAGAGCACTTGTTGAAGCTTTTTCAATGTTTGAGGAAGTACAAACTTCGTCTGAATCCGAACAAGTGTATATTTGGAGTCCGTTCCGGCAAGTTATTGGGATTTATTACCAGTGAAAGAGGTATTGAAGTTGATCCTGCCAAGGTCAAAGCAGTACAAGAAATGCCTGCGCCCAAAATTGAGAAGCAAGTCCGAGGTTTTCTTGGCTGGTTGAATTATATTTCCAGATTTATATCCCACATGACTGCCACATGTGCACCAATATTCAAGCTCCTCCAGAAAGATCAGCGTCATGATTGGACCGAGGATTTCCAGAAGGCGTTTGACAGTATCAAAGAGTATCTGTCCGAGCCTCCGATTTTGTCTCCGCCTGTGGAAGGGAGACCCTTGATTATATATCTGATTATTCTTGAAGACTCTATGGGTTGTGTATTGGGTCAGCAAGATGAATCAGGGAAGAAAGAATATGCCATATACTATCTGAGTAAGAAGTTCACTGATTGTGAGTCTCGATACTCAATGCTTGAAAAGACATGTTGTGCTTTGGCTTGGGCTGCTAAGCGCTTATGCCAGTATATGTTGAATCATATGACTTGGTTGATATCCAAAATGGATCCAATCAAGTATATCTTTGAGAAGCCTGCTTTAACTGGGAGGATTGCCCGTTGGCAGATGCTGTTGTCTGAGTATGACATTGAGTATCGAGCTCAGAAAGCTATTAAAGGTAGTATCTTGGCTGACCACTTGGCACATCAACCAATTGAGGATTATCAGTCAGTTCAGTACGACTTCCCAGATGAGGAGATTCTGTATTGAAGATGAAAGAATGCGATGAGCCTACGCTCGATGAAGGGCTAGAGCCTGGTTCCCGATGGAGCATGGTGTTTGATGGCGCTGTAAATCAATATGGAAATGGTATTGGGGCAGTGATTATTACTCCTCAGGGCACACATTTTCCTTTTACAGCAAGGCTAACTTTCAAATGCACGAATAATATGGCAAAGTATGAGGCCTGTATTATGGGTTTGGAAGAGTGTATTGATCTTAGGATCAAGCATCTTGATATTTATGGTGATTCGGCCCTTGTTGTTAATCAGATTAAGGGTGAATAGGAGATGAATCAGCCTGGCCTCATCCCATACAAAGATTATGCGAGGAGGATTTCAACTTTCTTTACCGAGGTTGACTTCCATCATATTCCTCGAGATGAGAATCGGATGGCAGATGCTCTTGCTACGCTTGCTTCGATGATTGTGGTGAAATTCTAGAATGAAGCCCCCAATATTACTGTGATGCGCTTGGATAGACCAGCTCACGTATTTGCAGTAGAGGAAGTAAAAGATGATAAGCCATGGTATTATGATATCAAATGTTTCCTTCAAAGTCAGCCTGGGGCATTTGTTAAAGATAAGAAGACTTTGAGGAGATTATCTAGTAGTTTCTACCTCAATGGTGATGTGCTTTATAAGAGGAATTTTGACATGGTTTTGCTCAGATGCGTGGATAGACATGAAGCAAACCTGTTGATGACTGAAGTCTATGAGGGTTCCTTTGGTACTCATTCCAATGGACATGCCATGGCCAAAAGGATGTTGAGAGCAGGCTACTATTGGCTGACAATGGAGTCTGACTGCTGCAAATATGTGAAGAAATGCCATAAGTGTCAGATTTATGCGGATAAGATTCATATTCCCCTGACACTTCTGAATGTGATTTCATCACCATGGCCTTTCTCTATGTGGGGAATTGACATGATTGGCATGATAGAGCCAAAGGCGTCCAACGGTCACAGATTTATTCTCGTAGTAATTGATTACTTCACCAAGTGGGTTGAAGCAGCATCATATGCAAACGTGACCAGGCAGGTGGTTGTGAAGTTTATCAAGAATCAACTCATATGCCGTTATGGTGTGCTAGACAAAATCATTACTGATAATGGATCTAACTTGAACAACAAGATGATGAAAGAGCTGTGTAGCGAGTTCAAGATTTCGCATCATAATTCTTCTCCCTATAGACCCAAGATGAATGGGGTTGTTGAAGCTGCTAACAAGAACATCAAGAAGATTATCCAGAAGATGGTTGTTACGTACAAAGGTTAGCATGAAATGCTGTCGTTTGCCTTGCATGGTTATCGTACATCTATCCGCACTTCAACAGGGGCAACCCATTTCTCCCTTGTGTATGGCATGGAGGTTGTGCTCCCCGTGGAGGTTGAGATCCTATCAATGAGAGTCTTGATGGAAGCCAAGTTGATTGAGGCTGAATGGGTTCAGAGTCGTTATGACCAGTTGAACTTAATTGAAGAGAAGAGATTGAATTCCATGTGTCATGGTTAGTTATATCAAAAAAGGATGAAGAAAGCCTTTGATAATAAGGTCAAGCCTCGTGTGTTCCGGGAAGGTGACCTCGTGCTCAAGAAAGTTTTGCCTTTCGCGCCCGATTCCAGGGGCAAGTGGACTCCAAACTATGAAGGTCCATATGTTGTTAAGAGAGCCTTTTCAGGCGGTGCTTTGATACTTACAACTATGGATGAGGAGGATTTCACTCGTCCTGTGAATTCAGATGCAGTCAAGAAGTACTTCGCCTAAAAATAAAAACAGAATAGCTCGCTAAGTTGAAAACCTGAAAGGGCGACTTAGGCAAAAATGAGCGTCTCGGTGGATTGAAAACCCGAAAGGGCGATCCAGGAAAAAGTTAGAGACATAAAAGAAAAATGAATATATATATCCCGCTAGATTGAGTACCTCACCCTGGGGCAATCTAGGCAAAAATTAGGGATTTGGCAAGTAACTGCATCCTGACAAGACTTTATTCTATCATCCATCTTCTGTCAAAGATTCTCGCTCAGTCATCGTCAACTGAAGCTTCAGATACATTGGATTCAGAGTTGGTGGAGAAATGGTCATTATGTTCAATGTAGCCTATTTCCAATATATATCACCAATTTCAAATTTGTAAAGATCCACGGAGTCTTTACATTTGCAGACTACCATTTCATCAAATAAATATGAGCCTTTATCCAATTCTTTGCACTCTTATTTGTTTCTGTTCAACAAATATTTGCATGTTTTAATTGATAAATATCATTGTTTTAAACAAATAAAGTTCTATAAACTGTTTTAAACAAAGTGAACATTCTCAAAGACTGAAAGGATAAATGGATTATCTTCAGTGCTCTCCCAAGGATAGTATGATCTCCAAAAGGGTAAGACATTTATTCATATTCCTAGCATACTTGTATCCTCTTCATCTTTCAGATTGTCTCCTCAGTGAGTGCAAGAGAAGGTAATACATCACCCAGATTCCCTGGAGAGTCTGAAGTTTGGTCTCAATCTTCTAGCTCCCTAGTGAGTCTGGATCTAGCATCGGTGTTTTATCAATTATATGGTTGTCATCCCTTGTTTGGATTGACCTAAAATCCCTTATAGATTGATAAATTGACGTGCTATCTTTTTCGATGAAGTTGGTATTCCCTCATTCAGATCGGAAACCTTCCGCAGAATGAGCAGGAAATCCCAGCATGAGTGGAATTTTCAACGAGTTGGTTTGTAGCTTATCCCCAATGGATTCACGTACATTGATCTCTGGCATGTTTGCCTACCGTTCATCCTCAGCAGGGTTACTCGCATTAGACTTCCCCAATTTGGTCATCAGCAGGTTTCTCCAGCTGATCGCCTACAAGTTATTCCCGGTTCAGTCATCAACAGTTGTTTCCCTAGTGGAGTTGCCTGATCGGAGCCTGATTGTTGTTACTTCCTCCTTCTTGGATAGTTTTCCTCCTAGCAGAGAGGGGGATGAAAATGTTTATTTCTCTATCCCCCAGCGGAGCGGTGTTTCTCTTCTCCTCGGTAGAGTTTGTTTCTCCAGCAGTATGAGGAATTGTGATGGTTTTTAGAACTTTTGTTCGGTGGTTATTCCCCGAAGGGTTTCTTATCTTTCCTAGGCTTTTCCCCAGTATAGTTACTTCTACAGTGGATCTTACCTGTGTTAAGCTCCCTAGTGGTGATTGAGTAGCTTCCCCAGTTGAGGTTTTATCTGATGTTAGTCTGGCGTTGGAACCTCTGAGGAGGATGTGTTGCCTTCTTCCCCAGTGGAGTGACTGGTTCTCCTTCTCCATAGCAGAGATGTTTCCTTCCGTGGTTGGAAGTGAATGTTGTTTGATGTGTTTCTGTTTGGTGGTTATTCCCCACAGAATTCCACATCACCCCCTGATAAGATCCCCAGTAGAGTTCTTTTATGATCTATCTTATCCTTGTCTCTGCGTACTATTGGAAGATCCCCAGCTTTGGTGATTGTGATCCCTTACTTATTCCCAACAGTAGTCTCTGATCCTCGGTGAACCTGCTTGTTCCCCTAGCAGTGGTCTTTGTCCCTGGAAGCCGCTCCGCTCGATCCTCAGCGATGATTGGTTTCCTGGTATTTGTTGCCCCCACCAGATTGAATGTTCTCCAGTGGGCCTGGCTTTCTCTTTTGAGATGCAGTACCGGATGTCTGTCCATTGATTCTTGGACCTGTTTGTCTT
Organism: Lathyrus oleraceus; assembly: GCF_024323335.1. Taxonomy (NCBI): domain Eukaryota; kingdom Viridiplantae; phylum Streptophyta; class Magnoliopsida; order Fabales; family Fabaceae; genus Lathyrus; species Lathyrus oleraceus. Next base: position 525,660,791 of record NC_066581.1, read on the forward strand.
AGATATGTCTGTTTGTCAGCATTAATCATACATAAACCACACATATACATGCGTAATTAACATTCAGATATTCATGTTGCATTCTTTGCCATATATCTTTGTTTGTTATCTCCTGCTATTTGGTGGTACATATTTCCCCAAGCAGATGATTGTGTCTGATCTCTCCATATAGAGTCAGCCCCATAGGCAGAAAGTGTCTATCCTTTCTCCCATATTCCCCATTGAGTCATGTCCTTGTGGATGATTATTATTTCAGTTTCCTCCCAAAACATGTATTGGGATGGAATTTCTCCCCTGAGTTTGTGTCCTTATTGTGTTGAGTCTTGTTTCCTTGTGTCTCTCTAGTTTGTTCCTAGATTGACTACTCTTATTATTTCCCCTGCAGTTCCCTATGGTTCGGGTGACCAATTTCTCAATAAACGATAATTGTTCATTCTCTCCCCAGTGGATGTTGTGGCCTTCTACCCAGTAACCGGTAGTTGTAAGTCCTATTTCTGTGGTTTTCTACCCAATAACCAGTAGTTGTAAACCCCATTTCTTCCCCTTGTAGAGTTAACCCTTACTCGTTGTTCATCCTAACCGATGACGGTTACTCTCTTCGGTGGTTTTCTACCCAGTAACGGGTAGATGTAATCCCCTCCTTGTTGGTTATCTTTATCCAATATTCGGTATTGATATTCCTTCGTTTTGAGTATATCTCCTAGTAACCGGTGATATATCTCTCGGATAATTGCTCTGATTAAGCAATTTATCCCCAGCGAGTCATATTTCATTTACCCTTGTTTGGTAATGATCGTTTCTCCCTTGATTGGTCATCATTTTATACCCAGTAGCCGGTATCCCTATGTCCTTTCTTTTCGGTCGATTTATCCTTTATTAACCCAGTAACCGGTTGTGGATAGTCTTCCATGCGAGTATGTTATCTATGTTCTGACGGTAATAGATAATATATCTCATGCGCTCTTCATTCGAAGTCTTTTTCTTCCCCAGTTGAGTAAGATTCGTATTTCCTTATGGAATCGAATGCCCATCCTGTAGTCGAGTTTGCTTTTTCAGCCCTCCTTTCGGATGATGAGTGTCTTAGAAATATTCCCCAATTCACACCTGGTTGGTCACCTATTATATGCCCAGTAACTGGTATCCCTGGTGTTCCTTCCTTTCTGCTCCCTATTATGACTTTTTGTCCCCTGTGGAGTCAGATTTTCCTGAGTTGGAATATACCTTTTAGGTCTTCCTCAGATGTTTTGGAGGATTGATATCTCTCACCCTTATACCGGTCTTAGATATTCATTCGCCCCGAGCGTGTTGTTCTCCCACCCTCATACCGGTGATTTGATCACATGTCTCTTTGAGCTTATTACCCAGTAACCAGTAATTCCTCATTTGTTTCTTCCTCAGCTGAGTCCTTTGTGGATGTTCCCAGCCTGAGTCCCTTAGCGGATTTTCCCCATCCGAGCCCGGATTTTTATCCAAAGTATCCTTTATGGATAGTTTGTTGTATTGGCATATTCCCCAATACATGCATCTTTGCGTCAGCTCGAGTCTTTCCATTGATTTATTTTCATGGAATCCCTTAGTGTCTCCCAGCAAGTTTCAAATCGTGACCTGTTCACGCATTTTATCCCCAGTAAAGTCCCCAGAGTCTCTGTCCCATTTCTGAGTGTATTACTTATATGGATTTTCAGTTTCTCATTATTTCTTTTTCCTTTGTGGACATATATCCCCACAGAGTATTAACTTTTGCATACATACATTTGCATCATGAGGTCTCTTAGGGACCAAAATTCGTCTCTTTGTTATTATTTAAGCCCATTCTACCTCGTTGAGACGAATATTTTAACCTTCATATCTCCGGCTAGAATGACCTTAAATAGGGGCATCTGTAAGACCCCAATTTTGACCCTAAGATCCCTCATGGCATCATATCATTGCACATTGCATTTGCCTGAAGGATCATAGCATCTTGGCTCTTTAACCCTAGGGTTGGGACTTGTGAGAATTAGTTTGAGACCACAAAGCATGCTTGAATTGTATATTATTGCTTTTCTTATTTTGTTTACTAAGCAAAAGCACAAAAATATGTCACTAACTTGTTTTGTTTTGAAGCTTGAGCAATCATGTGATCCAAGGCTCCTAGGAGGCCCCTATGCTCAAAGAATGGCCAAATAAAGTTGAAAGCAAGCATGACAATGGTTACCAAAGCCATCAATCATCATATATGCCTCTAAAGTATCTCAATTTGCCAATTTGATCAAGATAAACCAAAGGGCTTGAGGATTGTTTCCCAAGGAAACCCTAATTCATCTGTGTATTGACTGTGCCTTGCTCATGAAGAAACCTCAACCCATGATCAAATACAATCAAGTTAAGTTCTTTCATTCATAATTTTATGAATATATAAGCTTATGTGATTTTCGTCAATCATTCATTCATCCAGATTTGAAGTTTGGACTTGAGAAGTTGATCAGTCAATTCATCTAACTATTTTGAAATCCATTGAGACCTAACTTTTGATGTGTTTGTCAAATGAATATGACCCCAAGAGAAAACATGTTCTTAAAAACCATATGAACAACTTTCATGTTCATCAAAAATTCATTTAAAACTTGTAAGGTCATCATTAATTTCAAAACATTATAGGTCATTTTGACTGAAACCCTAATTTTGGGTCAACTTCCCAAGGACCTAACTCCTTCATTTTTCATGATTTTGAGGTGGGACAAAATTCATTGGAAGGTTTAAGATGTCTACTTCAAGTGTTATGTTGGAAAAAATTTCATAATCCTAAAAGAAATACATGTGATAATACAAAACATTATAAGTCACTTTGGACCAAAGTCATTGAAATGTGAAAAGGTCCAACTTCAAGTGCCCATAACTTCCTCATCAAAAATCCAAATTATGAAAAATATAAGTCCAAATTGATTGTATTGAAAATACCTATAACTTGTATGTTGAAGGTTCTTCATTTGAGGCTTGCACAATTGAAACAGAAGGGCTTGAAGTTGGTCCATTTTGGCAAAATTTCCATATACATGTTTTGCACCTTGAACTTCATGATCAGTTTTCAATATTTTACCAACTCCAAGTGAATTTTTGTTCAACATAACATTTGTTCCTCATGTCAAGACCTTTCCAACCATTACCCACATGCCTATGTTTCAATTTTTCAAATGGTATTTTCGAAGAGGAGAAGTTTTGGTTCCAATTATGCATAACATGTGAAAACTTCTTGCACACCACATTGCCTTGCCATGTACACGTCCAAATTCATTTGTTTCATCATCAGCATGCAAAACCAATCAAGTTTGGGCCTCCCATGTGCCTGTACAGGCCCATGCATGGAGGACCCAACTTCACATGCACACGGATTCCTCATGCAATGCAACACCCTTGGCTATAAATAGAAGCTTCATTTCACTTCATTTGGCAACCTAAAGGCGCCTGAAGTTCTGCACAAGTGAAATCCGAACCTCCATTAAAAGGAATTCTGAGTTTTCTTTTTCATTTCAAGTTCAATTTTCAACTTCATTGGTTGATCTTTGAACTTCAATTCCTAAACCTTGCTTCCTTGACACCTCAAGAACAAGCTGCATCAAAGAATTGGAGTGGATCTATCATTGAAAAGATGCACTTCAAAGGTTGTTGTTCAAACTGTTTTCATTCGAAACCCCTTGGATATTGATCATTTCTTGCATTGCTTGGTACCTCTGAAGTCGTCATGTGAGAGGCAATTGTTTTGAGCTTTTAATTTCATGAATTGAATAAGTTCATTTTGAACACCACAAATTTCCATCTCAGATTTCTCTCTATATAGAAATCTTAAGTGGAAACCAAGGGTACAGGGGTGATGTACATCACCCCAACTTTCTATTGATGTATGGATCGTGCATTTTAATTAAGGTTTTGAAACCTAAAAAAATTGACCGGAACTGTGAGTCTCGCCGGAGAAGACGGTGGTTTCCACCACCGTCCCCACGTGGACGAGTTCATGGCTATTGGATATGTTACTTATGATTTAATCTGGACCCTTGGTTGTCATGACTTGTTTTAATACTTTGTGTTACGCGTTTGACCAAGCCCTACCATGCGCGCGGGTCTCCCAGCCTTGTGATCAGCCACGTCAATTAATGAAGTGGGATCCAAGCGCTGTGGATTTTTGTTATTTTTAATTTCTGATTTTATTTTCTTTTATTCCAATTATTTTTGAAAATTCATAACTTCTTTATTTGGAATCACAAAAATATGGGACCAATTGCAAAAAAAATTCTCTTAAATTCTAGTTTCTAAAAATGATTTTTAATTATTTTTGTGATTTCATTTAATATTTTTTATGAATTTTCTCTTTTCTGGTTATTTTTAATTCATTTAAAATACTTTCCAATATTCAAAAATGCCAAAAATATTTTCTTAACATCTTTGAATTATGATGGATCTATGAAAAATATTCTCATCAATTTCTTAATTGATTTGAGATTTATTTGAGATTTTAATTCAATTGTTTTATTTTTCTCTTCATTTTTAATTGTTTAAAATTAGTTTCCGTTTTCAAAAAATGATGAAAATTTTTGTCAAACCTTGTTTGACCATGTTGAACTTATGATGATCCAATTGGACTTTTCCAAGTTGATTTGAATTGGATTTGAAGTTTGACCTTTATTTGTTTATTTTAATTCAAGTATTATTTTAATTTCAAAAAATACCAAAAATATTTTTATTGCTTCTTGACTTCTAAGCTTCATCTCACTTCTGTTTACCATTGATTGATGTTGATTCCATTCATGTTTGATCAATGTGTGTTGGTTATGTCATTTGAATTTCAATTATGTACATTCCATTTCTTCTTCTTCTTCTTCTTTTTTCTTTTTGATCAATGAGTTAATGATTGGTGGTTAGCCTTGACATATGAGGGGCTTAACCTTCTTTGATCCAAATCAAATTCATCTTGATCAAAGATCAAGTGAATTGCTTTGCATTAGAGATAGGTTGCTTCTTGGTCAAGCAAAAAACCTAAATCCATACAAGATCATTCTTCTTTTCTTTTGGCATGACAAGTTGTAGGAGCTTGGCTTACTAGTCATGGTCTCTAACTTGTGTTTGTCGCCTATAGTTTTATTCACCGACCTCAGATAGGTGTGACTACTACATTAGTCCACTTACGATTGCTTAACATAGCGCTAAATTGCCTTATGGCACACTAACACTAATTACTAATTACTAACTTTTAATTCAAGCATTTAATTCTTGCAATTTACATTAATGCAATTTATTTTCTTGCTCATTAATTCATTTGCCTTTGCCCTTTGCTCACTTGAGCTCATGTTTATGTTTATGCAATTTTCCTTTTCCTCACTTGAGCATATTATTGTGTATATATTATTGCCTTGTGTTTGTTTTGTTTTGTTTGTGTGAACCCAATGCAAAATGGAGAAAGGACTTAGATTTAGGACCTTACCTATGCTAATGGAGTTTGAAGAGCAACTAGGCCTCATGCCTTTAGAATGCTAAAATTGTCAAAGAGCAACTAGGCCTCATGCCTTTAGAATGCTTAATCTTGAAGATAACATTGAAAGGACCCCCTAATTATAAACTCACTCTTTTCCATTCTTTATTTGCATTGTGGAACTTTTTGATTTGTGTGTTCTTGTGTGATAGGGATCCTAAACTTGAGCCAATTAGAAGAGCCATTGTCATGGACATCCAAGATAAGAGATACAAAAGCCAATTGGAAGATTCCTAGGAGCTTGATTGATTGTTTGCTTGATTGCTTGAGTTATTTGCTTATTGCTTGCTAAATCCAAAGGAATGGAGTAACTTGGATCATCTTTATGATCTCAAGAAGGGAACTCCAAGTGGTTTTATTTCTCTTCCCTCATCTTTGCATGTTTATGACCTAGCCATTCTCTTCTTCTCTCCACTCTAACCCAAGCCAACTTTTCTTGTGCAAAAATTAGCATTGTTTTCAAAATTAGAAACCTAGGCATTATGCCTTTGATTTTTCAAACTCTTTTCATAACACTTATTTCGAATTGAATCCTAAGTCAACTTTGACCTTATTTTGTGAATACTTTTCATTTGTAAATACAACTCACTCAATTGTTTTTATGGTTCCAATGACCATTTGTGTTAAAGCTTTTCATAAACATTAGCTATTAGGTTTGAGTTATCCTAGAAGTTGATATAATACTGACCTATATCCTTAGTGATGGACTATAAGTCTTCCATGCTTATTATAGAGTTAACCCCTCACTAGCATGTTGAAGCTCTCCTCACATGGTGGATTTGTGGTTTTAGGTTGAGGTTTATCCCTTTGATAACAAAAGACCTTAAGGCTTTTGACCAATCAATTCACCAACTTCTTTTGAGATTTTTATCCCGAACTACGAGGTTTTGATCCTACCTTTTTAAGATGGTACGTAGGCAATGGGATTATCCATTCAAAAACAAAATTGTAAATAAATTGTATATTCTTTTCTCATCTCCCCAATCATGTTTGCACAAATATTTTTCACAAATACCAACCTACCTTACAACATTTGTAAAAAGGGCTCCCTTAGAGTACTAAGGATGTTTTGGGTGCTTAAAACCTTCCCATTGCATAACCAACCCCCTTACCCAGATATCTAACATTTTTATTAGCTTTTGATTTGATAAAACTTCTCGGTTTTTGTTTGCTTTCTAACCTTTCCTTTGGATAAATAGAAGTGCGGTGGCGACTCGAATTGTATGATTTACTTTTGATTTAGTCAATAAATCTAAAGGTAACGAATACCCCGTTACATAATGCAATCTCAATCTTCTCATATTTGGTTTTAAATTCCTATTTTGTTTGACATGCCTTTATTGTTTATGGAAATATAGAGGTGGATAGTCCCCTTATTATGGTTCTGGTTACAAGTATAACCTTATCTTCAACATAGTATTTTCTTGAAACAACGTTAATGGTGTTTTATTAAGTGTATCATTATTTTAAATTGACATATCACTTGTTAATTGCATGTAAGTGATACTTTTATCTTTGAAAATTTTAAGTTTGAAATGCACAAGATTATCATACAACTTCAATTCGGAATGCCAATTTGTTAACATTCGTTTTTAGGTTTATTAAGAATCTGTTATAAACATCGACAACTGAATATTTCATGTATTGTCTTGACAATTTAAAAAAAGAAGCTTCTATATAAATGTTGGAAATTAACGATAAATCAATTAGACAAATAAGTCTCATTTCATTTATGAAAGAAACTTTCAAGTCGAACAAAATGCAAATATATGCAGAAAATTTGTCAAGGTAACAATTCTGTTATGCTTGGAGTTTCTAAATAGATGATATTGAATGTAGAAATTATATGACTGATACAAAGATACAGAAGTGATATTTTTTAAATATTTATTATTTTTATAGAAAAATTAAAATGTTTGGGGTGAGAGAGGCTCTCGACCTCAGAATAACTAAGAAGCTGCAACTACCCGTATAATATATATCTAGAATAATATCATACAAGTGTTAAATCTTGGTACTGTCACAACATAAGTGCCTAATGGCATCAATATATATACATGTCCAAACTAAAACATCAATGGAACATGTTATACAATAATGCCTAAACAATAAAAATCTAAGAACTATGTACAATATCTTCATTGCACACAACTCCACAACAGAAGATTATAATGAACAGCAACCCTTGAAACATCCATAACAGTTTCTCTTAGATTCAACCTGTAAAGAATACCTGAAAAATAACAACAATAATGGGATGAGATAATAATCTCAGTGAGTTCTCCTATCCTATGGGTCCACTCGGCTCTACAGGTTATTCTAATCGATATTCAACTCCTATCCAACTCAAGTCAACAAGGGAACGAAGACTTGAGGGATGGGGAAACTATCTCGCAATTGTATGGCAACATGCATCTGAGTTCTCATAACTCAACCACGATCATTATTCAGATCACGAAACATCAATTCCCGATCGGACTTACGTCTAAGCCAGGCCCGGTTCATGCATGCTCGTATGATTCGACTTTCGCGGTGGATATCCGGTCCCCCTATGGGACTTAAACCCACTATTGAGAACCATCACTCGTATGGGACTTTACCCACTTTGAGTCTCTTTCACCGTATGGGCCTTATCCCACTTTGGTGTCCACCTTTCCCCCATGTCCGCCATGGTTGGGGCTCAAACCCAATTGAGGCTCGAATCATTGGTCCCACATCCCAATGCTTACACGTCTAAGCATACCAATAGAGATGTGTACCACCACAGAAAACCACACATTCTGAATACATGATCGGTTCCACAAAACATTGGTTCCACGAACCATAACAAATTCATCAATCATAGGTGACTTCATTCACCATAATACACAAATAATAACATGGCATGTTCCATACAATGCGTCTCATTCTTAATCATGGTAACAATTCGTCCACGACCTCACATAAGCGTCGTACGAATGAATACCGTATTCTCATACATGTATCTCACATGTTCCATAACCTAGATTATCTTTCTAAGTTATTAATCAAATTATTCTTCTAGGTTTCCTCACTCATCTTTGTAAGGTTTTTAATCATGTTATTTCACCTTCCACATAACAACAATATTTAATTTTCATCATGATAAAATTCATGGCATTTATAAATCACATACTATTCTATAACATGGAACAATAATAATAGTCCTTTACGTTATCTTTAGTCATGTTATTTCACAATCAACCATATCAACCATGTTTAACACCCATCAAAATAAAATTCATAGAATTTGTAAGACGCATAATACACTATAATATGATATCATAATAATAGCCTTTTTCATTATCTTACTAACGCATCCGTCCGCATCCAAAACGGAGTTATAACGCTCAATTAATTCATTAATCTATCTTAATCAAGATTTAGATTAATATTTATTCATTGCATAAGCATTCAACAACAACCTCTCTAGCCTAGTGGTAAGGCATGTACAGTTTCAAGGAGGTCTTGGGTTTGAACCCCCTTGCTGACATATTCTATAAGCTATTGCTTCAAATTTCATATGATGAATTCTATGAGTTTGTTTGAACAAGTCGACAAATTTTTTCTTTTCTTTTTTTACTTTTTAGAAATACAAAAATTAAAACCAAGTATGAATTGTGAAATTTTTAAGAGTAATTTCAAAATGAAATCTTTATTAGGAAAATTTGAAAACTAAAATATGGAAAGAACAACCAATGGGAAAATAGGAAATACATAAAGCTTTTTTTGAGTGTGAAAATTAAAACACTTTCATCAAATAAGTCGAATCCTTGCAATGAGACATAAACTTGTTATTCGTTGGTACAGTAGTTTTGTGGCCTGTGCCTTTAAAATATTTATTTTCTCCAATGATTGGGCTATGCAGTTCAAAACATTTCATCATCATCACTACTTTTTTCTTCTTTCTCTTTCTCATCCTTTCTTTAGCGAGTTTTCCTTCTCAGTTTTTTCTAATGGTGTTCTTTAATTTTGGGGGTTTTAATTTGTGATTTTAATGGGAGAGATTAAACTTAAATAGAATGAGTTTTTAATATTTCACATATTAGAGTAACCCTAGATTTTGATTGTGTCCTTGTTATTATAGATTGTGTCATTTTCTAAATGATAATGGTTATTATAGATTTACGTCTTTCTTTATATGGCTCTAGATTGTTCGTAGTTTCTCAAGTGTGTTTTTGTATATTTATAACGTTTTTACATTCTCTATTGTATTGTTACAACCAAACTGTGATAGCATTAGTTATAAGAGTTTATGTTAATTAATTTTATTCATTCCTGCTATATATATATATATATATATATATATATATATATATATATATATATATATATATATATATATATATATATATATATATATGTATATATATATATATATATATGACTTTTTTTACTCTATGTGATGCATTGGCTACTAATGCAGTCTCAATCTTCTCATATTTGGTTTTAAATTCCTATTTTTTTTGACATGCCTTTATTGTTTATGGAAATATTGAGGTGGATAGTCCCCTTATTATGGTTCTGGTTACAAGTATAACCTTATCTTCAACATAGTATTTTCTTGAAACAACGTTAATGGTGTTTTATTAAGTGTATCATTATTTTAAATTGAAATATCACTTGTTAATTGCATGTAAGTGATACTTTTATCTTTGAATATTATAAGTTTGAAATGCACAAGATTCTCATACAACTTCAATTCGGAATGCCAATTTGTTAACATTCATTCTTAGGTTTATTAAGAATCTGTTGTAAACATCGACAACTGAATATTTCATGTATTATCTTGACAATTTCAAAAAGGAAGATTCTATAAATATGTTGGAAATTAAGGATAAATCAATTAGACAAACAAGTCTCATTTCATTTATGAAAGAAACTTTCAAGTCGAACAAAATGCAAATATATGCAGAAAATTTGTCAAGGTAACAATTCTGTTATGCTTGGAGTTTCTAAATAGATGATATTGAATGTAGAAATTATATGACTAATACAAAGATACATAATTGATATTTTTTAAATCTTTATTATTTTTACAGAAAAAATAAAATGTTTGGGGTGAGAGAGGCTCCCGACCTCAGGATAACTCAGAAGCTATGAGACCTACGCGCTAGCCAACTGCGCCACCACCCCTTTGATAAAAATTTAAAATTACAAATTATATAAAATTTGATATGTAAAATTGAATTAAATGCAGAACAAATTAAGAAAGTAGTTATTAACTTACAAAAGTAAGAAAGTATCAAAGAATAATATAAATTGATTAGAAGTAAAAAAGAATTTAATACACCAAATGAAATATATTGACATAAAATGAGGAAAGGAGAACTTAAATAACATGAGAAAAAGATTAACAAAACTAATTCGGAAAGATAAAATCAAATTGAAAGAAAATAATGAATATGACTTGCAACCCTCTGCAGATAATATATAATTGTATCAGAGATGTGATATCTAAAGTGTTAAGCAGTCTCTTAAATAAAATCATCGGCAACTGTTTATACGAGGGAAACTCACAGTGGATGATATCTTGCATGCATTCCATCTAACATAATTCTATAATTTTATTTTAAAACTGAATCTCAAGGTTATTCATTGCTACTCGACAATAGAAACTTCTGCTTCAAATTTCATATGTTGAATTCTATGAGTTTGTTTGAACAAGTCGACAATTTTTTTCTTTTCTTTTTTTACTTTTTAGAAATACAAAAAATAAAACCAGTTATGAATCGTGAAATTTTTAAGAGTAATTTCCAATTGAAATATTTATTAGGAGCATTTGAAAACTAAAATATGAAAAGAACTTAAAGATGTATTGCTTTACAAAATTTTCTTTTACTTTTTAAAATAGAAAGCATGCAGAAATACTATAAGTTATAATCAATGGGAAAATAGGAAATACATACAACTTTTTTTTAGTGTGAAAATGAAAACACTTTCATCAAATAAGTTGAATCCTTGCAATGAGACATAAACTTGTTATTCGTTGGTACAATAGTTTTGTGGCCTGTGCCTTTAAAATATTTATTTTCTCCAATGAATGGGCTATGCAGTTCAAAACATTTCATCTTCATCACTATTTTGTTCTTCTTTCTCTTTCTCGTCCTTTCTTTAGCGAGTTTTCCTTCTCAGTTTCTTCTAATGCTGTCTTTTGATTTTGGGGGTTTTAATTTGTGATTTTAATGGGAGAGATTAAACTTAAATAGAATGAGTTTTTAATATATTTCACATATTAGAGTAACCCTAGATTTTGATTGTGTCCTTGTTATTATAGATTGTGTCATTTTCTAATTGATAATGGTTATTATAGATTTACGTCTTTCTTTATATGGCTCTAGATTGTTCGTAGTTTCTCAAGTGTGTTTTTGTATATTTATAACGTTTTTACATTCTCTATTGTACTGTTAGAACCAAACTGTGATAGCATTAGTTATAAGAGTTTATGTTAATTAATTTTATTCATTCCTGCTATATATATATGACTTTTTTTACTCTATGTGATGCACTGGCTACTAATGCAGTCTCAATTTTCTCATATTTGGTTTTAAATTCCTATTTTGTTTGACATGCCTTTATTGTTTATGGAAATATTGAGGTGGATAGTCCCCTTATTATGGTTCTGGTTACAAGTATAACCTTATCTTCAACATAGTATTTTCTTGAAACAACGTTAATGGTGTTTTATTAAGTGTATCATTATTTTAAATTAAAATATCACTTGTTAATTGCATGTAAGTGATACTTTTATCTTTGAATATTATAAGTTTGAAATGCACAAGATTCTCATACAACTTCAATTCGGAATGCCAATTTGTTAACATTCATTTTTAGGTTTATTAAGAATCTCTTATAAACATCGACAACTGAATATTTCATGTATTATCTTGACAATTTCAAAAAGGAAGATTCTATATAAATGTTGGAAATTAAGGATAAATCAATTAGACAAACAAGTCTCATTTCATTTATGAAAGAAACTTTCAAGTCGAACAAAATGCAAATATATGCAGAAAATTTGTCAAGGTAACAATTCTGTTATGCTTGGAGTTTCTAAATAGATGATATTGAATGTAGAAATTATATGACTAATACAAAGATACATAATTGATATTTTTTAAATCTCTATTATTTTTATAGAAAAAATAAAATGTTTGGGGTGAGAGAGGCTCTCGATCTCAAGATAACTCAGAAGCTATGAGACCTACGCGCTAGCCAACTGCGCCACCACCCCTTTGATAAAAATTTAAAATTAAAATTATATAAAATTTGATATGTAAAATTGAATTAAATGCAGAACAAATTAAGAAAGTAGTTATTAACTTACAAAAGTAAGAAAGTTTCAAAGAATAATATAAATTGATTAGAAGCAAAAAAGAATTTAATACACCAAATGTAATATATTGACATAAAATGAGGAAAGGAAAACTTAAATAACATGAGAAAAAGATTAACAGAACTAATTCGGAAAGATAAAATCAAATTGAAAGAAAATAATGAATATGACTTGCAACCCTTTGCAGATAACATATAATTGTATCAGAGATGTGATATCTAAAGTGTTAAGCAGTCTCTTAAATAAAATCATCGGCAACTATTTATACGAGGGAAACTCACCGTGGATGATTTTTTGCATGCATTCCATCTAACATAATTCAATAATTTTATTTTAAAACTGAATCTTAAGGTTATTCATTGCTACTCTACAAAAGAAACTTCTGCTTCAAATTTCATATGTTGAATTCTATGAGTTTGTTTGAACAAGTCGACTATTTTTTTCTTCTCTTTTTTTACTTTTTAGAAATACAAAAATTAAAACCAAGTATGAATCGTGAACTTTTTAAGAGTAATTTTCAATTGAAATCTTTATTAGGAGTATTTGAAAACTAAAATATGGAAAGAACTTAAGGAGTATTGCTTTACAAAATTTTCTTTTACTTTTTGAAATAGAAAGCATGCAACAAACAATATAAATTATAATCAATGGGAAAATAGGAAATACATAAAACTTATTTTTAGTGTGAAAATGAAAACACTTTCATCAAATAAGTCGAATCCTTGCAATGAGACATAAACTTGTTATTCGTTGGTAATTTAGTTTTGTGGCCTGTGCCTTTGAAATATTTATTTTCTCCAATGATCGGGCTATGCAGTTCAAAACATTTCATCTTCATCACTATTTTGTTCTTCTTTCTCTTTCTCATCCTTTCTTTAGCGAGTTTTCCTTCTCAGTTTCTTCTAATGCTGTCTTTTGATTTTGGGGTTTTAATTTGTGATTTTAATGGGAGAGAATAAACTTAAATAGAATGAGTTTTTTATATTTCACATATTAGAGTAACCCTAGATTTTGATTGTGTCCTTGTTACTATAAATTGTGTCATTTTCTAATTGATAATGCTTATTATAGATTTACGTATTTCTTTATATGGCTCTAGATTGTTCGTAGTTTCTCAAGTGTGTTTTTGTATATTTATAACTTTTTTTACATTCTCTATTATACTGTTACAACCAAACTGTGATAGCATTAGTTATAAGAGTTTATGTTAATTAATTTTATTCATTCCTGCTATATATATATATAAGACTTTTTTTACTCTATGTGATGCACAGGCTACTAATGCAGTCTCAATCTTCTCATATTTGGTTTTAAATTCCTATTTTGTTTGACATGCCTTTATTGTTTATGGAAATATTGAGGTGCATAGTCCCCTTATTATGGTTCTGGTTACAAGTATAACCTTATCTTCAACATAGTATTTTCTTGAAACAACGTTAGTGGAGTTTTATTAAGTGTATCATTATTTTAAATTGAAATATCACTTGTTAATTGCATGTAAGTGATACTTTTATCTTTGAATATTATAAGTTTGAAATGCACAAGATTCTCATACAACTTCAATTCGGATTGCCAATTTGTTAACATTCATTTTTAGGTTTATTAAGAATCTGTTATAAACATCGACGACTGAATATTTCATGTTTTATCTTTACAATTTCAAAAAGGAAGATTCTATATAAATGTTGGAAATTAACGATAAATCAATTAGACAAACAAGTCTCATTTCATTTATGAAAGAAACTTTCAAGTCGAACAAAATGCAAATATATGCAGAAAATTTGTCAAGGTAACAATTCTGTTATGCTTGGAGTTTCTAAATAGATGATATTGAATGTAGAAATTATATGACTGATACAAAGATACATAATTGATATTTTTTAAATCTTTATTATTTTTACTGAAAAATTAAAATGTCTGGGGTGAGAGAGGCTCTCGACCTCAGGATAACTCAGAAGCTATGAGACCTACGCGCTAGCCAACTGCGCCACCACCCCTTTGATAAAAATTTAAAATTACAATTTAATTAAATTTGTTATAGAAAATTGAATTAAATGCAGAACAAATTAAGAAAGTAGTTATTAACTTACAAAAGTAAGAAAGTATCAAAGAATAATATAAATTGATTAGAAGTAAAAAAGAATTTAATACACCAAATGAAATATATTGACATAAAATGAGGAAAGGAAAACTTAAATAACATGAGAAAAAGATTAACAAAACTAATTCGGAAAGATAAAATAAAATTGAAAGAAAATAATGAATATGACTTGCAACCCTTTGCAGATAATATATAATTGTATCAGAGATGTGATAGTGTTAAGCAGTCTCTTAAATAAAATCATCGGCAACTATTTATACGAGGGAAACTCACAGTGGATGATTTCTTGCATGCATTCCATCTAACATAATTCTATAATTTTATTTTAAAACTGAATCTTAAGGTTATTCATTGCTACTCGACAAAAGAAACTTCTACTTCAAATTTCATATGTTGAATTCTATGAGTTTGTTTGAACAAGTCGACAAATTTTCTCTTTTTTTTTTTTACTTTTTAGAAATACAAAAATTAAAACCAAGTATGAATCCTGAAATTTTTAAGAGTAATTTCCAATTGAAATCTTTATTAGGAGTATTTGAAAACTAAAATATGGAAAGAACTTAAAGATGTATTGCTTTACAAAATTTTCTTTTACTTTTTAAAATAGAAAGCATGCAGAAAACACTATAAGTTATAATCAATGGGAAAATAGGAAATACATAAAACTTATTTTTAGTGTGAAAATGAAAACACTTTCATCAAATATGTCGAATCCTTACAATGAGACATAAAATTGTTATTCGTTGGTACAATAGTTTTGTGGCCTGTGCCTTTAAAATATTTATTTTCTCCAATGATCGGCTATGCAGTTCAAAACATTTCATCTTCATCACTATTTTTTTCTTCTTTCTCTTTCTCATCCTTTCTTTAGCGAGTTTTCCTTCTCAGTTTCTTCTAATGCTGTCTTTTGATTTTGGGGGCTTTAATTTGTGATTTTAATGTGAGAGAATAAACTAAAATAGAATGAGTTTTTAATATTTCACATATTAGAGTAACCCTAGATTTTTATTGTGTCCTTCTTATTATAGATTTTGTCATTTTCTAATTGATAATGCTTATTATAGATTTACGTCTTTCTTTATATGGCTCTAGATTGTTCGTAGTTTCTCAAGTGTGTTTTTGTATATTTATAACTTTTTTTACATTCTCTATTGTACTGTTAGAACCAAACTGTGATACCATTAGTTGTAAGAGTTTATGTTAATTAATTTTATTCATTCCTGCTATATATATATATATATATGACTTTTTTTACTCTACGTGATGCACTGGCTACTAATGCAGTCTCAATCTTCTCATATTTGGTTTTAAATTCCTATTTTGTTTGACATGCCTTTATTGTTTATGGAAATATTGAGGTGGATAGTCCCCTTATTATGGTTCTGGTTACAAGTATAACCTTATCTTCAACATAGTATTTTCTTGAAACAACGTTAATGGTGTTTTATTAAATGTATCATTATTTTAAATTGAAATATCACTTGTTAATTGCATGTAAGTGATACTTTTATCTTTAAATATTAGAAGTTTGAAATGCACAAGATTCTCATACAACTTCAATTCGGAATGCCAATTTGTTAACATTCATTTTTAGGTTTATTAAGAATCTGTTATAAACATCGACAATTGAATATTTCATGTATTGTCTTGACAATTTAAAAAAGGAAGATTCTATATAAATGTTGGAAATTAACGATAAATCAATTAGACAAACAAGTCTCATTTCATTTATGAAAGAAACATTCAAGTCGAACAAAATGCAAATATATGCAGAAAATTTGTCAAGGTAATAATTCTGTTATCCTTGGAGTTTCTAAATAGATGATATTGAATGTAGAAATTATATGACTGTTACGAAGATACATAATTGATATTTTTTAAATCTTTATTAGTTTTTACAGAAAAATTAAAATGTTTGGGGTGAGAGAGGCTCTCAACCTCAGGATAACTCAGAAGCTATAAGACCTACGCGCTAGCCAACTGTGCCACCACCCCTTTGTTAAAAATTTAAAATTACAAATTATATAAAATTTGATATGTAAAATTGAATTAAATGCAAAGCAAATTAAGAAAGTAGTTATTAACTTACAAAAGTAAGAAAGTTTCAAAGAATAATATAAATTGATTAGAAGTAAAAAAGAATTTAATACACCAAATGAAATGTATTGACATAAAATGAGGAAAGGAAAACTTAAATAACATGAGAAAAAGATTAACAAAACTAATTTGGAAAGATAAATTCAAACTGAAATAAAATGATGAATATGACTTGCAACCCTTTGCAGATAATATATAATTGTATCAGAGATGTGATATCTAAAGTGTTAAGCAATCTCTTAAATAAAATCATCGGCAACTATTTATACGAGGGAAACTCACAGTGGATGATTTCTTGCATGCATTCCATCTAACATAATTCTATAATTTTATTTTAAAACTGAATCTTAAGGTTATTCATTGCTACTCGACAATAGAAACTTCTGCTTTAAATTTCATATGTTGAATTCTATGAGTTTGTTTGAACAAGTCGACAAATTTTTTCTTTTCTTTTTTTACTTTTTAGAAATACAAAAATTAAAACCAAGTATGAATCGTGAAATTTTTAAGAGTAATTTCCAAATGAAATCTTTATTAGGAGTATTTGAAAACTAAAATATGGAAAGAACTTAAAGATGTATGGCTCTACAAAATTTTCTTTTACTTTTTAAAATAGAAAGCATGCAGAAAACACTATAAGTTATAATCAATGGGAAAATAGGAAATACATAAAGCTTTTTTTGAGTGTGAAAATGAAAACACTTTCATCAAATAAGTCGAATCCTTGCAATGAGACATAAACTTGTTATTCGTTGGTACAGTAGTTTTGTGGCATGTGCCTTTAAAATAATTATTTTCTCCAATGATTGGGCTATGCAGTTCAAAACATTTCATCATCATCACTACTTTTTTCTTCTTTCTCTTTCTCATCCTTTCTTTAGCGAGTTTTCCTTCTCAGTTTTTTCTAATGGTGTTCTTTAATTTTAGGGGTTTTAATTTGTGATTTTAATGGGAGAGATTAAACTTAAATAGAATGAGTTTTTAATATTTCACATATTAGAGTAACCCTAGATTTTGATTGTGTCCTTGTTATTGTAGATTGTGTCATTTTCGAATTGATAAAGCTTATTATAGATTTGCGTCTTTCTTTATATGGCTCTAGATTGTTCGTAGTTTCTCAAGTGTGTTTTAGTATTGATCGGTAAAATAGCAAGTGTATTATTTGCACCAATGTAGTAATAAAAAGGGAGTTATCCCGAGTATCGGTCTCGAGGACTGCGTAGAAAGTATCAATTTTTATAATAATTCAATTAAACAAAAGTTCATATGGGGTTGGATGATTGTTTTCACAATTGAAAAGGAATAAAAATATAAAGCGTATAAAACTCTTTTAGTCGATATGAGAAATAATGCTAAGGGCAGGTGTATGAATTGCTGTGTATTCCACTTTTTCCATATCATATAACATCGATGCTATTAGAATTCAAAACAGTTTCCCCAGAGTAGTTTTCTCTAATTCCTTAGCCAAAACCATTTAACAGGCAATTTTACTACGAATTCCTTAGTCAGTCAAATTGCTATTAAGAAATATTTATTGTACCAAGAATTTACGTTAACCACAGTTTGATCCCCATTCCTAAGTGATTAAATGTGGGTTTTATTATACAACACGTGATAAGGCGATTTGTCCGACCTAAACCTTAACCAGAGATCAAAATTTCATTTGTCCGATAAAATTAAGCATTAAGCACGTTGTATAATAATTTGAATTACGAAATCATCAATGATTATAAGAACATGGATAAAATATTCATACAGTAGCAATTCAGGGACACCCCCCTAGCATTGGGGGTTTTAGCCTCTCATAATATTCAAAGACAAAAGATTACAAATTAAAGACATTACAAGTTGTTGTTGATGAAAGTTGATCTTCAATTTCTTCCGATCTTGAAGATCTCTTCTCTTCTCCACACCTTGCAATGTTGCTTCCTCTTTTCGTATCTTTTCTTTTCACGATCCAAAAGTCCCTTTCTCAGTGCTTCCAATCCAAATAAATAGTTTCCAAACAATTAAAAATAATTCCAAATGCCCAAAATGCCCTCCGAATGTCCACAGGAGTTAAAATAAGAAAAAGCAGAATTTTGAGCGAAATGGCCAACACGGGTCGTGTCAGGTGACATTGCTGCCTGTGTTGGCTCCTCTGTAGGTTCACAAGGCACGACATGCTAACACGGGCCGTGTCAGGTGACATGGGCACCCGTGTCAGCCCACTATTTTACTAGGTTCCTGAAGTCTGTTCTGCACATGCTGACACGGGCCGTGTCAAGTGACACGGGCACCCGTGTCAGGTGACACGGGCACCCGTGTCAGCCCCCCTATTTTGTTCTTTTTTCGCTTTTCCTTAAGTCTCTAACCTCCCTTCTTCCAGCACACACTTTCGGACTTTTAATCTAACCTGGAAACCAACATTCTACACAGAAACGCATAAAATGCGACAAAATGCGAAAAACTGCTAATGAAACATAAAACAAACAGAAATTCATACAATGCAATAAACTGAAGAAATCACTAAAATAAAATGCAAAAGTTACCGATTCATGAAGATTCCATGCTTGATAGATGATGAAAACTGAGTGTAAATGGTGGCCGATCACAACCCCAAACTTATCTCATCGCTTGTCCTCAAGTGATGCAAGAGACAAAGCGGAGGTCAACCATGGGTTCTAATCTTTCCTCAACACAGCTGATGTTCTTCGCAACTTGGTTTTCTCCTTCCCGATTAAGTTTATGGTTCACCCATTCGACCTTTTCCACTGCCTTATCATTTCAGAGAGTTCTTTTACCTGCAAGCTTCTTCGCACTACTCACCAAATCTCTCGAGGTTAAGGTGTTTAGCACTCACTAAATCAAGGTATGCAGTATCAACTCTTACTTTTGAATAGATTCTACGTTAACTGCACAAACACAATTCACACACTTTAAGAGGTCTTCAGGGTTATACGGGGCTTAGGTTCGGTGGGAGAGTAGACAACAAAATGGATTACAAAAGGTTTTACATCTCGGCATTCATGTTTTTGTTTTTCTTTGTGCAAGAATTTTATTTTTGGGGTGTCGTCAAATCTTGACTCTTTTTCCACTCAAATTCATTTTAATGCATGAGTATATTTCTAAGGCAAGTGCTTATTTTCTTCATTTCTTTTTCTTCTTTTTTCGGTAGAAACGGATGTTTCTACACACTTTTTTCTCTTTTTTTTTCCTTCTTTCTTTTCCTTGCACTTGCCATTTTTCAACAACAATTTTAATCTACGGATGCATACCCCAAACTTATCCTTTTACACAAGTTTTACATTACACATTCATGCCGAGCTAGGGTAGGGAGTGTATGGCTAAGGGTTAACATGATGGTTTACACAAATAAAGGGTTACCGGCTCAAAGGGGTTAACAACGGATGAAAACAACATTATGGGTGGCTAGAAAGCCTCAAAGGTTGAAAACAAACAACGTGCCTCAGTGTGTGTTTTTTGTATTGTGTTATATCAATAGAACTTACGCAAAATTAGAGAGATAGAGTCATACCTGAATGCGCTCTTTTTGTGTTTGGTTAAGCTAAAATCTCACCATGTTGGGTAAGCTTGCAGACTTCAAACATTCTTTATGATAGACAACTTCTTTATCAGCTTGGGCTTACCTTCTTCTTTTTCGGTCTGGATTTCCAAGTTGCGTCCAACCTTTTGTTTCTCAGCTGTGTCACCTTCCAGGTTGCCTCAGGAGAAAGTTCGGGATTGCGTCTTTTACTCACTGTCCACTAGTCTCTCATTTCTCCAGCATCATCTACTTTCATCTGTAACTTAAAAAAATAAAAACAACCACACAACAACGAACAAAATAAAACACAAACACAATAAAAATGAAATTTAAAGCAATTAAATTAAAAACCTCCCCACACCTGAACCAAACATTGTTCACAATGTTTAAAGTTACTATATGAGGAGCACTTACAGCGATTACTGAGGAGGTGGTGGCGGGTATGGATAATGCAATATCATACGTTGCATCATTGTGTTCATCTCGTCCAAAACCGTCCCTTGACGGTGTTGTTCAGCTCCAAACCTGGTGAGCTCTTCACCTTGCCTGGATTGCTTCATGCGAAGGTGGCCAATCTCATCCTGGATCCAGCCCCATTGGTCTGATGGCATGGAGTAGGATCCGGAGGCTTGAGTTGGTTCCAGCGGTTGTTGGTAAAAAGGTTCCTTAGTGCTCGGTGCACCTTCCATCGATTCATCTGCAGTAAAAGAGTCAAACAAATCTTCGTCCCCCTCTTCCGGTTCGGGACAGTCATAGAGCCAGTTAGCTCTGTTAGTGATACTGATAAAATCGTAAGCAGGTAAATCAAGAACATGTACTTTTTGGCACAAAAGAGAATAGTAGTCTTGTTTTACTGTGATCATGCCTTGCTGGATCAAGGCTGCCATGTCCAGTTTGCTTTTACCTGGCACCTGGGGGGAGTCAACTAGAGCAGCACCAAATCCGAAGTGGTCGGCAATCTGAGTAATCATGCCGCCAACAGAAATGTCGCCTGAAGTAGCGCAACCAACTCTCCCTAAGTGGTCGGCTGCAAAGGCTGCTATATTGATCGGAGCCTGGGATGCCATACTGTATAGGAAGAATAGCTCCCTTTGTGTGGCAACACCTGTGCTGTCTCCGCGACCTTAAATGGTATATGCCAGTGCCTTTTGTGCATACCTGAAACATGGGTTATGGATACCCGATGCCTTTTCCCCTTTGGAAACATATTTATTATTACCTGTTATGGTGGTCCAAAATTCCGCCGGGACAAATGTATCGGGCACCGCTCTAGGGCCTACGATTGGTAGTTTTAAGATCCTCCCTAACTCCTCCACAGTCAGTTCCAAATCAGTATTGAATAAACGAAAGTGCAACGTACCGTAATATTCTTTTCCCGTTCCGTTCCATTTGTTCTTCAGCTTAAACTCGATGGTGCTCAGAAATTCCAGCGTAATGCGCGCAAACATAGGCGCTTCCAGCTGCATAAATTCCAGCATCCCTAGGGTGTGGAACATGCGGTGTACTTCCGCTTGCAATCCCAGTTCTTGCAGTGTGCCATTACACATATACCTCGTAGGGGTTAGTTTCCTTTTTAAATGAACCGCATACCTTTTCTGATGCTTCAGGCTCTCGAACATAATGTCGTGCTCGTTCGGGGTTCTCCTCGCTCTTTGTCGGGGACGAGATGATTCTGCCACATTTTTGCTTTTTTCAACTCGGCGAGACATATTGTACCTGCACACAGTAAAAAGACACAAGAATTTGGAAAAAGAGATTAAGTGAAAAATATTACCGTAGGAGTGTCGAAAGTAGAGAGCGGTGAACTTTTTGAGAAGATGGATGGAGAATCGACCGAGATTGGTGGTCAAAAGAGGTAGCTCTTGAGTGAAACTTATGAAGGAATTAGGTCGTATTTAAGAGAAAGAAGGTGGAGATGAAGAAGTATGAAGGTAATATGTGAAATGAGGAAAGAATTGGTGATTAGGTGTATTTATAAGGTGATTTTCGGAGGTGGGACCCTCCTCCAACGGTCAAAAATGCATGGTGAAAGGTGCCCAACGACTCTTTTTTTACAAAAAAATTCACTACTACGCAAGCTGACACACCGTGTCAGTTGACACGGGCGGCCGTGTCAGCGCAACACGCCCTCCTGACACGGGCCGTGTCATTCCCAAAAGCGATTAAAAAGAGCTTTTTTGGCCCAGGGCTGACACGGGCCGTGTCACCTGACACGGGCGGCCGTGTCCGGCCCCTGGAAATCCACCTTTCCAACTCCAAACTCCTCTTCCTGACACGGGCGCCCGTGTCAGGCCCCTGTTTACTCATTTTTCTTGATTTCTTTTTCTTATGCTATGCAAGACTCTAGCTTCCGAATTTTTAGAGATTCGCTGAGATCGATACCTTTATCTCCTCTATGAAACACTGTTTACACCTGCAAGTAGAGAACACACTACCAAACAAAGAAAATGATTAGATACAAAAGTGTGGGTTGCCTCCCATGTAGCGCTTCGTTTAACGTCACTTGGCTCGACGGTTGCGCATCTTATCAGACAAGATGAACAACATGAATTTAGCCCACAACTTGCCCCACATTGTACGGGTTCAATCTCTAGCCATTCACTTTAAAAATATCTCCATTGGAAGGGTTTTTTATTTCAACTGTTCCATGAGGATATACTTTGTGCACCACAAACGGACCTGGGCATTTCGATCTCAATTTTCCAGAGAACAGCTTCATTCTTGAATTGAATAGTAGTACCCTTTGTCCTTCCCAGAACTCCTTCCTTTGGATTCTTCTGTCATGCCATTTCTTTGTTTGATCTTTGTAGATCTTCGCATTTTCATATGCCAGGTTCCGGAATTCTTCCAACTCGTGGAGTTGAAGGATTCGTGATTCTCTTGCTTTCTCAAGATCCATGTTAAGGAATTTTGAAGCCCACAAGGCTTTGTGTTCCAGTTCCAAAGGTAGATGATAGGCCTTACCATATACCAATTGATACGGGGACATACCAATCGGTGTTTTGAAAGCAGTACGATATGCCCACAGTGCATCATCAAGCTTACTCGCCCAATCCTTGCGAGAAGCATTAACCGTCTTTTCTAGGATTTGTTTCAGCTGCCGATTCGACACTTCAACTTGACCACTTGTTTGAGGGTGGTATGGAGTGGCTATCCGGTGTTTCACATTGTATTTCAAGAGTAGCTTCTCCATTAGGTGGCTTAAGAAGTGAGTTCCTTCATCACTAATAAGAGCTCTTGGCACTCCAAACCTGACGAATATGTTTTCTTTCCAAAACTTGACCACCACTTTTGCATCATTTGTAGGTAGCACGACTGCTTCTACCCACTTGGATACATAATCCACCGCCACCAAAATGTAGTTCTTTCCAAATGACGATGGAAATGGACCCATAAAGTCAATACCCCACACATCAAAGAGTTCAACTTCCAGCATGGGATTTTGTGGCATCTGATTTCTTTTCAAAATATTTCCCATCCTTTGGCATTTATCGCACTCTTTGATCATTTGTTGAGCATCTTTGAATAGTGTCGGCCAGTATAAACCTGATTGGAGGACTTTAGCAGCAGTTCTATCACCACTAAAGTGTCCACCATAGTCCGAATCGTAACAAGCTTTCAGCACATCCCTCTGTTCTTCTTCTGGAACACATCTTCAGACTAAACCGTCAATTCCCTTCTTGTACAAGAAGGGGTCGTCCCACAAATAGAACCTGCAATAATGAACAAACTTTTTCTTACGATTAGAGTCAAAATCATTCGGGATCACCCCACCCACTAGATAGTTCGTATAGTCTGTGAACCAAGGCATTCCAATAACAACAAGGATGTGTTCATCAGCAAACTCATCCTTTATTGGGCGCTTTTCCTCATACTCTTCTATTGGGGACATCCGGGAAAGGTGATATGCTATAGTGTTTTCGCACCCTCTTTTGTCCCGGATCTCCACATCAAACTCTTGGAGGAGTAGGATCCATCGCAACAGTCTTGGCTTCGAGTCCTGTTTAGCAAAAAAATACTTCAAAGCAGCATGGTCAGTATAAACAATGACTCTAGAACCCAACAGATATTGCCTGAACTTGTCAAAGGCATAGACTACAGCTAGCAACTCCTTTTTGGTAGTTGCATAATTCATCTGCGCCGGGTTCAACACATGATTGGCATAATAGATAACATGCAGGAGCTTATCCCTTCGTTGCCCAAGCATTTCTCCCACTGTGATGTCACTCGCATCACACATAATCTCAAAGGGTAGAGACCAGTTAGGAGCAATGATAATAGGTGTTGTCACCAATTTATTTTTTATTGTTTCAAAAGCAATGGCACAGTCTTTATCAAAAATGAAAGCCTTATCCTTAACCATCAGGGTAGTTAAGGGTTTAGCTATCTTTGAGAAATCTCTTATGAACCTGCAGTAGAAACCTGCATGTCCTAAGAAGCTTCTTATACCTTTTTCATTCACAGGAGGTGGCAGCTTTTCGATTACCTCAATCTTGGCTTGGTCCACTTCTATCCCTTTGTGAGAGATTTTGTGATCGAAGACTATTCCTTCTCGAACCATGAAGTGACATTTCTCCCAATTGAGGATCAGATTGGTCTGTTGGCATCTTTCTAAAACAAGGGAAAGGTTAGTTAAACAATTATCCAAAGAAAAACCAAATACCGAAAAGTCATCCATGAAGACCTCCATATGCTTTTCAAGCATGTCCGCAAAAATGGAGGTCATGCATCTTTGGAAGGTGGCTTGAGCATTACATAACCCGAATGGCATTCTTCTGTATGCGAAGATACCATAGGGGCACGTAAAAGCTGTCTTCTCTTGATCTTCCGGTGCAACAGCTATCTGGTTGTATCCAGAGTATCCATCAAGGAAACAATAGTACTCATGACCTGCCAACCTTTTCAACATCTGATTAATGAATGGTAGCGGAAAATGATCCTTTCTGGTTGCCAAATTCAACCTCCGGTAGTCGATGCACACACGCCAACCCGTGACCGTCCTAGTAGGAAGTAACTCTTTTTTTCATTCTTTATAATTGTAGTTCCTCCTTTCTTCGGGACCACATGCACCGGAATCACCCAAGAGCTATTGGAAATGGGAGCTTATAGTAGTCGGGCATTTCTTTTCGGGATCTAGAAAAACATACTTGAGATTGTCAGGTAACTGTTTCAGCTCAGCCACTTTCTTGGTCTCATCTTTCTTTTCTTCAACTTGAGGTTCCCTTAAGTTTTCCCATCGGAGTGATCGGGATCCCTTAACGGGCTGTTGTGTTGCCATCAGAGTTAACACTTCCATCTCCTTGTCACCCACTTCTTGAGTGTCTTCAAAAATTGAGAGACTTAGGACTCTCTCCAAGGGTAATTTTTGTTCCTCTAGGTGATTTTCTTGTAGAACCATTTGATCAATAACCTCTATGTGTTGGCTGGTGGCCACATCATCTTTGTATTTCATGGTGTTGCGCACATCAATTTTTAACTCTTCGTCATAAACCTTTAGAGTCATGGTGCCTTCTTCTATATCTATCAAACACCTCCCGGTTTCCAAAAATGGTCTACCAAGAATGAGCGGTATCTCTTCATCTTCCGGCATTTCTAAGATCACAAAGTCTACCGGAAAGACAAACTTATCAATCTTCACAAGAACGTCTTCCACCACTCCATAAGGTCTCTTCACAGAGTGGTCAGCAAATTGAAGTGTCATTCGGGTATCCTGTACTTTTCCAATCCCCAACCTCTTGTAAATGGATAAAGGCATGAGGCTCACACTTGCCCCCAAGTCTATAAGGGCCTTCTTGAAAGATATGTCCCCAATGGTGCAAGGGATAGTTACCGAGCCTCGATCTTTTTTCTTTACCGGGATCTTCATACCCTGCAAAATAGCACTGCAAGTTTCAGTTAGTACAATAGAGTCAGTGTCAGTGCTCTTTTTTTTTTTTGAAATAATGTCTTTCATGAATTTAGCATAAGAGGGCATTTGCTCAAGTGCCTCCAAGAACGGAATGTTAATTTCAAGCTTTTTGAACATCTCCAAGAACTTTTCAAAGTTCTTCTCATGTTTCTCTTTCTTCTTATTTCTTGTTGGGAAAGGGAGTTTAACAGCCGACTTTGATTCACTAACTTTTTCTTTGGCCACAGGTTCAGGTACCGTCACCTCTTCACTAACAACTTCATTCTCTTTTATCTCCAAATCAACTTCAAGCAATTGGTCTTCTTGTTCATCATCTTTTTCAGGGACTTCTTTTGGCTTACCACTCCTTGTGGTAACAACACTCACATTATTATGCTCTCTTGGATTCGTAACTGTAGCGCTCGGTAAAGCACCTGGTGTTTGCGAACCCGCAAGTTGTTGAGCAATCTGACTCATTTGCACTTCCAGATTTTTTATTGAAGCACCAGTGTTTCTCAGATTACTTCTAGTCTCCTCTTGAAATTGCGAACTTTGAGCTGCCATTTTTTCAATGGCAATTTCCCAATCTGCTTTTCTTGGAACCTGTTGTTGGAATTGTTGTTGAGATGGATGAAATTGTTGTTGCTGGTAAGGTTGTTGTTGTTGTGGACGGTACTGCTGTTGTGGTTGACTTTGATACTGGGTGGGCGCTTTCTTCTGAGCATTTCCTTGCTGGTCCTTCCAAGAAAAATTTGGATGATTTTTCCATCCAGGATTATATGTATTGGAGTACGGATTATTCTGCTTCAAAAAATTAATCTCTTCTACCTGTTGAGTAGTTGCCACACAATGCATGGCGAAGTGCGGACCTCCACAAATTTCACAACTAACAGCTTGAATAGGTTGGAGCGGTTGCACTTGTGCCACCGTTTGAGTGTCAAGAGTCATTTTCTGGAGCCTTCTCTCTACTTCAGCTGTTATTTGATCTTCCATCTTCACAACTTGATTTGCCAATTTAAGATCAATGAAACCTTCGGGTTGACTTACACTGCGGTCATAGAGTTCCAGATGTTCATTTGCTGCAATGGCTTCAATGATATTCTTTATTCCAGTGGCTGTTGTAAAGTTTGTTGAGCCACCGGCAGTTGTGTCTATGAGTTGCTTAGTCTTTATTCTAAGTCCATTCACAAAGTTTTGCATCTATTCAGTTGCATCCATGTTATGAGTAGGACAGGCAACCAACAGCCGCTTCAACCGCTTGTAAGCGTCTCCGAGTGACTCTCCTTCTTTCTGTTTAAAGTTAACAATATCATATCTCTTACAGATATACACAGAAGCAGGGAAGTACTCATTCAGGAATGTTGTCTCCATTTGTTGCCAAGTTGTTATGCTTCCCACGGGTAAAGAGTAAAACCACTCTTCGGCATCTTCCGACAGTGTAAACGGGAACATAACCAACTTTTTAGCTTCCTCTGAGTGTCCCTCAATTTTCAACGATGTCGTCATGGTCAGAAATCTTTGTAAATGCTTGTTGGCATCTTCATTGATTTTTCCGGAGAACGGTCTTCTCTCGAGTTGATGAATCGTTGACGGGTGCAGTTGAAAGTGATCAACTTTTACCAGTTGGTTCACAATTGTTAACCTTCCCGTAGGAGCATTTGCACCCCCATAGTCACCCAAAAATCTTTCACAGGAGGTGGTGGGGCTTCACCATATGGTTCAGCCATTGGTTCAGAAACAACTTCTGAGTCTTCTGAATGAACAGAAATAGCTTCTTCTTTTTCGGACTCAAAAACAATAAGTGCTGATTCTGAAAGTTCCAGCCTAACTTTTCATCGTCTTGCACGCAATAATCTTTCGGGTTCTGCGTCAAAAAGAAATTCAGCTGAGGCCTTACCTCGCATACACAGATTAGACAATTATTAGAATAAACACTAAAAATAAAAAAATTAGCTGCAAAGCAACAAAATTCCAATTGAATTACTTTTCAACTTATACTTTTGGCAGTCCCCGGCAACGGCGCCAAAAACTTGATCAGTAAAATAGCAAGTGTACTATTTGCACCAATGTAGTAATAAAAAGGGAGTTATCCCGAGTATCCGTCTCGAGGACTGCGTGGAAAGTATCAATTTTTATAATAATTCAATTGAACAAAAGTTCATATGGGGTTGGATGATTGTTTTCACAATTGAAAAGGAATAAAAGTATAAAGCGTATAAAACTCTTTTAGTCGATATGAGAAATAATGCTAAGGCCAGGTGTATGAATTGCTATGTATTCCACTTTTTCCATATCATATAACATCGATGCTATTATAATTCAAAACAGTTTCCCCAGAGTAGTTTTCTCTAATTCCTTAGCCAAAACCATTTAATAGGTAATTTTACTCCTAATTCCTTAGTCAGTCAAATTGCTGTTAAGAAATTTTATTGTATCAAGAATTTACGGTAACCACAGTTTGATCCCCATTCCTAAGTGATTAAACGCGGGTTTTATTATACAACACGTGATAAGGTGGTTTGTCCGACCTAAACCTTAACCAGAGATCAGAATTCTATTTGTCCGATAAAATTAAGCATTAAGCACGTTGTATAATAATTTGAATTACGAAAACATCAATGATTATAAGAACATGGATAAAATATTCATACAGTAGCAATTCAGGGACACCCCCTAGCATTGGGGGGTTTAGCCTCTCATAATAGTCAAAGACAAAAGATTACAAATTAAAGACATTACAAGTTATTGTTGATGAAAGTTGATCTTCAATTTCTTCCGATCTTGAAGATCTTTTCTCTTCTCCACACCTTGCAATGTTGCTTCCTCTTTTCGTATCTTTTCTTTTCACGATCCAAAAGTCCCTTTCTCAGTGCTTCAATCCAACTAAATAGTTTCCAAACAATTAAAAATAATGCCAAATGCCCAAAATGCCCTCCGGATGTCCACAGGAGTTAAAATAAGAAAAATCAAAATTTTGAGCGAAATGGCCAACACGGGCCGTGTCAGGTGACACTGCTGCCCGTGTTGGCTCCTCTGTAGGTTCACAAGGCACGCCATGCTGACACGAGCCGTGTCAGGTGACACGAGCACCCGTGTCAGCCCACTGTTTTACTGGGTTCCTAAAGTCTGTTCTGCACATGCTGACACGGGTCGTGTCAGGTGACACGGGCACCCGTGTCAGCCCCCCTATTTTGTCCGTTTTTCGCTTTTCCTTAAGCCTCTAACCTCCCTTCTTCCGGTACACACTTTCGGACTTTTAATCTAACTTGGAAACCAACATTCTACACATAAAAGCATAAAATGCGACAAAATTTGAAAAACTACTAATGAAACATAAAACAAACGGAAATTCATACAATGCAATAAACTGAAGAAATCACTAAAATAAAATGCAAAAGTTACCGATTCATGAAGATTCCATGCTGGATAGATGATGAAAACTGAGTGTAAATGGTGGCCAATCAAGTATATTTAATACTTTTTTTACATTCTCTATTGTACCGTTAGAACCAAACTGTGATAGCATTAGTTATAAGAGTTTATGTTAATTAATTTTATTCATTTCTGCTTTATATATTTATGACTTTTTTTTACTATACGTGATGCACTGGCTACTAATGCAGACTCAATCTTCTAATCTTTGGTTTTAAATTCCTATTTTGTCACATTCCTTTATTGTTTATGGAAATATAGATGTGGATAGTCCCATTTTTATGGGTCTGGTTACAAGTATAACCTTATCTTCAACATAGTATTTTCTTGAAACAATGTTAATGGTGTTTTATTAAGTGTATCATTATTTTAAATTGAAATATCACTTGTTAATTGCATGTAAGTGATCCTTTTATCTTTGAATATTATAAGTTTGAAATGCACAAGAGTCTCATACAACTTCAATTCGGAATGCCAATTTGTTAACATTCATTTTTAGGTTTTTAAGAATCTGTTATAAACATCGACAACTGAATATTTCATGTATTGTCTTGACAATTTAAAAAGGGAAGCTTCTATATAAATGTTGGAAATTAACGATAAATCAATTATACATACAAGTCTCATTTCATTTATGAAAGAAACTTTCAAGTCGAACAAAATGCAAATATACGGAATTATTATTTTTTAAATCTTTATTATTTTTACAGAAAAATTAAAATGTTTGGGGTGAGAGAGGCTCGAACTCTCGACCTCAGGATAACTCAGAAGCTATGAGACCTACGCGCTAGCCAACTGCGCCACCACCCCTTTGATAAAAATTTAAAATTTAAAATTATAGAAAATTTGATATGTAAAATTGAATTAAATGCAAAACAAATTAAGAAAGTAGTTAATAACTTACAAAAGTAAGAAAGTTTAAAAGAATAATATAAATTGATTAGAAGTAAAAAAGAATTTAATACACCAAATGAAATATATTGACATAAAATGAGGAAAGGAAAACTTAAATAACATGAGAAAAAGATTAAGAAAACTAATTCGTAAAGATAAAATCAAGTTGAAAGAAAGTAATGAATATGAGTTGCATCCCTTTGCAGATAATATATAATTGTATCAGAGATGTGATATCTAAAATGTTAAGCAGTCTCTTAAACAAAATCATCGGCAACTATTTATACGGGGGAAACTCACAGTGGATGATTTCTTGCATGCATTCCATCTAACATAATTCTATAATGTTATTTTAAAACTGAATCTTAAGGTTATTCATTCCTACTCGACAATAGAAACTTCTGCTTCAAATATGTTGAATTCTATGAGTTTGTTTGAACAATTCGACAAATTTTTTCTTTTCTTTTTTTTTTACTTTTTAGAAATACAAAAATCAAAACCAAGTATGAATCGTGAAATTTTGAAGAGTAATTTCCAAATGAAATCCTTATTAGGAGTATTTGAAAACTAAAATATGGAAAGAACTTAAAGATGTATTGCTTTACAAAATTTTATTTTACTTTTTAAAATAGAAAGCATGCAGAAAACACTATAAATTATAATCAATGGGAAAATAGGAAATACATAATACTTTTTTTTAGTGTGAAAATGAAAACACTTTCATCAAATAAGTCAAATCCTTGCAATGAGACATAAACTTGTTATTCGTTGGTACAGTAGTTTTGTGGCCTGTGCCTTTAAAATATTTATATTCTCCAATGATCGGGCTATGCAGTTCAAAACATTTCATCTTCATCACTATTTTGTTCTTCTTTCTCTTTCTCGTCCTTTCTTTAGCGAGTTTTCCTTCTGAGTTTATTCTAATGATGTCTTTTGATTTTTAGGTTTTTAATTTGTGATTTTAATGGGAGAGATTAAACTTAAATAGAATGAGTTTTAAATATTTCACATATTAGAGTAACCCTAGATTTTGATTGTGTGCTTGTTATTTTAGATTGTGTCGTTTTCTAATTGATAAAGCTTATTATAGATTTGTGTCTTTATTTATATGGCTCTAGATTGTTTGTAGTTTCTCAAGCGTGTTTTAGGATATTTAATACTTTTTTTACATTCTCTATTGTACCGTTAGAACCAAATTGTGATAGCATTAGTTATAAGAGTTTATGTTAATTAATTTTATTCATTTCTGCTTTATATATTTATGACTTTTTTTTACTCTACGTGATGCACTGGCTACTAATGCAGACTCAATCTTCTAATCTTTGGTTTTAAATTCCTATTTTGTCACATTCCTTTATTGTTTATGGAAATATAGAGGTGGATAGTCCCATTTTTATGGGTCTGGTTACAAGTATAACCTTATCTTCAACATAGTATTTTCTTGAAACAACGTTAATGGTGTTTTATTAAGTGTATCATTATTTTAAATTGAAATATCACTTGTTAATTGCAAGTAAGTGATCCTTTTATCTTTGAATATTATAAGTTTTAAATGCACAAGATTCTCATTCAACTTCAATTCGGAATGCCAATTTGTTAACATTCATTTTTAGGTTTATTATGAATCTATTATAAACATCGACAACTGAATATTTCGTGTATTGTCTTGACAATTTAAAAAGGGATGCTTCTTTATAAATGTTGGAAATTAACGATAAATCAGTTATACATACAAGTCTCATTTCATTTATGAAAGAAACTTTCAAGTCGAACAAAATGAAAATATACGGAATTAATATTTTTTAAATCTTTATTATTTTTACAGAAAAATTAAAATAATTAGGGTGAGAGAGGCTCGAACTCTTGACCTCAGGATAACTCAGAAGCTATGAGACCTACGCGCTAGCCAACTGCGCCACCACCCCTTTGATAAAAATTTAAAATTTAAAATTATAGAAAATTTGATATGTAAAATTGAATTAAATGGAAAACAAATTAAGAAAGTAGTTATTAACTTACAAAAGTAAGAAAGTTCAAAAGAATAATCTAAACTGATTAGAAGTAAAAAAGAATTTAATACACCAAATGAAATATATTGACATAAAATGAGGAAAGGAAAACTTAAATAACATGAGAAAAAGATTAAGAAAACTAATTCGTAAAGATAAAGTCAAGTTGAAAGAAAATAATGAATATGACTTGCCTCCCTTTGCAGATAATATATAATTGTATCAGAGATGTGATATCTAAAATGTTAAGCAGTCTCTTAAACAAAATCATCGGCAACTATTTATACGGGGGAAACTCACAGTGGATGATTTCTTGCATGAATTCCATCTAACATAATTCTATAATGTTATTTTAAAACTGAATCTTAAGGTTATTCATTCCTACTCGACAATAGAAACTTCTGCTTCAAATTTCATATGTTGAATTCTATGAGTTTGTTTGAACAAGTCGACAAATTTTTTCTTTCCTTTTTTTTTTACATTTTCGAAATACAAAAATCAAGACCAAGTATGAATCGTGAAATTTTGAAGAGTAATTTCCAAACGAAATCCTTATTAGGAGTATTTGAAAACTAAAATATGGAAAGAACTTAAAGAATTATTGCTTTACAAAATTTTATTTTTCTTTTTAAAATAGAAAGCATGCAGAAAACACTATAAGTTATAATCAATGGGAAAATAGGAAATACATAATACTTTTTTTTAGTGTGAAAATGAAAACACTTTCATCAAATAAGTCAAATCCTTGCAATGAGACATAAACTTGTTATTCGTTGGTACAGTAGTTTTGTGGCCTGTGCCTTTAAAATATTTATATTCTCCAATGATCGGGCTATGCAGTTCAAAACATTTCATCTTCATCACTATTTTGTTCTTCTTTCTCTTTCTCGTCTTTCTTTAGCGAGTTTTCCTTCTGAGTTTATTCTAATGCTGTCTTTTGATTTTTGGGTTTTTAATTTGTGATTTTAATGGGAGAGATTAAACTTAAATAGAATGAGTTTTTAATATTTCACATTTTAGAGTAACCCTAGATTTTGATTGTGTCCTTGTTATTTTAGATTGTGTCGTTTTCTAATTGATAAAGCTTATTATAGATTTGCGTCTTTATTTATATGGCTCTAGATTGTTCGTAGTTTCTCAAGCGTGTTTTCGTATATTTAATACTTTTTTTACATTCTCTATTGTACCGTTAGAACCAAACTGTGATAGCATTAGTTATAAGAGTTTATGTTAATTAATTTTATTCATTTCTGCTTGATATATTTATGACTTTTTTTTACTCTACGTGATGCACTGGCTACTAATGCAGACTCAATCTTCTAATCGTTGGTTTTAAATTCCTATTTTGTCACATTCCTTTATTGTTTATGGAAATATAGAGGAGGATAGTCCCATTTTTATGGGTCTGGTTACAAGTATAACCTTATCTTCAACATAGTATTTTCTTGAAACAACGTTAATGGTGTTTTATTAAGGGTATCATTATTTTAAATTGAAATATCACTTGTTAATTGCATGTAAGTGATTCTTTTGTCTTTGAATATTATAAGTTTGAAATGCACAAGATTCTCATTCAACTTCAATTCGGAATGCCAATTTGTTAACATTCATTTTTAGGTTTATTACAAATCTGTTATAAACATCGACAACTGAATATTTCATGTATTGTCTTGACAATTTAAAAAGGGAAGCTTCTATATAAATGTTGGAAATTAACGATAAATCAATTATACATGCAAGTCTCATTTCATTTATGAAAGAAACTTTAAATTCGAACAAAATGCAAATATACGGAATTAATATTTTTTAAATCTTTATTATTTTTACAGAAAAATTAAAATGTTTTGGGTGAGACAGGCTCGAACTCTCGACCTCAGGATAACTCAGAAACTATGAGACCTACACGCTAGCCAAATGCGCCACCACACCTTTGATAAAAGTTTAAAATTTAAAATTATAGAAAATTTGATATATAAAATTGAATTAAATGCAAAACAAATTAAGAAAGTAGTTATTAACTTACAAAAGTAAGAAAGTTTAAAAGAATAATATAAATTGATTAGAAGTAAAAAAGAATTTAATACACCAAATGAAATATATTGACATAAAATGAGGAAAGGAAAACTTAAATAACATGAGAAAAAGATTAAGAAAACTAATTCGTAAAGATAAAATCAAGTTGAAAGAAAATAATGAATATGACTTGCATCCCTTTGCAGATAATATATAATTGTATCAGAGATGTGATATCTAAAATGTTAAGCAGTCTCTTAAACAAAATCATCGACAACTATTTATACGGGGGAAACTCACAGTGGATGATTTCTTGCATGCATTCCATCTAACATAATTCTATAATGTTATTTTAAAACTGAATCTTAAGGTTATTCATTCCTACTCGACAATAGAAACTTCTGCTTCAAATTTCATATGTTGAGTTCTATGAGTTTGTTTGAACAAGTCGACAATTTTTTTTTTTTGTACTTTTTAGAAATACAAAAATCAAAACCAAGTATGAATCGTGAAATTTTGAAGAGTAATTTCCAAATGAAATCCTTATTAGGAGTATTTGAAAACTAAAATATGGAAAGAATTTAAAGATGTATTGCTTTACAAAATTTTATTTTACTTTTTAAAATAGAAAGCATGCAGAAAACACTATAAGTTATAATCAATGGGAAAATAGGAAATACATAATACTTTTTTTTAGTGTGAAAATGAAAACACTTTCATCAAATAAGTCAAATCCTTGCAATGAGACATAAACTTGTTATTCGTTGGTACAGTAGTTTTGTGGCCTGTGCCTTTAAAATATTTATATTCTCCAATGATCGGGCTATGCAGTTCAAAACATTTCATCTTCATCACTATTTTGTTCTTCTTTCTCTTTCTCGTCCTTTCTTTAGCGAGTTTTCCTTCTCAGTTTATTCTAATGCTGTCTTTTGATTTTTGGGTTTTTAATTTGTGATTTTAATGGGAGAGATTAAACTTAAATAGAATGAGTTTTTAATATTTCACATATTAGAGTAACCCTAGATTTTGATTGTGTCGTTGTTATTGTAGATTGTGTCATTTTCTAATTGATTAAGCTTATTATAGATTTGCAACTTTATTTATATGGCTCTAGATTGTTCGTAGTTTCTCAAGCGTGTTTTAGTATATTTAATACTTTTTTGACATTCTCTATTGTACCGTTAGAACCAAACTGTGATAGCATTAGTTATAAAAGTTTATGTTAATTAATGTTATTCATTTCTACTTTATATAGTTATGACTTTTTTTTACTCTACGTGATGGACTGGCTACTAATGCAGACTCAATCTTCTAATCTTTGGTTTTAAATTCCTATTTTGTGACATGTCTTTATTGTTTATGGAAATATAGAGGTGGATAGTCCCATTTTTATGGTTTTGGTTACAAGTATAACCTTATCTTCAACATAGTATTTTCTTGAAACAACGTTAATGGTGTTTTATTAAGTGTATCATTATTTTAAATTGAAATATCACTTGTTAATTGCATGTAAGTGATCCTTTTATCTTTGAATATTAGAAATTTTATATGCACAAGATTCTCATACAACTTCAATTCGGAATGCAAATTTGTTAACATTCGTTTTTAGGTTTATTAAGAATCTGTTATAAGCATCGACAACTGAATATTTCATGTATTGTCTTGAAAATTTAAAAAGGGAAGCTTCTATATAAATGTTGGAAATTAACGATAAATCAATTATACATACAAGTCTCATTTCATTTATGAAAGAAACTTTCAAGTCGAACAAAATGCAAATATACGGAATTAATATTTTTTAAATCTTTATTATTTTTACAGAAAAATTAAAATGTTTGGGGTGAGAGAGGCTCGAACTCTCGACCTCAGGATAACTCAGAAGCTATGAGACCTACGCGCTAGCTAACTGCGCCACAACACCTTTGATAAAAATTTAAAATTTAAAATTATAGAAAATTTGATATATAAAATTGAATTAAATGCAAAACAAATTAAGAAAAAAGTTATTAACTTACAAAAGTAAGAAAGTTTAAAAGAATAATATAAATTGATTAGAAGTAAAAAAGAATTTAATACACCAAATGAAATATATTGACATAAAATGAGGAAAGGAAAACTTAAATAACATGAGAAAAAGATTAAGAAAATTAATTCGTAAAGATAAAATCAAGTTGAAAGAAAATAATGAATATGACTTGCATCCCTTTGCAGATAATATATAATTGTATCAGAGATGTGATATCTAAAATGTTAAGCAGTCTCTTAAACAAAATCATCGGCAACTATTTATACGGGGGAAACTCACAGTGGATGATTTCTTGCATGCATTCCATCTAACATAATTCTATAATGTTATTTTAAAACTGAATCTTAAGGTTATTCATTCCTACTCGACAATAGAAACTTCTGCTTCAAATTTCATATGTTGAGTTCTATGAGTTTGTTTGAACAAGTCGACAATTTTTTTTTTTTTTGTACTTTTTAGAAATACAAAAATCAAAACCAAGTATGAATCGTGAAATTTTGAAGAGTAATTTCCAAATGAAATCCTTATTAGGAGTATTTGAAAACTAAAATATGGAAAGAACTTAAAGATGTATTGCTTTACAAAATTTTATTTTACTTTTTAAAATAGAAAGCATGCAAAAACACTATAAGTTATAATCAATGGGAAAATAAGAAATACATAATACTTTTTTTTAGTGTGAAAATGAAAACACTTTCATCAAATAAGTCAAATCCTTGCAATGAGACATAAACTTGTTATTCGTTGGTACAGTAGTTTTGTGGCCTGTGCCTTTAAAATATTTATATTCTCCAATGATCGGGCTATGCAGTTCAAAACATTTCATCTTCATCACTATTTTGTTCTTCTTTCTCTTTCTCGTCCTTTCTTTAGCGAGTTTTCCTTCTGAGTTTATTCTAATGATGTCTTTTGATTTTTAGGTTTTTAATTTGTGATTTTAATGGGAGAGATTAAACTTAAATAGAATGAGTTTTAAATATTTCACATATTAGAGTAACCCTAGATTTTGATTGTGTGCTTGTTATTTTAGATTGTGTCGTTTTCTAATTGATAAAGCTTATTATAGATTTGCGTCTTTATTTATATGGCTCTAGATTGTTCGTAGTTTCTCAAGCGTGTTTTAGTATATTTAATACTTTTTTTTAATTCTCTATTGTACCGTTAGAACCAAACTGTGATAGCATTAGTTATAAGAGTTTATGTTAATTAATTTTATTCATTTCTGCTTTATATATTTATGACTTTTTTTTACTCTACGTGATGCACTGGCTACTATGCAGACTCAATCTTCTAATCTTTGGTCTTAAATTCCTATTTTGTCACATTCCTTTATTGTTTATGGAAATATAGAGGTGGATAGTCCCATTTTTATGGGTCTGGTTACAAGTATAACCTTATCTTCAACATAGTATTTTCTTGAAACAACGTTAATGGTGTTTTATTAAGTGTATCATTATT
The DNA here is from genome assembly GCF_024323335.1 of Lathyrus oleraceus. Taxonomy (NCBI): domain Eukaryota; kingdom Viridiplantae; phylum Streptophyta; class Magnoliopsida; order Fabales; family Fabaceae; genus Lathyrus; species Lathyrus oleraceus. The sequence goes on from NC_066581.1 coordinate 525,699,091, forward strand.
TTAAATTGAAATATCACTTGTTAATTGCATGTAAGTGATCCTTTTATCTTTGAATATTATAAGTTTGAAATGCACAAGATTCTCATACAACTTCAATTCGGAATGTCAATTTGTTAACATTCATTTTTAGGTTTATTACGAATCTGTTATAAACATCGACAACTGAATATTTCATGTATTGTCTTGACAATTTAAAAGAGGAAGCTTCTATATAAATGTTGGAAATTAACGATAAATCAATTATACATACAAGTCTCATTTCATTTATGAAAGAAACTTTCAAGTCGAACAAAATGCAAATATACAGAATTAATATTTTTTAAACCTTTATTATTTTTACAGAAAAATTAAAATGTTTGGGGTGAGAGAGGCTCGAACTCTCGACCTCAGGATAACTCAGAAGCTATGAGACCTACGCGCTAGCCAACTGCGCCACCCACTACGCCAAAAACTGGAATAGACAGCGCACCTTAGAGGGCGCTTTATTACAAAAGCGCTCTCTAAAGTGAAGCGAAAAAATAAGGAGCAATAGACAGCGCACTTTAGAGGGCGCTTTTGTAATAAAGCGCCCTCTAAGGTGAAGCGAAAAAATAAGGAGGAGATAGAGGGACAACAATACATGGCGCTTTTTAGAAAGCGCCCTCTAAGGTTACCCTTAGAGGGCGCTTTTAATAAAGCGTTGTTATATGTCCATGTGCATTTCCAGCTTATAAAGCGCTTCTGGAAAGCCTTAGAGAGCGCTTCCATAAGCGCCCTCTTAGGCCCCCTTTAGAGGGCGCTTTTTTTCCACAAGCGCCCTCTAAGGTCCCCTTTAGTAAACATTAAAATTATAACATACTGCGCGTTTTGTTATTTCACTCTCTGTTATTTTCGTTCTTTTTCACGTTAGGGTTCTAAGGCATTCTCCTTCCACCTCTGTTAGATCTACGACGTTTCCTCCTTCTACCAATCAAAGGTACACGATGCATACATTATTACTTGCACTATTGCTTTGTTTTAGCTTTGCCCCATTTCAGTTTTATGTTATTGTTGTCTATGCTACGTTTGTTTCGACCAGTAAAGTTTCAATATTCATAGTCATTTAAATAGTTTGGGTTTATTAGGAAATTGACGGTTGGTTTTTAGTGACCATGATAGCGCATGCAATGGGACTACATTACCCAGTAGTTAGGGTTATACGACCTATGAACATCTGATTTTGTGTCAACACCAGTATCATTAGAAACCTAGGTCCGAATGTGTTTGAATTCTTCATTAATAGCCAACCAGTACATAGCGTAGCTAGTAACTTAAGAAGTTTAGGTATGGATGTTATTTAATAGAGTAAATGGAGACATGAATGCCCTACACAGAGTATCTTCTGAAATTGGTTTCTCTTCTGAAATTGTTTTTTGTTTATTCTAATTAGTAATGGATAATACATGGATGTCTTCCAATCGATTGTCGAGAGAGTACGAGAATGGGGTATCAGAATTCGTTAAGTTTGCCGTTGCGCACGCCGAAGACCCCAGTAGAATGATATGTCCTTGCTTGGGTTGTTGTTATGGGAAACGGGTTGACGCAGTTCAGTTGACATCGCATCTAATGAGGCATGGAATTGATCGAAGTTATACATGTTGGAATTTGCATGGTGAGAAAAGTAACGAGAATGTTGAACCGGGGGATAGTACGACCTATGCCTCAAACTATAGTGGCGCAGATACATACGATTGTGATCGAGTTGAAGAGATTGCAGAAGTACTTGAAGGAGATCTTAAGGATTGTCCCGAAATGTTTGAGAGGTTGGTAAGTGATGCAGAGAAACCTTTGTATGATGGTTGCACTAAATTCACAAGATTGTCTGCGGTATTAAAGTTGTACAACTTAAAGGCGGGCAATGGATGGTCGGATAAAAGTTTCACAGAGTTATTAGCCCTTTTGAAAGATATGCTTCCTGAGGATAATGTTCTTCCCAATCGAACATATGAGACCAAAAAGATGTTGTGCTCTATTGGCATGAGCTATGATAAGATACATGCATGTCCAAACGATTGCGTTTTGTTTCGAAATGAGTATGCATCGTTAAATGAGTGTCCTAAATGCGGTGTCTCGCGATATAAGAACAAGTTGTCTCCAGCAAAAGTCTTGTGGTATTTTCCTGTTATTCCGAGATTTAGACGCATGTTTCGTAGTGAAACCGATTCAAGACACTTGACCTGGCATGCAGATGAAAGAATTATAGATGGAAAGTATCGACATCCGGAAGATTCACCACAGTGGTTGAAAATTGATAATGATTATCCTGAATTTGGAGAAGAATCAAGAAACCTTCGCTTGGCATTATCTACTGATGGAATGAACCCACACGGTATCCAGAGTATCTCACACAGTACATGGCCTGTGATTATTATGATTTATAACCTACCTCCATGGCTATGTATGAAGCGTAAGTACATGATGTTGTCTATGTTGATTTCTGGACCTAAACAACCAGGGAATGACATAGACGTGTACTTGAAGCCCTTAATCGAAGATTTAAAGATTTTGTGGGAGACCGGTGTGGAGGTTTATGATGGATATAGGAAAGAAAGTTTCAACTTGAGGGCGATGTTGTTTGGCACAATTAATGATTTTCCAGCATACGGAAATCTATCAGGGTATAGCATAAAAGGTCAATGTGTGTGTCCTATTTGTGAAGATAAAACAGATTGGAAGCGCTTGGAGTTTGGTCAGAAGAATGTCTTTCTCGGTCATCGGAGATTCTTAAATTCAAATCATCACTACCGTGGATGGAGAAAGGCGTTCAATGGAGAGACAGAACAAGGCAGAGCTCCACCTATATTGACGGGTGATCAAATTTTTGAAAAGGTGAAAGATTTGGATACTCAGTTTGGCAAGCCTTTTGCCCACACACTTGTCAAAAGTGGGTGGAAGAAGAGGTCAGTTTTTTTTGAATTGCCGTATTGGAAGTCCTTGTATGTGAGACATTTTCTTGATGTTATGCATATTGAAAAAAATGTATTTGAAAGTGTTATTGGCACGTTACTCAATATACAAGGAAAGTCTAAGGATGGCCTTAAGGCAAGAAAGGACTTGATAGCGATGGGAATAAGAACTGAATTAGGACCCTTGAAGAAAGGAAAACGAACATATCTACCGCCTGCTGCTTATACTCTATCTAGAAAGGAGAAAAAAACATTGTGTAAGTTTCTAAGTGAAGTTAAAGTTCCAGAAGGGTACTCTTCAGATATTAGAAGACTTGTGTCTATGAAAGACCTCAAGTTAAAGAGTTTAAAGACCCATGATTGCCATGTTATAATGGAACATTTTCTCCCAATAGGTATACGTTCTATTCTTCCAGAAAAAGTAAGAAGCTCTATAACTAAGTTGTGTTCTTTCTTCAAGTCAATTTGCAGTAAGGTGATCAATCCTGCGATCTTACCAATGTTGCAAAAAGAAATCGTTATTACTTTGTGTGAGCTTGAAATGTTTTTTCCTCCATCATTTTTTGACATAATGGTACATCTAGTTGTTCATCTTGTGAAAGAGACACAATTGTGTGGACCAGCTTATATGAGATGGATGTACCCTGTTGAACGTTATATGAAAATATTAAAAGGGTACGTGAAGAACCGAAGTCGACCAGAAGGTTGTATGGTTGAAAGATACATTGTTGAAGAAGCGATTGAGTTTTGTACTGAATATTTGTCTAATGTTCAGTCAATCGGACTCCCCAAGTCTCAGCTTGTCGAAAAGAAAGAAGGAAAAAATCTAATTGGAAATAAAATCGTGGCAGTATCAAGGGTCGAACGGGATCAAGTGCATTTGTATGTTCTGCACAATGAGAATGAGGTTGAGCCGTATGTTGAAATTCACAAGGATGTTCTCCGAGGTTTAAATCCCAATAGAATTGAAAATTGGATAGTACGAGAGCACAATCGATGTTTTATACCTTGGTTTAAGGATCATATTTATTCAAAGTATTATTCAGATCCCGCTTCAATAACAGAAAGGTTGAGATGCTTAGCATATGGTCCAAGTTTCCATGTTTTTTCTTATAGCGCATACGCGATTAATGGATACACATTTTATACCAAAGAACAAGATGATAAAAGTACTATGCAGAATAGTGGTGTCACCGTGGTAGCTGAAGCAATGCACATATCAAGTGTGAAGGACTTAAACCCCAAATTTGCAAATCTGTCGTATTTTGGTGTTATCGAGCGCATTTGGGTGTTTGATTATGAGAAGTTTCAGATTCCTATATTTGGTTGCAAGTGGGTTGAAAATAATAACGGCATTCGAATGGATAAGTCAGGATTTTTGCAAGTGGATCTTAATAGGGTGGGATACAAAGATGAGTCTTTTATTCTAGCCTCTCAAGCTAGACAAGTGTTCTATGTCAATGATCCGAAAAGTACGAAATGGTCTATAGTTCTTTTTTCCAACAAAGTAATTGATGAAAACACTGGAGATCAAGGTGATATTGATGTTGAGATTGAATCGTTTACCAGAAATGATCAAGATGAGAATATTATATCAAATGATTCATATATTAGAAATGATCATAATGAGGGTATTTGGATCAATCCAACCGTCCGTGTTGTTAAGAGACATGTAGAACATATTCCAACCAAGAAAAGAAAGAGAACTTAGTGAAAAAGGTACAGGTCAAATGATTTTAATTGTTTTCTTTATTACAGGTAAAATGGCTATTATGAAGTCAATCATTCGTGCAAGGGGCAAGGGATACTTGAAAGTATCAATTGATATTTGTTTAGATGGAGATGTTCCATTGTCGTCAAGCCTCATTCGCGTAGATGATGATGCTGGATATTTGAAAGTATCCCTCTACGACAATGGAACATGTCCATCTAAACAAATATCAATTCTATCTTCAAAAGATAAGGGACCAAAAATATAAGGGGATTACGCAGCAAATCGAGTCAGTTGCATAAAAAAAAAAGGTATAAACACAATTATATGATATTTATGCATAGAAAATGTTAATTCTTGATCTTATACATCACCTAACTAATTTTATGATATTTTAGGTTCATGCTATTGATATTGAACAAAAAGAGGTTGTTGCTAAGAAGACTGCTGCTAGCAAAAAAAACATACATCTCAGAGATGCTTTTGCTACTTAGTTTTATTTCTTTTTAAGTTATGAATTGGTTGTATATTTAGAATCTTTAGAAGTTAAACGATTATATATCAGTGGATTGTTGTATATGTATGGATTGTTGTATATAAGGCTTGTTGAATGCAATGTGTGAAAAAGGGCTTCAAATTATACAGTTTTGGGTGTACTGCTTCAATATACAGGTTGTCTAAAATAAATAAATAAATATAGCGCTTTTTAAAAAAAAAATTTAAATAACCACCCACTTTAGAGGGCGCTTCCCAAAATAAGCGCCCTCTAAACCCTTTAAATTTCCACTTTAGAGGGCGCTTTCCAGTAAAAGTGCCCTCTAAACCCTTAAAAGTTTCCACTTTAGAGGGCACTTTCCAGTAAAAGCGCCCTCTAAACCCTTAAATGTTTCCACTTTAGAGGGCGCTTTCTTTAAAAAGCGCCCTCTAAAGTGGCCCTTAAAGGGCTTAAAGAGCCACTTTAGACAGCGCTTTCACCAGGAAAAAAAGCGTTGTCTTTACCTATGCCAGCGCCAGATTAGAGGGCGCTTTAAAGCGCTGTTATAGGCCAAAAAAAGCGCCCTCTTTTCCCTTATTTGGCGTAGTGACCACCCCTTTGATAAAAATTTAAAATTTAAAATTATAGAAAATTTGATATGTAAAATTGAATTAAATGCAAAACAAATTAAGAAAGTAGTTATTAACTTACAAAAGTAAGAAAGTTTAAAAGAATAATATAAATTAAATAGAAGTAAAAAAGAATTTAATACACCAAATGAAATATATTGACATAAAATGAGGAAAGGAAAACTTAAATAACATGAGAAAAAGATTAAGAAAACTAATTCGTAAAGATAAAATCAAGTTGAAAGAAAATAATGAATATGAGTTGCATCCCTTGGCAGATAATATATAATTGTATAAGAGATGTGATATCTAAAATGTTAAGCAGTCTCTTAAACAAAATCATCGACAACTATTTATACGGGGGAAACTCACAGTGGATGATTTCTTGCATGCATTCCATCTAACATAATTCTATAATGTTATTTTAAAACTGTTATTTTAAAACTGAATCTTAAGGTTATTCATTCCTACTCGACAATAGAAACTTCCGCTTCAAATTTCATATGTTGAGTTCTATGAGTTTGTTTGAACAAGTCGACAATTTTTTTTTTTTTTTGTACTTTTTAGAAATACAAAAATCAAAACCATGTATGAATCGTGAAATTTTGAAGAGTAATTTCGAAATGAAATCCTTATTAGGAGTATTTGAAAACTAAAATATGGAAAGAACTTAAAGATGTATTGCTTTACAAAATTTTATTTTACTTTTTAAAATAGAAAGCATGCAGAAAACACTATAAGTTATAATCAATGGGAAAATAGGAAATACATAATACTTTTTTTTAGTGTGAAAATGAAAACACTTTCATCAAATAAGTCAAATCCTTGCAATGAGACATAAACTTGTTATTCGTTGGTACAGTAGTTTTGTGGCCTGTGCCTTTAAAATATTTATATTCTCCAATGATCGGGCTATGCAGTTCAAAACATTTCATCTTCATCACTATTTTGTTCTTCTTTCTCTTTCTCGTCCTTTCTTTAGCGAGTTTTCCTTCTCAGTTTATTCTAATGATGTCTTTTGATTTTTGGGTTTTTAATTTGTGATTTTAATGGGAGAGATTAAACTTACATAGAATGAGTTTTTAATATTTCACATATTAGAGTAACCCTAGATTTTGATTGTGTCCTTGTTATTTTAGATTGTGTCATTTTCTAATTGATAAAGCTTATTATAGATTTGCAACTTTATTTATATGGCTCTAGATTGTTCGTAGTTTCTCAAGCGTGTTTTAGTATATTTAATACTTTTTTTACATTCTCTATTGTACCGTTAGAACCAAACTGTGATAGCATTAGTTATAAAAGTTTATGTTAATTAATGTTATTCATTTCTACTTTATATAGTTATGACTTTTTTTTACTCTACGTGATGGACTGGCTACTAATGCAGACTCAATCTTCTAATCTTTGGTTTTAAATTCCTATTTTGTGACATGTCTTTATTGTTTATGGAAATATAGAGGTGGATAGTCCCATTTTTATGGTTTGGTTACAAGTATAACCTTATCTTCAACATAGTATTTTCTTGAAACAACGTTAATGGTGTTTTATTAAGTGTATCATTATTTTAAATTGAAATATCACTTGTTAATTGCATGTAAGTGATCCTTTTATCTTTGAATATTAGAAGTTTTAATGCACAAGATTCTCATACAACTTCAATTCGGAATGCAAATTTGTTAACATTCGTTTTTAGGTTTATTAAGAATCTGTTATAAGCATCGACAACTGAATATTTCATGTATTGTCTTGAAAATTTAAAAAGGGAAGCTTCTATATAAATGTTGGAAATTAACGATAAATCAATTATACATACAAGTCTCATTTCATTTATGAAAGAAACTTTCAAGTCGAACAAAATGCAAATATACGGAATTAATATTTTTTAAATCTTTATTATTTTTACAGAAAAATTAAAATGTTTGGGGTGAGAGAGGCTCGAACTCTCGACCTCAGGATAACTCAGAAGCTATGAGACCTACGCGCTAGCTAACTGCGCCACAACACCTTTGATAAAAATTTAAAATTTAAAATTATAGAAAATTTGATATATAAAATTGAATTAAATGCAAAACAAATTAAGAAAAAAGTTATTAACTTACAAAAGTAAGAAAGTTTAAAAGAATAATATAAATTGATTAGAAGTAAAAAAGAATTTAATACACCAAATGAAATATATTGACATAAAATGAGGAAAGGAAAACTTAAATAACATGAGAAAAAGATTAAGAAAATTAATTCGTAAAGATAAAATCAAGTTGAAAGAAAATAATGAATATGACTTGCATCCCTTTGCAGATAATATATAATTGTATCAGAGATGTGATATCTAAAATGTTAAGCAGTCTCTTAAACAAAATCATCGGCAACTATTTATACGGGGGAAACTCACAGTGGATGATTTCTTGCATGCATTCCATCTAACATAATTCTATAATGTTATTTTAAAACTGAATCTTAAGGTTATTCATTCCTACTCGACAATAGAAACTTCTGCTTCAAATTTCATATGTTGAGTTCTATGAGTTTGTTTGAACAAGTCGACAATTTTTATTTTTTTTTTGTACTTTTTAGAAATACAAAAATCAAAACCAAGTATGAATCGTGAAATTTTGAAGAGTAATTTCCAAATGAAATCCTTATTAGGAGTATTGAAAACTAAAATATGGAAAGAACTTAAAGATGTATTGCTTTACAAAATTTTATTTTACTTTTTAAAATAGAAAGCATGCAAAAACACTATAAGTTATAATCAATGGGAAAATAAGAAATACATAATACTTTTTTTTAGTGTGAAAATGAAAACACTTTCATCAAATAAGTCAAATCCTTGCAATGAGACATAAACTTGTTATTCGTTGGTACAGTAGTTTTGTGGCCTGTGCCTTTAAAATATTTATATTCTCCAATGATCGGGCTATGCAGTTCAAAACATTTCATCTTCATCACTATTTTGTTCTTCTTTCTCTTTCTCGTCCTTTCTTTAGCGAGTTTTCCTTCTCAGTTTATTCTAATGATGTCTTTTGATTTTTGGGTTTTTAATTTGTGATTTTAATGGGAGAGATTAAACTTACATAGAATGAGTTTTTAATATTTCACATATTAGAGTAACCCTAGATTTTGATTGTGTCCTTGTTATTTTAGATTGTGTCATTTTCTAATTGATAAAGCTTATTATAGATTTGCAACTTTATTTATATGGCTCTAGATTGTTCGTAGTTTCTCAAGCGTGTTTTAGTATATTTAATACTTTTTTTTACATTCTCTATTGTACCGTTAGAACCAAACTGTGATAGCATTAGTTATAAGAGTTTATGTTAATTAAGTTTATTCATTTCTACTTTATATAGTTATGACTTTTTTTTACTCTACGTGATGCACTGGCTACTAATGCAGACTCAATCTTCTAATCTTTGGTTTTAAATTCCTATTTTGTGACATGTCTTTATTGTTTATGGAAATATAGAGGTGGATAGTCCCATTTTTATGGTTCTGGTTACAAGTATAACCTTATCTTCAACATAGTATTTTCTTGAAACAACGTTGATGGTGTTTTATTAAGTGTATCATTATTTTAAATTGAAATATCACTTGTTAATTGCATGTAAGTGATCCTTTTATCTTTGAATATTATAAGTTTTAAATGCACAAGATTCTCATACAACTTCAATTCGGAATGCCAATTTGTTAACATTCATTTTTAGGTTTATTAAGAATCTGTTATAAGCATCGACAACTGAATATTTCATGTATTGTCTTGAAAATTTAAAAAGGGAAGCTTCTATATAAATGTTGGAAATTAACGATAAATCAATTATACATACAAGTCTCATTTCATTTATGAAAGAAACTTTCAAGTCGAACAAAATGCAAATATACGGAATTAATATTTTTTAAATCTTTATTATATTTACAGAAAAATTAAAATGTTTGGGGTGAGAGAGGCTCGAACTCTCGACCTCAAGATAACTCAGAAGCTATGAGACCTACGCGCTAGCTAACTGCGCCACCACACCTTTGATAAAAATTTAAAATTTAAAGTTATAGAAAATTTGATATATAAAATTGAATTAAATGCAAAACAAATTAAGAAAAAGTTATTAACTTACAAAAGTAAGAAAGTTTAAAAGAATAATATAAATTGATTAGAAGTAAAAAAGAATTTAATACACCAAATGAAATATATTGACATAAAATGAGGAAAGGAAAACTTAAATAACATGAGTAAAAGATTAAGAAAATTAATTCGTAAAGATAAAATCAAGTTGAAAGAAAATAATGAATATGACTTGCATCCCTTTGCAGATAATATATAATTGTATCAGAGATGTGATATCTAAAATGTTAAGCAGTCTCTTAAACAAAATCATCGGCAACTATTTATACGGGGGAAACTCACAGTGGATGATTTCTTGCATGCATTCCATCTAACATAATTCTATAATGTTATTTTAAAACTGAATCTTAAGGTTATTCATTCCTACTCGACAATAGAAACTTCTGCTTCAAATTTCATATGTTGAGTTCTATGAGTTTGTTTGAACAAGTCGACAATTTTTTTTTTTTTTTGTACTTTTTAGAAATACAAAAATCAAAACCATGTATGAATCGTGAAATTTTGAAGAGTAATTTCGAAATGAAATCCTTATTAGGAGTATTTGAAAACTAAAATATGGAAAGAACTTAAAGATGTATTGCTTTACAAAATTTTATTTTACTTTTTAAAATAGAAAGCATGCAGAAAACACTATAAGTTATAATCAATGGGAAAATAGGAAATACATAATACTTTTTTTTAGTGTGAAAATGAAAACACTTTCATCAAATAAGTCAAATCCTTGCAATGAGACATAAACTTGTTATTCGTTGGTACAGTAGTTTTGTGGCCTGTGCCTTTAAAATATTTATATTCTCCAATGATCGGGCTATGCAGTTCAAAACATTTCATCTTCATCACTATTTTGTTCTTCTTTCTCTTTCTCGTCCTTTCTTTAGCGAGTTTTCCTTCTCAGTTTATTCTAATGATGTCTTTTGATTTTTGGGTTTTTAATTTGTGATTTTAATGGGAGAGATTAAACTTACATAGAATGAGTTTTTAATATTTCACATATTAGAGTAACCCTAGATTTTGATTGTGTCCTTGTTATTTTAGATTGTGTCATTTTCTAATTGATAAAGCTTATTATAGATTGCAACTTTATTTATATGGCTCTAGATTGTTCGTAGTTTCTCAAGCGTGTTTTAGTATATTTAATACTTTTTTTTACATTCTCTATTGTACCGTTAGAACCAAACTGTGATAGCATTAGTTATAAGAGTTTATGTTAATTAATTTATTCATTTCTACTTTATATAGTTATGACTTTTTTTTACTCTACGTGATGCACTGGCTACTAATGCAGACTCAATCTTCTAATCTTTGGTTTAAATTCCTATTTTGTGACATGTCTTTATTGTTTATGGAAATATAGAGGTGGATAGTCCCATTTTTATGGTTCTGGTTACAAGTATAACCTTATCTTCAACATAGTATTTTCTTGAAACAACGTTGATGGTGTTTTATTAAGTGTATCATTATTTTAAATTGAAATATCACTTGTTAATTGCATGTAAGTGATCCTTTTATCTTTGAATATTATAAGTTTTAAATGCACAAGATTCTCATACAACTTCAATTCGGAATGCCAATTTGTTAACATTCATTTTTAGGTTTATTAAGAATCTGTTATAAGCATCGACAACTGAATATTTCATGTATTGTCTTGAAAATTTAAAAAGGGAAGCTTCTATATAAATGTTGGAAATTAACGATAAATCAATTATACATACAAGTCTCATTTCATTTATGAAAGAAACTTTCAAGTCGAACAAAATGCAAATATACGGAATTAATATTTTTTAAATCTTTATTATTTTTACAGAAAAATTAAAATGTTTGGGGTGAGAGAGGCTCGAACTCTCGACCTCAAGATAACTCAGAAGCTATGAGACCTACGCGCTAGCTAACTGCGCCACCACACCTTTGATAAAAATTTAAAATTTAAAGTTATAGAAAATTTGATATATAAAATTGAATTAAATGCAAAACAAATTAAGAAAAAGTTATTAACTTACAAAAGTAAGAAAGTTTAAAAGAATAATATAAATTGATTAGAAGTAAAAAAGAATTTAATACACCAAATGAAATATATTGACATAAAATGAGGAAAGGAAAACTTAAATAACATGAGTAAAAGATTAAGAAAATTAATTCGTAAAGATAAAATCAAGTTGAAAGAAAATAATGAATATGACTTGCATCCCTTTGCAGATAATATATAATTGTATCAGAGATGTGATATCTAAAATGTTAAGCAGTCTCTTAAACAAAATCATCGGCAACTATTTATACGGGGGAAACTCACAGTGGATGATTTCTTGCATGCATTCCATCTAACATAATTCTATAATGTTATTTTAAAACTGAATCTTAAGGTTATTCATTCCTACTCGACAATAGAAACTTCTGCTTCAAATTTCATATGTTGAGTTCTATGAGTTTGTTTGAACAAGTCGACAATTTTTTTTTTTTTTTTTGTACTTTTTAGAAATACAAAAATCAAAACCATGTATGAATCGTGAAATTTTGAAGAGTAATTTCGAAATGAAATCCTTATTAGGAGTATTTGAAAACTAAAATATGGAAAGAACTTAAAGATGTATTGCTTTACAAAATTTTATTTTACTTTTTAAAATAGAAAGCATGCAGAAAACACTATAAGTTATAATCAATGGGAAAATAGGAAATACATAATACTTTTTTTTAGTGTGAAAATGAAAACACTTTCATCAAATAAGTCAAATCCTTGCAATGAGACATAAACTTGTTATTCGTTGGTACAGTAGTTTTGTGGCCTGTGCCTTTAAAATATTTATATTCTCCAATGATCGGGCTATGCAGTTCAAAACATTTCATCTTCATCACTATTTTGTTCTTCTTTCTCTTTCTCGTCCTTTCTTTAGCGAGTTTTCCTTCTCAGTTTATTCTAATGATGTCTTTTGATTTTTGGGTTTTTAATTTGTGATTTTAATGGGAGAGATTAAACTTACATAGAATGAGTTTTTAATATTTCACATATTAGAGTAACCCTAGATTTTGATTGTGTCCTTGTTATTTTAGATTGTGTCATTTTCTAATTGATAAAGCTTATTATAGATTTGCAACTTTATTTATATGGCTCTAGATTGTTCGTAGTTTCTCAAGCGTGTTTTAGTATATTTAATACTTTTTTTACATTCTCTATTGTACCGTTAGAACCAAACTGTGATAGCATTAGTTATAAGAGTTTATGTTAATTAATTTTATTCATTTCTACTTTATATAGTTATGACTTTTTTTTACTCTACGTGATGCACTGGCTACTAATGCAGACTCAATCTTCTAATCTTTGGTTTTAAATTCCTATTTTGTGACATGTCTTTATTGTTTATGGAAATATAGAGGTGGATAGTCCCATTTTTATGGTTCTGGTTACAAGTATAACCTTATCTTCAACATAGTATTTTCTTGAAACAACGTTGATGGTGTTTTATTAAGTGTATCATTATTTTAAATTGAAATATCACTTGTTAATTGCATGTAAGTGATCCTTTTATCTTTGAATATTATAAGTTTTAAATGCACAAGATTCTCATACAACTTCAATTCGGAATGCCAATTTGTTAACATTCATTTTTAGGTTTATTAAGAATCTGTTATAAGCATCGACAACTGAATATTTCATGTATTGTCTTGAAAATTTAAAAAGGGAAGCTTCTATATAAATGTTGGAAATTAACGATAAATCAATTATACATACAAGTCTCATTTCATTTATGAAAGAAACTTTCAAGTCGAACAAAATGCAAATATACGGAATTAATATTTTTTAAATCTTTATTATATTTACAGAAAAATTAAAATGTTTGGGGTGAGAGAGGCTCGAACTCTCGACCTCAAGATAACTCAGAAGCTATGAGACCTACGCGCTAGCTAACTGCGCCACCACACCTTTGATAAAAATTTAAAATTTAAAGTTATAGAAAATTTGATATATAAAATTGAATTAAATGCAAAACAAATTAAGAAAAAAGTTATTAACTTACAAAAGTAAGAAAGTTTAAAAGAATAATATAAATTGATTAGAAGTAAAAAAGAATTTAATACACCAAATGAAATATATTGACATAAAATGAGGAAAGGAAAACTTAAATAACATGAGTAAAAGATTAAGAAAATTAATTCGTAAAGATAAAATCAAGTTGAAAGAAAATAATGAATATGACTTGCATCCCTTTGCAGATAATATATAATTGTATCAGAGATGTGATATCTAAAATGTTAAGCAGTCTCTTAAACAAAATCATCGGCAACTATTTATACGGGGGAAACTCACAGTGGATGATTTCTTGCATGCATTCCATCTAACATAATTCTATAATGTTATTTTAAAACTGAATCTTAAGGTTATTCATTCCTACTCGACAATAGAAACTTCTGCTTCAAATTTCATATGTTGAGTTCTATGAGTTTGTTTGAACAAGTCGACAATTTTTTTTTTTTTTTTTACTTTTTAGAAATACAAAAATCAAAACCATGTATGAATCGTGAAATTTTGAAGAGTAATTTCCAAATGAAATCCTTATTAGGAGTATTTGAAAACTAAAATATGGAAAGAACTTAAAGATGTATTGCTTTACAAAATTTTATTTTACTTTTTAAAATAGAAAGCATGCAGAAAACACTATAAGTTATAATCAATGGGAAAATAGGAAATACATAATACTTTTTTTTAGTGTGAAAATGAAAACACTTTCATCAAATAAGTCAAATCCTTGCAATGAGACATAAACTTGTTATTCGTTGGTACAGTAGTTTTGTGGCCTGTGCCTTTAAAATATTTATATTCTCCAATGATCGGGCTATGCAGTTCAAAACATTTCATCTTCATCACTATTTTGTTCTTCTTTCTCTTTCTCGTCCTTTCTTTAGCGAGTTTTCCTTCTCAGTTTATTCTAATGATGTCTTTTGATTTTTGGGTTTTTAATTTGTGATTTTAATTTACATAGAATGAGTTTTTAATATTTCACATATTAGAGTAACCCTAGATTTTGATTGTGTCCTTGTTATTTTAGATTGTGTCATTTTCTAATTGATAAAGCTTATTATAGATTTGCAACTTTATTTATATGGCTCTAGATTGTTCGTAGTTTCTCAAGCGTGTTTTAGTATATTTAATACTTTTTTTACATTCTCTATTGTACCGTTAGAACCAAACTGTGATAGCATTAGTTATAAGAGTTTATGTTAATTAATTTTATTCATTTCTACTTTATATAGTTATGACTTTTTTTTACTCTACGTGATGCACTGGCTACTAATGCAGACTCAATCTTCTAATCTTTGGTTTTAAATTCCTATTTTGTGACATGTCTTTATTGTTTATGGAAATATAGAGGTGGATAGTCCCATTTTTATGGTTTTGGTTACAAGTATAACCTTATCTTCAACATAGTATTTTCTTGAAACAACGTTGATGGTGTTTTATTAAGTGTATCATTATTTTAAATTGAAATATCACTTGTTAATTGCATGTAAGTGATCCTTTTATCTTTGAATATTATAAGTTTTAAATGCACAAGATTCTCATACAACTTCAATTCGGAATGCCAATTTGTTAACATTCATTTTTAGGTTTATTAAGAATCTGTTATAAGCATCGACAACTGAATATTTCATGTATTATCTTGAAAATTTAAAAAGGGAAGCTTCTATATAAATGTTGGAAATTAACGATAAATCAATTATACATACAAGTCTCATTTCATTTATGAAAGAAACTTTCAAGTCGAACAAAATGCAAATATACGGAATTAATATTTTTTAAATCTTTATTATTTTTACATAAAAAATTAAAATGTTTGGGGTGAGAGAGGCTCGAACTCTCGACCTCAGGATAACTCAGAAGCTATGAGACCTACGCGCTAGCTAACTGCGCCACCACACCTTTGATAAAAATTTAAAATTTAAAATTATAGAAAATTTGATATATAAAATTGAATTAAATGCAAAACAAATTAAGAAAAAAGTTATTAACTTACAAAAGTAAGAAAGTTTAAAAGAATAATATAAATTGATTAGAAGTAAAAAAGAATTTAATACACCAAATGAAATATATTGACATAAAATGAGGAAAGGAAAACTTAAATAACATGAGTAAAAGATTAAGAAAATTAATTCGTAAAGATAAAATCAAGTTGAAAGAAAATAATGAATATGACTTGCATCCCTTTGCAGATAATATATAATTGTATCAGAGATGTGATATCTAAAATGTTAAGCAGTCTCTTAAACAAAATCATCGGCAACTATTTATACGGGGGAAACTCACAGTGGATGATTTCTTGCATGCATTCCATCTAACATAATTCTATAATGTTATTTTAAAACTGAATCTTAAGGTTATTCATTCCTACTCGACAATAGAAACTTCTGCTTCAAATTTCATATGTTGAGTTCTATGAGTTTGTTTGAACAAGTCGACAATTTTTTTTTTTGTACTTTTTAGAAATACAAAAATCAAAACCAAGTATGAATCGTGAAATTTTGAAGAGTAATTTCCAAATGAAATCCTTATTAGGAGTATTTGAAAACTAAAATATGGAAAGAACTTAAAGATGTATTGCTTTACAAAATTTTATTTTACTTTTTAAAATAGAAAGCATGCAGAAAACACTATAAGTTATAATCAATGGGAAAATAAGAAATACATAATACTTTTTTTTAGTGTGAAAATGAAAACACTTTCATCAAATAAGTCAAATCCTTGCAATGAGACATAAACTTGTTATTCGTTGGTACAGTAGTTTTGTGGCCTGTGCCTTTAAAATATTTATATTCTCCAATGATCGGGATATGTAGTTCAAAACATTTCATCTTCATCACTATTTTGTTCTTCTTTCTCTTTCTCGTCCTTTCTTTAGCGAGTTTTCCTTCTCAGTTTATTCTAATGATGTCTTTTGATTTTTGGGTTTTTAATTTGTGATTTTAACGGGAGAGATTAAACTTACATAGAATGAGTTTTTAATATTTCACATATTAGAGTAACCCTAGATTTTGATTGTGTCCTTGTTATTTTAGATTGTGTCATTTTCTAATTGATAAAGCTTATTATAGATTTGCAACTTTATTTATATGGCTCTAGATTGTTCGTAGTTTCTCAAGCGTGTTTTAGTATATTTAATACTTTTTTTACATTCTCTATTGTACCGTTAGAACCAAACTGTGATAGCATTAGTTATAAGAGTTTATGTTAATTAATTTTATTCATTTCTACTTTATATAGTTATGACTTTTTTTTACTCTACGTGATGCACTGGCTACTAATGCAGACTCAATCTTCTAATCTTTGGTTTTAAATTCCTATTTTGTGACATGTCTTTATTGTTTATGGAAATATAGAGGTGGATAGTCCCATTTTTATGGTTCTGGTTACAAGTATAACCTTATCTTCAACATAGTATTTTCTTGAAACAACGTTGATGGTGTTTTATTAAGTGTATCATTATTTTAAATTGAAATATCACTTGTTAATTGCATGTAAGTGATCCTTTTATCTTTGAATATTATAAGTTTTAAATGCACAAGATTCTCATACAACTTCAATTCGGAATGCCAATTTGTTAACATTCATTTTTAGGTTTATTAAGAATCTGTTATAAGCATCGACAACTGAATATTTCATGTATTGTCTTGAAAATTTAAAAAGGGAAGCTTCTATATAAATGTTGGAAATTAACGATAAATCAATTATACATACAAGTCTCATTTCATTTATGAAAGAAACTTTCAAGTCGAACAAAATGCAAATATACGGAATTAATATTTTTTAAATCTTTATTATTTTTACAGAAAAATTAAAATGTTTGGGGTGAGAGAGGCTCGAACTCTCGACCTCAGGATAACTCAGAAGCTATGAGACCTACGCGCTAGCTAACTGCGCCACCACACTATTGATAAAAATTTAAAATTTAAAGTTATAGAAAATTTGATATATAAAATTGAATTAAATGCAAAACAAATTAAGAAAAAAGTTATTAACTTACAAAAGTAAGAAAGTTTAAAAGAATAATATAAATTGATTAGAAGTAAAAAAGAATTTAATACACCAAATGAAATATATTGACATAAAATGAGGAAAGGAAAACTTAAATAACATGAGTAAAAGATTAAGAAAATTAATTCGTAAAGATAAAATCAAGTTGAAAGAAAATAATGAATATGACTTGCATCCCTTTGCAGATAATATATGATTGTATCAGAGATGTGATATCTAAAATGTTAAGCAGTCTCTTAAACAAAATCATCGGCAACTATTTATACGGGGGAAACTCACAGTGGATGATTTCTTGCATGCATTCCATCTAACATAATTCTATAATGTTATTTTAAAACAGAATCTTAAGGTTATTCATTCCTACTCGACAATAGAAACTTCTGCTTCAAATTTCATATGTTGAGTTCTATGAGTTTGTTTGAACAAGTCGACAAATTTTTTTTTTTTTTTTTGTTTGTACTTTTTAGAAATACAAAAATCAAAACCATGTATGAATCGTGAAATTTTGAAGAGTAATTTCCAAATGAAATCCTTATTAGGAGTATTTGAAAACTAAAATATGGAAAGAACTTAAAGATGTATTGCTTTACAAAATTTTATTTTACTTTTTAAAATAGAAAGCATGCAGAAAACACTATAAGTTATAATCAATGGGAAAATAGGAAATACATAATACTTTTTTTTAGTGTGAAAATGAAAACACTTTCATCAAATAAGTCAAATCCTTGCAATGAGACATAAACTTGTTATTCGTTGGTACAGTAGTTTTGTGGCCTGTGCCTTTAAAATATTTATATTCTCCAATGATCGGGCTATGCAGTTCAAAACATTTCATCTTCATCACTATTTTGTTCTTCTTTCTCTTTCTCGTCCTTTCTTTAGCGAGTTTTCCTTCTCAGTTTATTCTAATGATGTCTTTTGATTTTTGGGTTTTTAATTTACATAGAGTGAGTTTTTAATATTTCACATATTAGAGTAACCCTAGATTTTGATTGTGTCCTTGTTATTTTAGATTGTATCATTTTCTAATTGATAAAGCTTATTATAGATTTGCAACTTTATTTATATGGCTCTAGATTGTTCGTAGTTTCTCAAGCGTGTTTTAGTATATTTAATACTTTTTTTACATTCTCTATTGTACCGTTAGAACCAAACTGTGATAGCATTAGTTATAAGAGTTTATGTTAATTAATTTTATTCATTTCTACTTTATATAGTTATGACTTTTTTTTACTCTACGTGATGCACTGGCTACTAATGCAGACTCAATCTTCTAATCTTTGGTTTTAAATTCCTATTTTGTGACATGTCTTTATTGTTTATGGAAATATAGAGGTGGATAGTCCCATTTTTATGGTTTGGTTACAAGTATAACCTTATCTTCAACATAGTATTTTCTTGAAACAACGTTGATGGTGTTTTATTAAGTGTATCATTATTTTAAATTGAAATATCACTTGTTAATTGCATGTAAGTGATCCTTTTATCTTTGAATATTATAAGTTTTAAATGCACAAGATTCTCATACAACTTCAATTCGGAATGCCAATTTGTTAACATTCATTTTTAGGTTTATTAAGAATCTGTTATAAGCATCGACAACTGAAAATTTCATGTATTATCTTGAAAATTTAAAAAGGGAAGCTTCTATATAAATGTTGGAAATTAACGATAAATCAATTATACATACAAGTCTCATTTCATTTATGAAAGAAACTTTCAAGTCGAACAAAATGCAAATATACGGAATTAATATTTTTTTGAATCTTTATTATTTTTACAGAAAAATTAAAATGTTTGGGGCGAGAGAGGCTCGAACTCTCGACCTCAGGATAACTCAGAAGCTATGAGACCTACGCGCTAGCTAACTGCGCCACAACACCTTTGATAAAAATTTAAAATTTAAAATTATAGAAAATTTGATATATAAAATTGAATTAAATGCAAAACAAATTAAGAAAAAGTTATTAACTTACAAAAGTAAGAAAGTTTAAAAGAATAATATAAATTGATTAGAAGTAAAAAAGAATTTAATACACCAAATGAAATATATTGACATAAAATGAGGAAAGGAAAACTTAAATAACATGAGAAAAAGATTAAGAAAATTAATTCGTAAAGATAAAATCAAGTTGAAAGAAAATAATGAATATGACTTGCATCCCTTTGCAGATAATATATAATTGTATCAGAGATGTGATATCTAAAATGTTAAGCAGTCTCTTAAAAAAAATCATCGGCAACTATTTATACGGGGGAAACTCACAGTGGATGATTTCTTGCATGCATTCCATCTAACATAATTCTATAATGTTATTTTAAAACTGAATCTTAAGGTTATTCATTCCTACTCGACAATAGAAACTTCTGCTTCAAATTTCATATGTTGAGTTCTATGAGTTTGTTTGAACAAGTCAACAATTTTTATTTTTTTTTTGTACTTTTTAGAAATACAAAAATCAAAACCAAGTATGAATCGTGAAATTTTGAAGAGTAATTTCCAAATGAAATCCTTATTAGGAGTATTTGAAAACTAAAATATGGAAAGAACTTAAAGATGTATTGCTTTACAAAATTTTATTTTACTTTTTAAAATAGAAAGCATGCAAAAACACTATAAGTTATAATCAATGGGAAAATAAGAAATACATAATACTTTTTTTTAGTGTGAAAATGAAAACACTTTCATCAAATAAGTCAAATCCTTGCAATGAGACATAAACTTGTTATTCGTTGGTACAGTAGTTTTGTGGCCTGTGCCTTTAAAATATTTATATTCTCCAATGATCGGGCTATGCAGTTCAAAACATTTCATCTTCATCACTATTTTGTTCTTCTTTCTCTTTCTCGTCCTTTCTTTAGCGAGTTTTCCTTCTCAGTTTATTCTAATGATGTCTTTTGATTTTTGGGTTTTTAATTTGTGATTTTAATGGGAGAGATTAAACTTACATAGAATGAGTTTTTAATATTTCACATATTAGAGTAACCCTAGATTTTGATTGTGTCCTTGTTATTTTAGATTGTGTCATTTTCTAATTGATAAAGCTTATTATAGATTTGCAACTTTATTTATATGGCTCTAGATTGTTCGTAGTTTCTCAAGCGTGTTTTAGTATATTTAATACTTTTTTTTACATTCTCTATTGTACCGTTAGAACCAAACTGTGATAGCATTAGTTATAAGAGTTTATGTTAATTAATTTTATTCATTTCTACTTTATATAGTTATGACTTTTTTTTTACTCTACGTGATGCACTGGCTACTAATGCAGACTCAATCTTCTAATCTTTGGTTTTAAATTCCTATTTTGTGACATGTCTTTATTGTTTATGGAAATATAGAGGTGGATAGTCCCATTTTTATGGTTCTGGTTACAAGTATAACCTTATCTTCAACATAGTATTTTCTTGAAACAACGTTGATGGTGTTTTATTAAGTGTATCATTATTTTAAATTGAAATATCACTTGTTAATTGCATGTAAGTGATCCTTTTATCTTTGAATATTATAAGTTTTAAATGCACAAGATTCTCATACAACTTCAATTCGGAATGCAAATTTGTTAACATTCATTTTTAGGTTTATTAAGAATCTGTTATAAGCATCGACAACTGAATATTTCATGTATTGTCTTGAAAATTTAAAAAGGGAAGCTTCTATATAAATGTTGGAAATTAACGATAAATCAATTATACATACAAGTCTCATTTCATTTATGAAAAAAACTTTCAAGTCGAACAAAATGCAAATATACGGAATTAATATTTTTTAAATCTTTATTATTTTTACAGAAAAATTAAAATGTTTGGGGTGAGAGAGGCTCGAACTCTCGACCTCAGGATAACTCAGAAGCTATGAGACCTACGCGCTAGCTAACTGCGCCACCACACTATTGATAAAAATTTAAAATTTAAAGTTATAGAAAATTTGATATATAAAATTGAATTAAATGCAAAACAAATTAAGAAAAAGTTATTAACTTACAAAAGTAAGAAAGTTTAAAAGAATAATATAAATTGATTAGAAGTAAAAAAGAATTTAATACACCAAATGAAATATATTGACATAAAATGAGGAAAGGAAAACTTAAATAACATGAGAAAAAGATTAAGAAAATTAATTCGTAAAGATAAAATCAAGTTGAAAGAAAATAATGAATATGACTTGCATCCCTTTGCAGATAATATATAATTGTATCAAAGATGTGATATCTAAAATGTTAAGCAGTCTCTTAAACAAAATCATCGGCAACTATTTATACGGGGGAAACTCACAGTGGATGATTTCTTGCATGCATTCCATCTAACATAATTCTATAATGTTATTTTAAAACTGAATCTTAAGGTTATTCATTCCTACTCGACAATAGAAACTTCTGCTTCAAATTTCATATGTTGAGTTCTATGAGTTTGTTTGAACAAGTCGACAATTTTTATTTTTTTTTTGTACTTTTTAGAAATACAAAAATCAAAACCAAGTATGAATCGTGAAATTTTGAAGAGTAATTTCCAAATGAAATCCTTATTAGGAGTATTTGAAAACTAAAATATGGAAAGAACTTAAAGATGTATTGCTTTACAAAATTTTATTTTACTTTTTAAAATAGAAAGCATGCAAAAACACTATAAGTTATAATCAATGGGAAAATAAGAAATACATAATACTTTTTTTTAGTGTGAAAATGAAAACACTTTCATCAAATAAGTCAAATCCTTGCAATGAGACATAAACTTGTTATTCGTTGGTACAGTAGTTTTGTGGCCTGTGCCTTTAAAATATTTATATTCTCCAATGATCGGGCTATGCAGTTCAAAACATTTCATCTTCATCACTATTTTGTTCTTCTTTCTCTTTCTCGTCCTTTCTTTAGCGAGTTTTCCTTCTCAGTTTATTCTAATGATGTCTTTTGATTTTTGGGTTTTTAATTTGTGATTTTAATGGGAGAGATTAAACTTACATAGAATGAGTTTTTAATATTTCACATATTAGAGTAACCCTAGATTTTGATTGTGTCCTTGTTATTTTAGATTGTGTCATTTTCTAATTGATAAAGCTTATTATAGATTTGCAACTTTATTTATATGGCTCTAGATTGTTCGTAGTTTCTTAAGCGTGTTTTAGTATATTTAATACTTTTTTTTACATTCTCTATTGTACCGTTAGAACCAAACTGTGATAGCATTAGTTATAAGAGTTTATGTTAATTAATTTTATTCATTTCTACTTTATATAGTTATGACTTTTTTTTACTCTACGTGATGCACTAGCTACTAATGCAGACTCAATCTTCTAATCTTTGGTTTTAAATTCCTATTTTGTGACATGTCTTTATTGTTTATGGAAATATAGAGGTGGATAGTCTCATTTTTATGGTTCTGGTTACAAGTATAACCTTATCTTCAACATAGTATTTTCTTGAAACAACGTTGATGGTGTTTTATTAAGTGTATCATTATTTTAAATTGAAATATCACTTGTTAATTGCATGTAAGTGATCCTTTTATCTTTGAATATTATAAGTTTTAAATGCACAAGATTCTCATACAACTTCAATTCGGAATGCCAATTTGTTAACATTCATTTTTAGGTTTATTAAGAATCTGTTATAAGCATCGACAACTGAATATTTCATGTATTGTCTTGAAAATTTAAAAAGGGAAGCTTCTATATAAATGTTGGAAATTAACGATAAATCAATTATACATACAAGTCTCATTTCATTTATGAAAGAAACTTTCAAGTCGAACAAAATGCAAATATACGGAATTAATATTTTTTAAATCTTTATTATTTTTACAGAAAAATTAAAATGTTTGGGGTGAGAGAGGCTCGAACTCTCGACCTCAGGATAACTCAGAAGCTATGAGACCTACGCGCTAGCTAACTGCGCCACCACACTATTGATAAAAATTTAAAATTTAAAGTTATAGAAAATTTGATATATAAAATTGAATTAAATGCAAAACAAATTAAGAAAAAAGTTATTAACTTACAAAAGTAAGAAAGTTTAAAAGAATAATATAAATTGATTAGAAGTAAAAAAGAATTTAATACACTAAATGAAATATATTGACATAAAATGAGGAAAGGAAAACTTAAATAACATGAGTAAAAGATTAAGAAAATTAATTCGTAAAGATAAAATCAAGTTGAAAGAAAATAATGAATATGACTTGCATCCCTTTGCAGATAATATATAATTGTATCAGAGATGTGATATCTAAAATGTTAAGTAGTCTCTTAAACAAAATCATCGGCAACTATTTATACGGGGGAAACTCACAGTGGATGATTTCTTGCATGCATTCCATCTAACATAATTCTATAATGTTATTTTAAAACTGAATCTTAAGGTTATTCATTCCTACTCGACAATAGAAACTTCTGCTTCAAATTTCATATGTTGAGTTCTATGAGTTTGTTTGAACAAGTCGACAATTTTTTTTTTTTTTTTTTGTACTTTTTAGAAATACAAAAATCAAAACCATGTATGAATCGTGAAATTTTGAAGAGTAATTTCCAAATGAAATCCTTATTAGGAGTATTTGAAAACTAAAATATGGAAAGAACTTAAAGATGTATTGCTTTACAAAATTTTATTTTACTTTTTAAAATAGAAAGCATGCAGAAAACACTATAAGTTATAATCAATGGGAAAATAGGAAATACATAATACTTTTTTTTAGTGTGAAAATGAAAACACTTTCATCAAATAAGTCAAATCCTTGCAATGAGACATAAACTTGTTATTCGTTGGTACAGTAGTTTTGTGGCCTGTGCCTTTAAAATATTTATATTCTCCAATGATCGGGCTATGCAGTTCAAAACATTTCATCTTCATCACTATTTTGTTCTTCTTTCTCTTTCTCGTCCTTTCTTTAGCGAGTTTTCCTTCTCAGTTTATTCTAATGATGTCTTTTGATTTTTGGGTTTTTAATTTGTGATTTTAATTTACATAGAATGAGTTTTTAATATTTCACATATTAGAGTAACCCTAGATTTTGATTGTGTCCTTGTTATTTTAGATTGTATCATTTTCTAATTGATAAAGCTTATTATAGATTTGCAACTTTATTTATATGGCTCTAGATTGTTCGTAGTTTCTCAAGCGTGTTTTAGTATATTTAATACTTTTTTTACATTCTCTATTGTACCGTTAGAACCAAACTGTGATAGCATTAGTTATAAGAGTTTATGTTAATTAATTTTATTCATTTCTACTTTATATAGTTATGACTTTTTTTTACTCTACGTGATGCACTGGCTACTAATGCAGACTCAATCTTCTAATCTTTGGTTTTAAATTCCTATTTTGTGACATGTCTTTATTGTTTATGGAAATATAGAGGTGGATAGTCCCATTTTTATGGTTTTGGTTACAAGTATAACCTTATCTTCAACATAGTATTTT
This sequence comes from Lathyrus oleraceus, assembly GCF_024323335.1. NCBI lineage: Eukaryota > Viridiplantae > Streptophyta > Magnoliopsida > Fabales > Fabaceae > Lathyrus > Lathyrus oleraceus. Next base: position 525,724,376 of record NC_066581.1, read on the forward strand.
CTTGAAACAACGTTGATGGTGTTTTATTAAGTGTATCATTATTTTAAATTGAAATATCACTTGTTAATTGCATGTAAGTGATCCTTTTATCTTTGAATATTATAAGTTTTAAATGCCCAAGATTCTCATATTCCTTCAATTCGGAATGCCAATTTGTTAACATTCATTTTTAGGTTTATTAAGAATCTGTTATAAGCATCGACAACTGAATATTTCATGTATTGTCTTGAAAATTTAAAAAGGGAAGCTTCTATATAAATGTTGGAAATTAACGATAAATCAATTATACATACAAGTCTCATTTCATTTATGAAAGAAACTTTCAAGTCGAACAAAATGCAAATATACGGAATTAATATTTTTTAAATCTTTATTATTTTTACAGAAAAATTAAAATGTTTGGGGTGAGAGAGGCTCGAACTCTCGACCTCAGGATAACTCAGAAGCTATGAGACCTACGCGCTAGCTAACTGCGCCACCACACCTTTGATAAAAATTTAAAATTTAAAATTATAGAAAATTTGATATATAAAATTGAATTAAATGCAAAACAAATTAAGAAAAAATTTATTAACTTACAAAAGTAAGAAAGTTTAAAAGAATAATATAAATTGATTAGAAGTAAAAAAGAATTTAATACACCAAATGAAATATATTGACATAAAATGAGGAAAGGAAAACTTAAATAACATGAGTAAAAGATTAAGAAAATTAATTCGTAAAGATAAAATCAAGTTGAAAGAAAATAATGAATATGACTTGCATCCCTTTGCAGATAATATATAATTGTATCAGAGATGTGATATCTAAAATGTTAAGCAGTCTCTTAAACAAAATCATCGGCAACTATTTATACGGGGGAAACTCACAGTGGATGATTTCTTCCATGTATTCCATCTAACATAATTCTATAATGTTATTTTAAAACTGAATCTTAAGGTTATTCATTCCTACTCGATAATAGAAACTTCTGCTTCAAATTTCATATGTTGAGTTCTATGAGTTTGTTTGAACAAGTCGACAAATTTTTTTTATTTTTTTTTTGTACTTTTTAGAAATACAAAAATCAAAACCAAGTATGAATCGTGAAATTTTGAAGAGTAATTTCCAAATGAAATCCTTATTAGGAGTATTTGAAAACTAAAATATGGAAAGAACTTAAAGATGTATTGCTTTACAAAATTTTATTTTACTTTTTAAAATAGAAAGCATGCAGAAATCACTATAAGTTATAATCAATGGGAAAATAGGAAATACATAATACTTTTTTTTAGTGTGATAATGAAAACACTTTCATCAAATAAGTCAAATCCTTGCAATGAGACATAAACTTGTTATTCGTTGGTACAGTAGTTTTGTGGCCTGTGCCTTTAAAATATTTATATTCTCCAATGATCGGGCTATGCAATTCAAAACATTTCATCTTCATCACTATTTTGTTCTTCTTTCTCTTTCTCGTCCTTTCTTTAGCGAGTTTTCCTTCTCAGTTTATTCTAATGATGTCTTTTGATTTTTGGGTTTTTAATTTGTGATTTTAATGGGAAAGATTAAACTTACATAGAATGAGTTTTTAATATTTCACATATTAGAGTAACCCTAGATTTTGATTGTGTCCTTGTTATTTTAGATTGTGTCATTTTCTAATTGATAAAGCTTATTATAGATTTGCAACTTTATTTATATGGCTCTAGATTGTTCGTAGTTTCTCAAGCGTGTTTTAGTATATTTAATACTTTTTTTACATTCTCTATTGTACCGTTAGAACCAAACTGTGATAGCATTAGTTATAAGAGTTTATGTTAATTAATTTTATTCATTTCTACTTTATATAGTTATGACTTTTTTTTACTCTACGTGATGCACTGGCTACTAATGCAGACTCAATCTTCTAATCTTTGGTTTTAAATTCCTATTTTGTGACATGTCTTTATTGTTTATGGAAATATAGAGGTGGATAGTCCCATTTTTATGGTTCTGGTTACAAGTATAACCTTATCTTCAAGATAGTATTTTCTTGAAACAACGTTAATGGTGTTTTATTAAGTGTATCATTATTTTAAATTGAAATATCACTTGTTAATTGCATGTAAGTGATCCTTTTATCTTTTATAAGTTCGAACAAAATGCAAATATATGGAATTAATATTTTTTAAATCTTTATTATTTTTACAGAAAAATTAAAATGTTTGGGGTGAGAGAGGCTCGAACTCTCGACCTCAGGATAACTTAGAAGCTGTGAGACCTACGCACTAGCCAACCGCACCACCACCCCTTTGATAAAAATTTAAAATTTAAAATTATAGAAAATTTGATATGTAAAATTGAATTAAATGCAAAACAAATTAAGAAAGTAGTTATTAACTTACAAAAGTAAGAAAGTTTAAAATAATAATATAAATTGATTAGAAGTAAAAAAGAATTTAATACACCAAATGAAATATATTGACATAAAATGAGGAAAGGAAAACTTAAATAACATGAGAAAAAGATTAAGAAAACTAGTTCGTAAACATAAAATCAAGTTGAAAGAAAATAATGAATATGACTTGCATTCCTTTGCAGATAATATATAATTGTATCAGAGATGTGATATCTAAAATGTTAAGCAGTCTCTTAAACAAAATCATCGGCAACTATTTATACGGGTGAAACTCACAGTGGATCGTCGCATCCGCGAAAAACAACCGGCGGGAAAAAACAAACAAACAGAGCCGCCACCGTGCGTTATTTATCCCAAAGGAGGGAAAGGAAACGCTCGAAGTAAACCTGGAAAGGAAATGGTCTTACAACCGAAGATTGCAAGGATCGGGAGTCGGTTACGCAAGGGGAAGGAATTAGCACCCCCTCACGTCCGTCGTACTCGACGGGATCCACGCTAAAAAGAATAGAATAACGTTGCTGAATAACTGCTCAAAGAATGCACACACACTGGAATAAGACACAGATGGAAGAAGAGGTGAGCGGGCTCGCTAGGATATCGCATCCTATGCCTACGTATCTCATCTGGAATGAGAATCAGAGCTACCGTTGTTCGGCTAACGCACGTCGAAACAAAACACACGCACAGACGCTGAGACGTCAAAGCAAACACACAAATGGAAACAGACTGCCAATGGCGGGCCTTACGTCCAACTCCAAGCAAAAGAAACACAAACAGGAAACCGAATGCCAATCGCTGGACTTACATCAGACTCCATACACACAACCCACAGGAAACCGACTGCCAATCGCTGGACTTACGTCAGACTCCAAACGAACAAACACACACCAAAAAGAAAAAGGGTGCCCGGAGAGATCTCGCCCGATCTTCTGCCTACGTACCTCATCTGGTATGAGGATCAGGGCAACGTAGTTCCCCTTAACAGAGGAAAAACTTCTATCCTAACCAGAGACTGGGAAATAACAAACTACAAGGGAGACTGACTCGAGCCTAATAGTTGTCATGTAATCCACAATAGTCCTAGGTTAAGGTTTCTAACAAGAGTTTGACTCACACAGGCAGTGAGTCAACTCAAGTCTATCTCTACGTACATTCAACTTCCTTGAAAGTTGATCATACGACTCCTACAGAAAGGAGATGAGAAGCAAAACAGATAAACATCAAAAGCAATTAGCACACACTATACACAACCAAGGGGCTCAAGCAAGGTTGGGCTTTGGTCAAGGGGTCATATCGACCTTGACAAACAAGCCATCTGGAAAGGGTGGTCAGGCTCTTAACCTCTAACATTGAGAGTTAGGGTGAGCAGATGAAATGGAGATGAGGGTTATGCCTCATAGCTCTTAACCCGGGCCTGGGTGAGCTTGAATCAAAGAAGGTGTGGGAGTCCAGAATGTGGGACTCTATTCCACATGACTGACACAACAAGATTTTGGGTTTTTATTCAAAGCGCATCAACACATGGCGCGAGCAAGATGAAAGACACAACTGAATAGCAGGGGATGGATTGCACATCCCTTTTATCTGCCAATGCCTCTTCACTTAGGAGGTCTTTACATGTACATGGCACAAATATAAACAAACAAAAACATGGCCTCTTAAGGAGGGCTTCAGACAGGTGCCTGCCAAAAACAGCAGGTCTTCCAGACTACATGGAGTTTAGGGATTTACCTAAGTGGTATGCCAACCACAAGCAAAGAAAAGAAACTCAAATAATGAGTTAAAGCGGCTAAAGTACCTGTAAGAAAAGCTAAAACAGTCAATATTTACATTCAGACAAATCAGACAATTAATCACAGTCAGACAACCAATCATCAGACAACAATGGTGCAAGGCATAAGATGCAAGCAAACTAAATTGATTCACCATCCGCAAGACCTACAAAACAGCAAGGTTAGTCAACCCAAAATAACTTGTATCTCAAGTGATGAGATCATATCAACCAATGTGGCTAATTGCTTCGAAACCTGAAATGCCCAGCTCAAATTGTGAGAACAAACCCCTAAGGCAAAGCCTAGGGTCAAAAGTGAAGTAAAAAGCCAAAACAGAAGCTAAAACTCAACATGAATCATCCTTAATCAATCATGAACATGTCCTAAAAAGGAACAACTCAAAATCATCAAGCAAGGTCGTCGTTCAACCAAGAGAAGGCAATGCACACAACATGATCATCAATTGGACATACAAGATGAGAAAATGCACATTAAATCATAAATGGCTCAAACAATTCTGGAAATTTTCATGAGCATTCAACACATCAAACACAATTAGCATACTAAAAATTGTAAATAGAAGAGATCAATTGATCTATCAATGAAAATGATCAAATAGGACATCCAATTGTGTGACATGCATTGTCACACCATATTAACATGTACATAAAACAGGGATGGAACATGATAAAAATATCAAACCAAGCCTCAAATGTCAATCAACATGTTAAGAGTCAACACACAAAATTTCATGGCATTTGGATCAATATCAAGCATTTCACAATGGAAAGAACAAGGCAACGTCACAAATGCATACATATTCAAAGAGTCTAGCACAAACAAAATTCCAGCCATGCACAATTTCAGAAATTCACATCAAAAATAGAAGACATTTCAAGGATCATGTAGGAAAAAACCTGAAATTAATTGGATGATTTTCCATTTTATATGAATTTTTGAAGTTGGCAAAAAAATGTTTGAATTAAAATGATCATGCATATGGAAATTGGAGGGAAAAGCAACATGAGGAATTAATTTGAAAAAAACTGTTGTCGGCCAGGATCGAAGTGTGTTCGTTGGAAAAAAAGAAAATAAAACTCAAAAAGCCAACGCCAGGGATCGAAGCAGAGAGGGTTAAAACGCATAGTATCAATTATGAGGTGGCATGGCTTAGTGGCGGTCAAGGCGTATGCGTGGCAAGGTCAACAAAGCCTGGGCCAATGGAAAGGCCAACGAGGCACGCATGTGGCATACAACTAGAACGAAGCCCTAGCGAAAACCATAGGCAGCTGGAACTGTAGCGCACGGCCAGGCTTGGGAGGAAACCACCGTCTCCTACCTTGAGACGGTGGTGAACAGTAACGTGTTCATGAAAAATTTTCCAGAATTTTAAAATGAATACATCATTAGACTCGTCTTTCTACGTAGAGTTCAAATCCACTATCATTTCATCCTAATTCCACATATATTTCAAGAATCGATCAAAACATTCTAGATCTACAAACTTTCAATTCCATATATCTCCATGAATACTCAACCAAATCACATGAAATTTAGATCAGAATCACCAGCATGCAAAGACCTATCTAATCATGTCCATAAAATACAGAATTAAGATGATCGAAAATATGACCTCTTGAAGAGCAGCTTCTGAATTCTGGTGATTCAAGGCCTGGCAATCGTGCAAATCCACTCCTAATCACTTGTTATGAAGTTTGATGAAGAACTTGAGGCTTTGAACTGCTTAGATCTTGCTTAAATCTGAACTGCCATTGTTATGTTCTTGAGCTTGCATCACACAATTCTGGTCCAAATTCTGCAATTGAGAGCTTGATCTACACCAAATCCATACCACAGAACAAGAATATGCAAGAAAATAGCAAGGTTATGTGGAAGAAATTTGAATTTTGGTTGAGAGAAAAAATTGGAGGGAAAGAGAATTTTGAGATCTAGATCTAGAATCCTCTCAAATTCTGTTATGATTATGAATATATATACCCTGTGTTAATCCACTCTTAATCAAAATTAATCATGTTTAGTTGAAATTAAGTGAAAATAAGGTGTTTGGCCAAAAATGACATTTTGCATGGTGCATGGAGCAATCCCACGTGAACAGTGCTATATGGCTGATCAATTTCACTTAAAAACTTCCAATTAACACAATGGCAATGGTGATTTATTCCCATGATGCACCAATTTTGAATTTGTAAATTTCCCTCCAAAATAAGCATGAATATGCATATGATCATGTGATGAATTTTCATGCCATGTGATGAATGATTTGGAAAGTTCATGTCATAAGAAGAATTTGACAAAAAGGAGCACTCAATTTGGAGTTATGAGTCAAAAGATATGGCCTTTTGAAGTCCCATGCACACTTGACAGTGATTGGATCATATCTCCTAAACCATTCATCATAAATTCATGATCTTGGACTTTTGGGAAATGGGAGAGAAAGATCTTCAACTTTCATGTTGGACAAAAATTCATTTGAAGCTTCTTTGATGATGTAAGATCAAGTTGAATTTGAACCAAAAACTTTCCATTTTTGGAAACTTTCAATTACAGGTCACTTTCCATTTTTGGAAACTTTTGATCTGACCTCAAATTCTTCAAGATATGCATTTGACGTGATGAATAAGCCTCTTTTGAACATGGATGAAGTGTCTCAAACCATCTCTCCACCTCCTAGCCCTCAGTTGACTTCCCGTTGACTTTTATGGGCCCCAGATGACTTGAAAATGCACTGTGGACTTCGAGCCTCTACCACCTGAGGAAATGGCTCAGAAATGAAACCCCTAGCTTAAACAAGCCCAAGATAATGACCATATGATCTCCATCCAAGAAATAAACCTCATCTTCTTGAAAAACCCTGACTGGTAGAATGGCACTGATTAGGGTTGACCAGAGGTCAAAACCCTAATCCCAAAGAATCTGAACATGAACAATGAGCCCCTTGAGGATGACATAACCATGATGATGATGATGTACCCTTGCCAATAAGATAATGCTCAACCTCCTTGAAGAACCAAGAAAAACCCTAACTGAAGAGCAACCCTCAGATGACTGGTGATCAATCCATGAGACCCTCAGGCTTAAATCTCTTAACCTCTCTATCTTCTGAGAAAGACTTAGGAGGATGACTTGTTCATTCCACATGATATGCAATATGCAAATGCATAATGCCTTAAATATGAAATGCAATATGCTAAACTAGTCCCAAGAAGGGAGGTCAAATTTTGAGGTGTTACAGCTGCCCCTATTCAATCCATTGTGAACCTGTCGATATGAATAGCCTCGGCTTTCAGATGACCAAGGTGAAGAGTGATTGAATACCAAGAACAGACGAACAATTTGCACTCCGCTGGGAAAATAATTAACAATGCCTGTCAGAATCGGCAAAGAAGCAATCTCAAAAGAAGAATCTGTCTGGTATGGTGAGAGTCGGCCTGAATACCGAAAAGAAATATTGACCTAGATACCAAAATAAATGGTATCACAGGAACCACCATGGCCTGAACGCCGCTCGTCAGTCTGAATACTGAGCATCGGAATATGAGAGTATTAATGCCGGTCTGAACACCGAGAGATTGGCCTGAATGCCGCTTCGGTCTGAATACCACTTCGGTCTGAATAGCGGAAAACTGGCCTGAATACCGCAAGCTGCATCGATCTGAACTTCGGAAGCTTCTTCGATCTGGACATCGAAAAATCTGGTCTGAATACCCACCTCGGCCTGAACACCGGAAACCTGGCTTGAATGCCGCAAGCTGCATCGATTTGAACTTCCGAAGCTTCTTCGATCTGGACATCGGAAATTGGCCTGAGTGCCACAAGTACTTCGACCTGATCGTCGGAAACTTCTTCGATCTGAAAATCGGAAACTTGCCTGAGTGCCACAACGGTCTGAATACCCGAAAACTGGCCTAAACGCCACATCGGTCTAAATACTGGAAAACTGGCCTGAACGCCACATCGGTCTGAATACTCGAAAAACTCGTCATGCCTGTCAGCATCAGCAGAAACAAGGAAATGATGAATGAGACGACACGCGTGCCAACGACCCATGCTGGGGATAACAAGCCATGAGCATGCCATCTCTACTTAACCCTAGCAAACGAACAATTTGCGCTCAGTTGGGGATTATTTCTCTCTTTATTTTTCTTTTTGGACCCCGAAACTTCTCTTGATTTTTATTTCCATCTCCGCCCGACAGAAACTCTTCCTCCAATATCGCACTACTGGGGAGTACTGTTGATTCAAAATCATGACGCCGAACTCCTCAGAGTAACATCTTCACCATCTGGCGAAACCAATCCTTAAACCGTAACCACAGCTTGAGACTAGTTTATGCTTGCAATGCCGATGCATGACGATTTTTTTTTACGTAATGCTCCATAATCATGGAAATGCTACGCCATTAGGTATGTAATATGCTATGCTTATCTAAATGACGAATGCATAAAAATTATCCCCCTCAAGGGACTCTTCTATGGAGCTCGAGCACTCTACTGAGGAACTCGACAACGCTCTAATCTCCACCCTGCTGGGGAAATAGCGCTGCTACTGGGGGAAAGGACCACCCTCACCAGGGATGACCTCCGCTGAACCCGATCCGCTTGGGGACTTCGCTGAGAGAGAAACCACTAACGCACTCTGCGGGGAAAACATCAATCTTCGACTTGCTGGGGGAAACTAACAAGCTCCGCCGTGCTAGGGGAAACAACTACCAACAGACACCTCTATTGGGGAAATAGCAACCTTCAGGCCTGGCTGCTGAGGAAATACCAATCTCGAAATTGCTGGAGAGATAACCATCCCGACCCGGCTAGGGAAGACACAGACCTTGAATCTGCTGGGGAGGTGACAATCCCAACTCTGCTTGGGGAAATAAGGAAAGTTCGGCACAGAACAATCGTCGACTCGTCGAACCATGGTATTCACCATCTAACTCCAATGTCAGCTTTCCACTTTTGAGAGCTCCCAGCCTCGTCTGGACTTTTCTGATTCATCACCTTGTATCCTCGACTTCTCCGTACTCTACGGAGATCGAACTCCCTGGATTCATACAAACTTTCCAGTCCTAAGACTTTGAAGAGTCTTCTTGATTAACCCTCCAGGATCGTCATACGTTCTTCCGTCGCCTTTTCACCGTTCTTCTATTTCTCTTGTCCCTGACTGGACTCTGCGGGGATCTCTTGTCAAAAGCTTCACATCACAACCTGCAAGTGAGTGAAAGTATCCCACAGCACCTGCAACAGAGATCGTTAGATAAAAACGTGCCCCAGGCGTGCCAAGATTTCAACACCTGGGTCACTCAACCTTCCGAATAAGATTTCAGGCTTTCAATCTTATGAACATGCATTGGAAGGGATCTCCATGTCTCAAAATGCAAAGATTCTTTATCAAAATAAACGGATGCTTTTGCAATCAAAGCGGTAATGAAAACAAAAACAAAATTATTTGACTGAATATGCATTTTATTGATTGAAAAAGGTGTGGCTCATAACCGAACAATACAAAGAAAGAAATTCCTGAAGAGAGGTAATTGCGCATAAAAGGAAAAATCTATCCTAATGGCAATGTGAAACCGTGATCTCATCGAGTTCCAACTCGGTTACACCCCATATATCCTCAGACTCTCCTTGCTTTCTGCCTTCTGAACAAGACGCTTCAAACCGATCCCTGCTGGGGATCATCCATGTGTCATAACCAAAGTGCAAACGATCATGCTAGACGCAGTTGTTCGTTTCGATCCCTCTTTTGCCTGGACCGCCCTTTCGGGTTTTCAGCCCACCGGGATACCCTTTTTTGCCCAAGCCGCCCTTGTGGGGTTTTCGACTTGCCGGGTGTACAGTTTTTCTTTTTATCCCTAATTTTTGCCCGAACCTTTTCCTTCTTTTTTTTCGGTTCGCCGGGATGCCCTTTTTTGCCTGGACTATTTTATTCTTTTCGTCCAGCGGGTCTCTTTATACGAAGTATTTTTTAACTGCGTCCGCATTCACAGGGGATGGAAAGTCCTCGCCATCCATGGTCGTCAACAACTAGGCTCCTCCAGAGAAAACCTTCTTGACCACGAATGGACCTTCATAATTGGGTGTCCACTTTCCCCTACGATCGTTTTGAGGAGGAAGGATCCTTTTCAACACCAGATCTCCTACGTGATACACACGAGGGCGCACCTTTCAGTCAAAAGCACGTTTCATCCGCTGTTGGTACAACTGCCCATGACAGATGGCTGCCAGCCTCTTTTCCTCAATCAGGCTCAACTCCTTATACCGAGTCCTTACCCATTCAGCCTCTTGCAATTTTACGTCCATCAGGACTCTCAAAGAGGGAATTTGAACCTCAACCGGTAGCACAGCTTCCATCCCATACACAAGCGAGAATGGCGTTGCCCCAGTAGATGTACGCACTGAAGTTCGATACCCATGCAATGCAAATGGCAACATCTCGTGCCAATCTTTATAGGTCACGACCATCTTCTGCACAATCTTCTTGATATTCTTATTGGCTGCCTCAACCGCCCCATTCATCTTCGGACGATAAGGAGAAGAATTGTGATGCTCAATCTTGAATTCTCGACACAGTTCTGCCATCATCTTATTGTTCAAATTAGAACCATTATCAGTAATGATTCTTTCGGGAACCCCATATCTGCAAATGATGTCTCTTTTCAGGAACCTGGCAACGACCTGCTTCGTCACATTCGCATAACAGGCTGCTTCCACCCACTTGGTGAAGTAATCAATAGCCACTAATATGAACTGGTGCCCATTCTAAGCCGTAGGCTCAATCTTCCCAATCATATCAATGCCCCACATAGCAAACGGCCACGGAGACGACATCAAACTCAACGGATTTGGAGGCACGTGCACCTTGTCAGCATAAATCTGGCATTTATGACACTTCCGCACGAAATTGAAACACTGGGCCTCCATGGTCATCCAATAATAACCTGCCCTCAGCAGCTTCTTCACCATTGCATTCCCACTGGCATGGGTACCAAACGACCCCTCGTGAACTTCTTTCATCAACTGACTTGCTTCTCTGTCATCAACACATCTAAGCAAAACCCAATCGAAATTCCGCTTATACAAAACCCCATCCTTCTTCAAATAAAACACCATGGCCAACCTCCTCAGAGTCTTTCGGTCCTTCTTGGATGCTCCCTCAGGATACTCTTGGGTTTCTAGATAGCGCTTGATATCAAAATACCACGGCTTCTCATCATCATGCACTGTGTCGACATCAAACACATAAGCCGGTGTCATACCCCAAAATTGGCCCGCTAATATTACAAGGCATTTTTCGAAGCACTCCAACTTATTCTGCAAGGCAATGGCCTTAAAAGAACCAAGGCCCAGCTCACGAGTGGTCCAATCCAGAAAATGGCCCAAACTGGCCTGCTCGCTAGGCGAGCAACTCCTTCGCCTAGCGAACCCTTCGCTACACGCTCGCCTAGCGAAGCTTGCGAATATCAGAATTTTTTTGGGCTTCATTCTGAGCCCATTAGGTCACCACAATCACTATAAATACCGACGCTTCAGTCACGAAAGGGGACGAAGGGAGACGAAAACGGAGAAAGGAGAACCCTAGCAAGCAAACCCTAACGCTCACAAACGGCAAACCCTGGAGGCAAACCCTGAAGGAACTCGGCGGCATCAAGGTTTACCTCTGCCCAATTCAATCCGATTTGCCGATTCAAAGTCGCAATCCAATTGCAAACAGGTTTACATTGCTATTACTGCTTTATGTTCTTAATTTGCATATGGCATTATGATTAAATTTATGAAAATATCTTAAGTTTGGCATGTGAATTTTAGTATGTACCTGAATACCTTAAATGATTAACCATATAATTGCTGTAATGAAAGTCATAAGGCATAAAATTGGTTGAAATTGTACTGATATCAAAACCAGAATCCGCAGCCGCTCGCTAGCACATCGCTAAGCGAGCATGCAGCGAGTGTTCGCTAAGCCTTCGCTAGGCGAGGCAGGAGCGAACGTGACAGTAGCTGACTTTTCTGTTCTGATTTTTCACTCATGTTTTATCATAGCCATGCATCATTTAGCGGACCCTATTTACCGTTGTGATCTTTTTTTTTGTGTAATCCTCGATTGCACCCTGATTTGGTGTTCTCACATGTTTTGTTGAGTTTTGTAAAGGTTCGCATATCCCAGGAAAAGATTGCTTGTTAGGTATTCCACTTTATTTGTGGGATACCTTTGTGGAGATTCACCCTGAATTACTCAATTGATTTTAATGTATTAATTTTATGGCAAAGATCCACCCTAAATTGCTTAATTGATCTTAATGTATTAATTTTAATGTGGGGATTCCTCCTAATTACCTAATTGATTGTAAAATACGGCCTTTGAATATGTGATCTTGGACCTCTCTTTGTTGCTTTACGGTATTACGGTATTATGGTCGTGTCCCGCGAATGTGGGGACACACTTAGCAAAGACCCTTCGATTAAATCATCACGTCCCTATAAAATAAATAATAGTCCCTCGGATGTTGCCTTCGAATATATGATTTTGTCCCTCGATGACCCTTCGGTGTAGCCTACGGTTAAATGATGATAGTCTCTTCGAATGCTAAGGTATCCTTACAACCGTTGCTTTCAATGACCAATCGATGACCCTTTTACATCCAAAGGATAAAACTACTTATTTCTCAATAATAAGGACGGTTTTACCCTCACAAGGATAGGAAATGCCCATCAAGACCTTGGGTAGGTATAACACTTAATTGCTTACGCACAATTTAAAAATACTTTTCACACTTCACAAATGCTAGAAAATCATCACTTGGTATACATTCATACTAGAATCATTACTGAGTTATATTTTTCTGAACCATTTTCAAAACTAAACGAGATAACCACTTTGTATACATTCATACGAGAATCATTACAAAGTTAAATTCTCTTTTTCAAAACATTTTCTAAACAATTCACGAACACTTTTTCAGACAAGAAAAATAATATAAGTGATCAAGCAATTAAGAGCCCATGGATAACCATGGATACAAAGGGTGCTAACACCTTCCCTTTGTATAATGTACCTCCCGAACCCAAAATCTAATTAAGGTCTTTCCTGTTCTTTTCCACCTTTCCTCATTGGATAAAAGAAAAGTCGGTGGCGACTCTTGCTAACCGCGACATTTGCTTTCCAAAGCAAATCACACCAAAGTCAGTTCACCGTATGACAGAACTGGCGACTCTGCTGGGGACCCTTAAAAAGAGAGGTTACCTTAAAAAACAAGATCACTTATTCAAATTGTCTGATTTACTTTTAAGGGATTGCTTGGGTATTTTATGCTTGAGTGAAAGATCCTACACCCGGATCTAGTGTACCTTAGGTAAGTAGCAATAGATCATCGCGACTATCCGGCGTATACTGGAATGGTCAAAATGATGGCTACGGTTAATGTGACACTTTGGATGTCCTGATGTTCCTCATGTTTACTTGAGGAAAAATTTGGCATTCGCGTGGTGTCATCAAAGCATTAACCAGACCTTTAGAACCCTAATTGACTCATCCTAGCCATTAGAAAGTAGAAAGATAACTGGCTTCGGTTCCGACTGGGGTTGGTTGATACTCGATACTACACTCTTTGAGATTGGACTTTAAGGAAATTTTGGTCAACCGCTTGGTGTTGCACTGAAGTGGACTTAAGGGAAGGTCAATGATTTGAGATCCTTCTAGAACCCGGTTACTATTCTAGGACAGGTTGAACCAACCAGACTTCAGTGGGGAGGGTACTTACCTATGGAACTCATGCAAGCCTTAAAACCTAGGAATGATTGTTGTGTGACTTGCTTGTGCTTGCTATTTACATAACATCATAACATCATAACATCATAACATCATGGCATTATACTAACCATTTCAAGGACTTAGGGATTTAGCTTTGCTCTGTTAAACAGGTTATGGCTTCCAGGAAGACCATCCGGATCAATCTTGTAACGATCTCTCCTCAACTCAAGGATTTAGAGTCAGAACTTCCTGATCATGCTCAGTTCATCAAGAAACATGGTTCTCTCCTCAATTTGGTTACCACTGGTTTCAGAGAAGATATGATGAGAGTTCTATTCCAGTTCTTCGATCCTAAACATCATTGCTTCACTTTCCCAGATTATCAGTTGGTACCCACATTAGAAGAGTTTTCCAGGATGCTTGGGATACCTATCCTTGATCAAACACCTTTCAGTGGTTTAGGAAAGATTCCGAAGTCTGAAGAAATTGGCGCAGCTTTACACATGACAAAGTCTGACATTGAAACTAATTGGGTAACAAGAAGTGGAGTTAAGGGTTTACTTGCCAAATTTTTAATAAATAAGGCCCGAGAATTCCTAAAAGTTATAAATGTCCATGCTTTTGAAGATGTTCTAGCATTGCTAATCTATGGTTTGGTGTTATTCCCTAATCCAGACCAATTCATAGACATGAATGCTATTAAGATATTCCTCACTCATAACCCTGTGCCTACCTTGCTCGGAGACATTTTGCATTCCCTTCACACTCGTACTATGAAAAGGCAAGGGACTCTCATGTGCTGCATACCGTTGTTGTCTAGGTGGTTTATTTCGCACCTTCCTCAATCAGTCTTGAAGAATGAGCAAAATCTGAAATGGTCTCAAAGGATAATGTCGCTCTCCCATTCAGACATCCGTTGGTGTCCTCATCTCAAAGAAAATGTTATCATCATTGACCGTTGTGGAGAATTCTCTAACGTACCACTCCTGGGGATAAGAGGAGGTATTACTTATAACCCAGCCTTAGCCCTACGTCAGTTTGGTTATGCTCGAAGAGATGGTCCACATGAAATAATCATCCAAGGCATTGTGTTTGACTATGACAGCGATTCCCAAGGCCTTCCTCAAAGATTTGTACGAGCTTGGGGTATGGTGAAAAGAAGTACTTTAGGACCAAAAAACTCTATTCCTATGGAACCTTATCTCAGATGGGTACGCGCAAGAGCTCGTGAACTTGTCATGCCATATCTCGCAGTCGGACCGCTGATTGTTGAACCAGAAGTTGAGGGAGGTACTCCTCAGATCATTCCTTATCCAGATATGCCTACCAATGTGGAAGAATTAAAGAGATCCTGGATCCAGTTGAGGGAGGAAAGGGATAATTTTGAAGCCCAGTTCTGTGCTGAAAGGAAGAAAGTGTTGGAACTCACCTGCCAGCTTAATGAGGAACGAAGACTTAATACATATCTTCGCCCGAAAAGAAGCCGCCCCTGGGAGACTTGAGCTTTTATTGTATTTTATTATTTATTGTAATGAACATTGATTAAAAATGATTAATAAAAGTCCTTTCTTGGTGGTTCGCGCAAAGTTAAATTCCAAAAGTCCTTGAAAACATTTCATACATTGCATAGCATGACATAACATTGCATAACAGGTATTCTAAAGGATCTATATTCTCACGATCTTCATTGCAAACAGAAAAATGGCTCTCGAACAAACTGTCAAAGATCTCCAGGCTTAGAATGCTCAATTCCAGGAGATGATCTTGAGCTTATCCAAAGGGCAGGAGGAACTGAAGGCTCTTTTGCTCGAAAAGAAGAAAGACAAGAAAGCTGTGAGTTACATTAACACGGGAAGAAGGCTTAAAAGACAGGCCGCGGGAGTCAAGTTTGGAATTCCGAATGGTCCAGAAGAGGAGACGGAGAATGATTCAGAGGAGGAGAATGTTGATTTCTCCAACCCTGAGGATGACGATGAAGATTATGAAAATGAACAGTACTCTCCAAGAGATGATAAGTACAAGTTGCTGGAAGAACGTATGCTAGCCATGGAGGGTCAGAAGGCGCCCGGTCTGGATTTCGAAAGTTTGGGTCTGGTCTCCGATGTGACCATTCCTCGCAAATTCAAGATCCCCACTTTCACTAAGTACGATGGTGCGTCTTGTCCTCAGATGCATCTGAGAGCTTATGTGAGAAAGATTCAGCCGCATACCACTGATAGGAAGCTATGGATCCATTTCTTCCAAGAGAGTCTATCTGGCACATAGTTGGAATGGTATTATCAGCTCGAGAGCTCTGACATCCGCACCTGGACTGATTTAGCAACAACTTTCTATAAACAATACCAGTATAACTCTGAACTAGCGCCTACTCGGCTACAGTTGCAGAGTATGACTATGGGATCCAAAGAAAGCTTCAAGGAATATGCTCAGAAATGGAGAGATTTGGCTGGCAGAGTCAAACCCCCTATGACTGACCGAGAATTAGTGGACATGTTCATGGGCACACTGACTGGCCCATTCTACAGCCATCTACTGGGAAGTTCTTCATCAGGTTTCACTGAGCTTATATTGACAGGTGAGCATGTTGAAAGCGGCATCCGAAGTGGAAAGATACAGGCGGCTACCTCTGCAAGCACCAAAAGGTCCTATCAGGGGAGGAATGAATCAAATGCTGTGTACGGTCAAAAGGGTCGTAACAAGAAAAATCGTGACCATACCATTGGAGCGGTTACGATTGCAGCACCGCCATCTCAAAACTTCCAGCCCAAACAAGACAAGCCAAGAAGGCAGTTTACCAGGATCAATATGACCTTGGCACAGGCACTGCAGGGAATGCTAAAGGCAAATCTGATCACCCTCAGAGATCCTCCTACGAAACCCAACACTACTTCTTCTCGTTATAATCCCAATGCCAGGTGTGCATATCACTCCGATAGCCCCGGGCATGATACAAACGATTGCTGGTCATTGAAGAATAAGGTTCAGGATATGATCGAAGCTGGAGAAATTGAATTTGAGCCTCCGGAGACTCCTAATGTCATCACTGCACCTATGCCTAATCATGACAAAACTGTTAATGCTGTGGATGACTATTCTCACATTTCTAATGCAGCTGACTTAGCATCTCCTCTCCTGATCATCAAGGAGAATTTAGTACAAGCTGGTTTATTTCCAGGTTGTGCTGAAAATTGCGATCTCTGCATACTCCGACCCAATGAGTGCTTGAAGTTGAGGAAGGGTATTCAACGGCTGATGGATGATCGTACAATTCTCTTCGAAAAGGTTCCTAAGGTGGAAGACCCTACTGAAGAAATATCTGTGATTGCTAGGTCCAAAGTTCCAGTGAAGATTACCGCTACCAGAGCACCTGTGAAGATTACTGCTGGGCCCAAGGTAGCTCCCCTAATCATTACTGCGCCTGGCCCAGTACCGTATTCCTCAAACAAAGCCATTTCGTTGAATTATGGAGGTGATGTTTACGTCCATGGCGTAAAGCAAGTCGGTAATTCTGTTAATCCTAATGACATTGTTGGGACTAGTAAAATTACTCGAAGTGGAAGGATCTTCTCTCCGGAAATCTCACCTCCCGCCCCTGAAATTCGAGGAAAGGAGCCAGTCAACCTTTCTCAGTCAGGGACACCCGTCGAAGTTACTACTGAAGAGGTTGCCAAACAAGAAATGGAAGAAATGCTGAAAATCATCCGCAAGAGTGATTTTGATGTGGTAGAACAGCTGGGGCATACTCCGTCTAAGATCTCGATGTTATCCTTGTTATTATCTTCTGAATCTCATGCCAATGCATTGATCAAATTCTTGAAGACCGCTCATGTACCTCAGGAGACATCCGTCGATCAGTTCGAAAACTATGTTGCTAACCTGACTGTTGATAATGGCCTAGGCTTTTCCGATGCTGATCTGACACCAGTAGGAAAGAATCATAACAAAGCTCTGCACATCTCCATTGAGTGTAAGGGGATCACCTTGGCTCATGTGTTGATCGATAATGGCTCTTCTTTGAATGTGCTTCCGACAGCTGTGCTCGATAAACTTGACTGTAAGGGCATCGAATTGAAACCTATTGATACTGTGGTGCGTGCGTACGACGGTGCAAAAAGTGTTGTCCATGGTGAAGTAGTGCTCCCTATCAAAATAGGACCTCAGGTCTTTAACACTACCTTTCACGTAATGAACATTCGTCCTGCCTATTCCTGCTTGCTGGGACGCCCTTGGATTCATGAGGCAAGTGCTGTAGCTTCATCTCTCCATCAAAAGCTGAGGTATCCAATGGAGGGTAAGATTGTCACGGTGTGTGGAGAAGAAGAGTACATTGTCAGTAGTGTGCAGGCCTTCAGATACGTTGAGATGGATGGTGAATTCTTTGAGACTCCTTCTCAGTCATTTGAAGTAGTTCCTCCGACTAATCCTGTCCTTAAGCCGATTTCCCTTGCGCCCAAGGTTATTCATGCTCCTCCTGCCATGATTTCTCTAAAGGACGCTCAAGCCGTGGTTGAAAATGGTGGTCGTACTGGTTGGGGTCAACTGATCACCGTACCGTACAAGTCTGACAAGTCTGGTCTGGGATTTAACTCTGAAAAGATGGTCAAAGATCAAATTAATGCTGTAGAAGATGCTGATAGCGATTGCAATCTGGATAGCTGGATTTTCCCAACTATTGGTGACGAACTCAATAATTGGAAGGCTGAAGACACTATCCCGATTTCCTTTAGTCAGGAGTAATTGTTATTGTCTGTTTTAGTGTTGCAATTTTTTTAAATTTTATAATTGAACTACTTAAAGCATTGTGTCTATGCCCGGGGCACAATGGCTAATTTGTTAAGGGTTTTGTCATTTTCATAAGCATATTCACATTCAATAAATCAATGGACTTTTTGCATTCAAATATTGCGCTCTTTATCTTTCCTGTCATCTTCCAAACAAGCTATGTTTCTTACACACACTCACGTAACGAATTGCAGATCCATACCCACTCTGGATCCTGTTGATAATAGTTCTATTACTGTTCATTATGACTTTGAAAATCCGATCTACCAAGCTGAGGATGGAAGTGAGGAAGATTGTGAAGTACCTGGAGAACTTGCCAGACTGGTACTGCAAGAAGAGAAGGCTATACAGCCGCATGAAGAGTCAATCGAAATTGTAAACCTGAGTACTGAAGCGGACAAGAAAGAAGTCAAAATAGGAGCAGGCTTGGAAAACAGTATTAAAGAAAGATTGATTCAGATGTTACATGACTATGTAGAGATTTTTGCTTGGTCTTATGAAGACATGCCAGGATTGGACACTGATATAGTAGTGCATCGTTTGCCAACGAAGGAAGATTGTCGTCCTGTTAAGCAAAAGGTTCGCCGCATGCGTCCTGAAATGTCTGAGAAAATCAAAGCCGAGGTTATGAAACAATTTGATGCAGGTTTTCTGGCTGTTACTTCTTATCCTCAATGGGTTTCTAATGTGGTACCAGTTCCAAAGAAGGATGGCAAGGTGCGAATGTGTGTAGATTACAGAGATTTGAATAAAGCAAGTCCCAAGGATGACTTTCCACTCCCGCACATTGATGTTCTGGTAGACAACACCGCCCAACACAAAGTATTCTCCTTCATGGATGGATTCTCGGGTTATAACCAGATTAAGATGGCACCTGAAGACATGGAGAAAACTACGTTTGTGACGCAATGGGGCACTTTCTGTTACAAAGTAATGCCATTCGGTTTAAAGAACGCCGGGGCAACGTACCAGCGTGCTATGGTGGTTTTGTTCCATGATATGATTCATCATGAAATAGAAGTATATGTGGATGACATGATAGTCAGATCTCATACTGAAGAAGAACATCTCGATCATTTATACAAATTGTTTGAGAGGTTGAAGAAATACAAGCTGAGATTGAACCCGAACAAATGCACCTTTGGAGTAAGATCCGGTAAACTCTTGGGATTTATTGTCAGTGGTAAAGGAATTGAGGTTGACCCGACTAAGGTGAGAGCTATCCAAGAAATGCCAGTGCCCCGTACAGATAAGGAAGTCAGAGGTTTCTTGGGACGTTTGAATTACATCGCCCGGTTTATCTCCCATTTAACTGCTACCTGCAAACCCATCTTCAAACTGCTGAGGAAGAATCAAGAGATGATATGGGATGATGAATGTCAAGAAGCTTTTGACAAAATCAAGAAGTATCCCCAGGAACCTCCGATCTTGATGCCACCAGTTGAAGGAAGATCTCTAATCATGTATTTGACCGTGTTAGAAAATTCAATGGGGTGCGTGTTGGGGCAACATGACGAGTCTGGTCGAAAAGAGCATGCCATATACTACCTTAGCAAAAAGTTTACCGACTGTGAAACAAGATACTCACTGCTCGAGAGAACTTGCTGTGCTTTGGCCTGGGATGCTCGCCGACTAAGACAGTATATGTTGAATCATACCACTTTGTTGATTCTAAGATGGATCCCATCAAATACATATTTGAGAAACCTGCCCTCTCCGGAAGAATAGCAAGATGGCAGATGATTTTAACAGAGTATGATATCCAGTATACTACCCAGAAAGCAATCAAAGGAAGCGTGCTAGCTGATCATTTGGCTCATCAAGCAGTGGATGATTACCAATCTATGAATTTTGAGTTCCCAGATGAGGATGTCATGCTTGTCACTGATTATGAAGAACCGGGACCGGATGAAGGACCCGAACTGGGATCCCGATGGACTATGGTTTTTGACGGATCTTCTAATGCATTGGGCAATGATGTTGGTGTTGTAATCATCTCTCCCAAGGGTTGCCATACGCCTTTCACTGCTAGACTATGTTTTGATTGTACCAATAATATGGCTGAGTATGAAGCATGTATTTTGGGACTCAGAGCTGCTATAGACCTAAGAATCAAGCTTCTGAGTGTATACGGAGACTCAGCATTAGTGATCAGTCAGATCAAAGGAGAATGGGACACTAGACATCCGAACCTCATCCCTTATCGAGAGCGGGTGTTAACATTAATCCCGTAGTTTGAAGAGATTACATTCGAACATATTCCACGAGAAGAGAATCAGTTGGCAGATGCATTGGCTACCATGTCCTCTATGTTCAGAGTCAGATGGGACAATGAAGCTCCCATGATCACCATTGAACGATTAGATGAACCAGCATATTGTTATGAACTTAATACCGAGGTGGCAGAGGAGAAACCTTGGTTCCACG
The DNA here is from genome assembly GCF_024323335.1 of Lathyrus oleraceus. Classification (NCBI taxonomy): domain Eukaryota; kingdom Viridiplantae; phylum Streptophyta; class Magnoliopsida; order Fabales; family Fabaceae; genus Lathyrus; species Lathyrus oleraceus. Next base: position 525,745,505 of record NC_066581.1, read on the forward strand.
AAGTAAAAAGATATTTAGAAGCTCAGGAATACCCTGAAGGGGCGTCCGTCAATGACAGAAAATTTCTGAGGAAGTTCTCCGCTAAATTCTTTTTGAGTAATGGAGTATTATACAAACGTAATCATGATTCGACTTTGCTTCGTTGTGTGGATAAAAAGGAAGCAGAAAAGATTATGGAAGACATGCATGACGGTATTTTTGGGACTCACTCTAGTGGACATACAATGGCCAAGAAGATTCTGAGATCAGGGTATTATTGGTCTACCATGGAAGCTGATTGCCACCATCACTCCAGAACTTGTCATAAGTGTCAGATCTATGCGGACAAAGTACATGTGCCTCCTGCTCCATTGAACGTGTTGACAGCCCCTTGGCCCTTTGCAATATGGGGCATTGATATGATCGGGGAGATTAAGCCTACTGCTTCTAATGGACATCGTTTCATCCTCGTGGCTATTGATTACTTTACAAAGTGGGTAGAGGCAGCCTCATTTGCTTCTGTCACTAAGAATGTGGTGGCACGGTTCATCAAGAATAGTCTTATTTGTCGATATGGCGTCCCCGAAAGAGTTATCACTGATAATTGCACTAATTTGAACAACAAGATGATTACGGAACTCTGTACGCAATTCAAGATAAAACACCATAACTCTTCTCCGTACCGGCCAAAGATGAACGGCGCCGTGGAGGCCGCTAATAAGAATATCAAGAAGATCATACAAAAGATGACAGTAACGTACAAAGACTGGCATGAGATGTTACCATTTGCTCTTCACGGTTATCGCACTTCAGTACGCACTTCGACAGGGGCAACTCCTTTCTCTTTAGTCTACGGAATGGAAGCCGTCTTACCGGTGGAAGTTCAGATTCCCTCGCTAAGAATCATGAAAGAGGTAGGTTTAGACGAGGATGAATGGATTCAGACTCAACTCGATCAGATAAATTTGATTGATGAAAAGAGACTCGCGGCTGTTTGTCATGGGCAGATATATCAGAAGCGCATGACCCAGGCATTCAACAAAAAGGTCAAAAGACAGGTGTATCAGATTGGCGACTTGGTGATCAAGCGTATCATCCTACCACAAAGCGATCTCAGGGGTAAATGGACTCCCACATACGAAGGGCCATTTGTAGTTAAGAAGGTATTCTCTGGTGGAGCCATGATACTTACTACGATGGATGGCGAAGACTTCCCACATCCCGTGAACGCAGACATAGTCAGAAAATACTACGCATAAAAGAGACCCGCTAGGTCGACGCACCTAGGCAAAAGTAAGGGCATCCCGGCGAACCAAAAGGGTTCGGGCAAAAATTAGGGATAAACGTATAAAAATGTACACCCGGCAAGTCGAAAACCTGAAAAGGCGGTTTGGGCAAAAAAGGGTATCCTGGTGGACTGAAAACCTGAAAAGGCGGTCCAGGCAAAAATTAGGGATTAAAAGCGTATGACTATGTCCCGTTCTCAGACAGCTTCATCCAAGGGACTGAACGAGCCAATCAGTTCTATCCGACAGCAGGAGATGAGACGCTTGAAGACATAATGACAGTAGTAGAATTAAAATCAACAAGGCTTTTCCTTCATATCTTTTCTTTATGTTCTCGACAATTTCCTCTTACTAGGATTTCTGTCTCTTTGTACACAAATTGCCTGTTTCTAGGCCCCCTCTCAAAATCAATAAAATCTTATTTCCAAAAAGATGCTTTTGTTTTACTTTTCCTGTTTTGTTTGCGTAAACGTCCATTGATTTAATTTGAATTAATATATGCATTTGAATATGATCAATGTTTACCAAAATACATGCATAAAATAGACAATAATAATTACTACTAGACTTCAGGATCAAGGAGGAGGTCTAACCATGCTTCCAATGAATCCGCTACCAATTCTATTCCCCCAGCAAGCCTGTTATTCCCCAGAAGGAATTGGCGTTATTCCCCGGCAAAACCAGCTATTTCCCAGAAGAGGTCAGAATCACCAGACAGGCTGATCATCTCATCCACCCCCAGCCAGGCTCTGTTGAATAGTTCTACCATCAGACAAGAATCAAGTATCCCCAGTTAAGAAAGGATCACCGATACCAGTATCTCCAACCAGAAGACTGAGATTTATTTCCCCAGCAGAGTCCTCGGGAAGAACTTTTCAGATGCATAATTCATTCATTACATCATTTCACATCATACGCATGCATACATTGTTCGCATTTATTGGCGAAAGCATAAAACATCTCATGCATCATGACATGGCATGAAGCTAACTTTATTTTTCAGGTTAATTATCCTCCTAAGGATGGTATCTTTAAGCCCATCCCGGCCATTTATTGCAAATACAGCATCTACGAATACGATCAGATACAGTCCAACGTACGGTTCATTCTGATTCAGCTCAACATATGACTCCTTTCACTCAGATACGATCTAACGGACGATCCATTCTGACCTTCAACTACTCCAATACGGTCTAATGTATGACCCAGTTGGACCTTCAAACCCTCAAATGCTACGGTACATTCGGAAGCGTAGTCTGACGTACGACTACCCCTTTCATCATCAGATGTAGCCTAACGGATGGCTCATTCTGCTACTCAGACACGATCTAGCATACGATCCGGCCTGACCTTTATTTCTCCAGATACCGCCTAACGGACGGCTCATTCTGCTGCTCAGATGCTACCTAGCGTACGGTGCATTCCGAAGTGTAGTCTGGCGTACGACTACCCTTTCCTTCGTCAGATACAGCCTAACGCACGACCCATTCCGCAACTTAGATACGATCTAGCGTACGATCCATTCTGATCTTTCTTCCCCGGCAACGTCATCCGCCTAATGAACAACTCACTCTGCTATTCAGATACGGTCTAGCGTATGATCCATTCTGATCCCTTATCCCCAGCAACGTATAACACACTCTGACTCCCCAGCGAAGTCGACAGCCTAATGGATGACTCACTATACGGTCTAGCGTATGACCCGGTATGACACCCGTGTCTTCAGATATCATCTAATGTACGACGCACTCTGAAGCTCTCATCATCAAACTTCCTGGATGGCATCTTTAAGCCCATCTTCATCAAGACAAACTGTTGATTAACAAGTGAAAATTTTGGGGCGTTTTAAGTGTTCAATAATCTTCCACCTCCAGACCACGAATGGCATACATACCATCCTAATTCTCTCGGTTCAAGAAAATTGAACAGGGGCAGCTGTCATACCCCAAAATTGGCCCGCTAATATTACAAGGCATTTTTCGAAGCACTCCAACTTATTCTGCAAGGCACTGGCCTTAAAAGAACCAAGGCCCAGCTCACGAGTGGTCCAATCCAGAATATGGCCCAAACTGGCCTGCTCGCTAGGAGAGCAACTCCTTCGCCTAGCGAACCCTTCGCTACACGCTCGCCTAGCGAAGCTTGCGAATATTAGAATTTTTTTGGGCTTCATTCTGAGCCCATTAGGTCACCACAATCACTATAAATACCGACGCTTCAGACACGAAAGGGGACGAAGGGAGACGAAAACGGAGAAAGGAGAACCCTAGCAAGCAAACCCTAACGCTCACAAACGGCAAACCCTGGAGGCAAACCCTGAAGGAACTCGACGGCATCAAGGTTTACCTCTGCCCAATTCAATCCGATTTGCCGATTCAAAGTCGCAATCCAATTGCAAACAGGTTTACATTGCTATTACTGCTTTATGTTCTTAATTTGCATATGGCATTATGATTAAATTTATGAAAATATCTTAAGTGTGGCATGTGAATTTTAGTATGTACCTGAATACCTTAAATGATTAACCATATAATTGCTGTAATGAAAGTCATAAGGCATAAAATTGGTTGAAATTGTACTGATATCAAAACCAGAATCCGCAGCCGCTCGCTAGCACATCGCTAAGCGAGCATGCAGCGAGTGTTCGCTAAGCCTTCGCTAGGCGAGGCAGGAGCGAACGTGACAGTAGCTGACTTTTCTGTTCTGATTTTTCACTCATGTTTTATCATAGCCATGCATCATTTACCGGACCCTATTTACCGTTGTGATCTTTTTTTTTTGTGTAATCCTCGATTGCACCCTGATTTGGTGTTCTGACATGTTTTGTTGAGTTTTGTAAAGGTTCGCATATCCCAGGAAAAGATTGCTTGTTAGGTATTCCACTTTATTTGTGGGATACCTTTGTGGAGATTCACCCTGAATTACTCAATTGATTTTAATGTATTAATTTTATGGCAAAGATCCACCCTAAATTGCTTAATTGATCTTAATGTATTAATTTTAATGTGGGGATTCCTCCTAATTACCTAATTGATTGTAAAATACGGCCTTTGAATATGTGATCTTGGACCTCTCTTTGTTGCTTTACGGTATTACGGTATTATGGTCGTGTCCCGCGAATGTGGGGACACACTTAGCAAAGACCCTTCGATTAAATCATCATGTCCCTATAAAATAAATAATAGTCCCTCGGATGTTGCCTTCGAATATATGATTTTGTCCCTCGATGACCCTTCGGTGTAGCCTACGGTTAAATGATGATAGTCTCTTCGAATGCTAAGGTATCCTTACAGCCGTTGCTTTCAATGACCAATCGATGACCCTACGATGACCCTTTTACATCCAAAGGATAAAACTACTTATTTCTCAATAATAAGGACGGTTTTACCCTCACAGGGATAGGAAATGCCCATCAAGACCTTGGGTAGGTATAACACTTAATTGCTTACGCACAATTTAAAAATACTTTTCACACTTCACAAATGCTAGAAAATCACCACTTGGTATACATTCATACTAGAATCATTACTGAGTTATATTTTTCTGAACCATTTTCAAAACTAAACGAGATAACCACTTTGTATACATTCATACGAGAATCATTACAAAGTTAAATTTTCTTTTTCAAAACATTTTCTAAACAATTCACGAACACTTTTTCAGACAAGAAAAATAAGATAAGTGATCAAGCAATTAAGAGCCCATGGATAACCATGGATACAAAGGGTGCTAACACCTTCCCTTTGTATAATGTACCTCCCGAACCCAAAATCTAATTAAGGTCTTTCCTGTTCTTTTCCACCTTTCCTCATTGGATAAAAGAAAAGTCGGTTGCGACTCTTGCTAACCGCGACATTTGCTTTCCAAAGCAAATCACACCAAAGTCAGTTCACCGTATGACAGCCGGTCTATCCAGACGTCCCACCTCAACACTAGGGAACTGATTCCACCACTGCACCTTAATCAAGGCAGCCAGAGTAGCCAACGCATCTGCCAAAGGATTTTCTTCTCTAGGCACATGATGCAACACCACCTTGGTGAAAAACGTCAACAATCTCCTCGTATAATCCCGATATGGAATTAAATGATATTGATGCGTATACCATTTTCCGTTAACCTGATTCACAACCAAAGCTGAATCTCCATATATAACAAGGTTCTTGATCCGCAAATCAATCGCCTCTTCAATACCCAATATGCAAGCTTCGTATTCAGCCACGTTGTTGGTGCACTCAAATGTTAGCTGGGCAGCAAAAGGAATGTGGGATCCTTTCGGCGTAACCAAAACAGCACCAACTCCGCTACCATTCACGTTAACGGCCCCATCAAACATCAGAATCCATTCGGATTCAGGGTCTGGCCCCTCCTCCGGGATTGGTTCCTCACAATCCTTCGATTTGAGAAACATGATGTCCTCATCAGGGAATTCAAACTTCATCGGTTGATAATCCTCAATGGGTTGCTGGGCGAGGTAATCAGACAATACACTCCCCTTTATCGCCTTCTGAGAGGTATACTGGATATCATATTCAGTCAAAATCATCTGCCATCTCGCAACCCGTCCGGCCAATGCTGGCTTCTCAAAAATGTACTTGATTGGATCCATCTTGGAAATCAACAAAGTGGTATGAACCAGCATATACTGTCTCAGTCGGCGAGCAGCCCATACCAAAGCACAACAAGTTTTCTCGAGCAGTGAATATCTTGTTTCACAGTCGGTAAACTTTTTGCTAAGGTAGTATATGGCATGCTCTTTTCGACCAGACTCGTCATGCTGCCCCAGTACACACCCCATAGACCCCTCGAGGACCGTCAAGTACAGAATTAACGGTTGTCCCTCCACAGGAGGCATCAGAATCGGAGGCTCCTGCAAATACTCTTTTATCTTTTCAAATGCCGCTTGGCAATCATTATTCCACCTGACCGTTTGATCTTTTCTCAACAATTTGAATATAGGTTCGCACGTGGCTGTTAGATGAGATATGAACCGTGAAATGTAGTTCAATCTACCTAAGAAACCACGAACCTCTTTCTCTGTTCTCGGTTCAGGCATTTCTCTTATTGCTTTTACTTTAGCAGGATTAACCTCAATTCCTCTTTCACTCACAATAAACCCCAACAACTTACCGGACCGCACTCCGAAAGTGAACTTATTCGGATTCAACCTCAATCTGAACTGTCTCAACCGGTCAAACAGCTTGGCCAGATCTACCAGATGCCCCTCTTCTATCTGGGACTTTGCTATCATGTCATCAACATAGCATTCGATTTCATGATGAATCATATCATGAAACAAAGTCACCATAGCCCTCTGATAAGTAGCACCGGCGTTCTTGAGACCGAATGGCATCACCTTATAACAAAAAGTGCCCCATGGTGTGATGAACGTTGTTTTCTCCATATCATCTGGTGACATCTTAATCTGATTATAGCCAGAAAAGCCATCCATGAAGGAAAACACCGAGAATTGAGTTGTATTGTCTACCAACACATCGATGTGAGGTAATGGAAAATCATCTTTCGGGCTAGCTCTGTTCAAATCCCGGTAATCCACACACATTCTCACCTTCCCATCCTTTTTCGGCACTGGCACAATATTTGCGACCCAAGGTGGATAATTAGTGACAGCGAGGAAACCAGCATCCAACTGCTTTTGCACTTCCTCTTTCATTTTCATGGCCATCTCGGGTCGAGTTCTGCGCAACTTCTGCTTCACTAGAGGACAATCTGCTCTCAATGGTAACTTGTGCACAACAATATCGGTATTCAACCCTGGCATATCCTGATAAGACCAGGCGAAGATATCAACATACTCTTTCAACAATGCTACCATTCTGCTCTTAACATTTGCCTCCAAAGCAGCCCCAACCTTCACTTCTTTCCTGACCTCGTCGGTACCCAGGTTCACAACCTCAACTTGCTCTTCATGCGGCTGAATCACCTTCTCCTCTTGTTTTAACAACCTGGCTAATTCCTCCAGCAGTTCACAATCTTCTTCGCCTTCTTCTTCGACATGATAGATCGGATTGTCGAAGTCGTATGAGGGTGTAACAGGATCGTTATCAACGAGATCCGGAGAAAGATCGCATCTACATGAATGTTGATTCATGCATTGCTTTAGAATCGGAGCGAAGCAAATGGAAAGAAAGAAAATGAAAACAAACATTGCCATTTTTATTTTTGTTTATTTTTAAACTACAAAAATAAATGAAAGACAGGGAACACCGCTTTTAATGAAAAACATCCTTTTATTAATGATGCAAATTTTGCAAAATGAAACACATGAGGTGGCCCTTACAATGAACCATTACGTTTCGGGCAAAACGTATGGCTTTCATGCAGACAGAATTGAAAAACAGGAAATATTACTCTTCACGTAGAGTGACAGTGATGATCTTTTCGGCCTTCCAATTCTGGATCTCCATCCCTGGTACGCACGGTTTTATCCATTGATCAATCTCACAGTCATTGTCAACTTCTTCACCCACCATACAGATGCGATCTGGATCCAGCATTCCAGCACTGGTGAACGTGAATGACGTACGACGTCCTTTGCCCTGTCCAGACGAGCCTCGGCCCAGCTGATAACCCACTCCAAATCTGTCCTTCTTGGTGGCTATGTCCATTATCTTCCCCCAACCAGGAGCTTCTCCATTCTTCACCACCTCAGCAGCCTGTTTGTACGAAGAAATGGACGGCTTCTCCTCTTTGGCAAAAATAGCATTCTCCACCTTAACGGTTTCGAATGCTTGACTTGGTGTTTCCCATATCTCACCGTCCATTTCAACGTACTTGAACGATGATAGATGGCTGACAAAGATATCTTCTTCTCCACAAACTGTGACGACCTGCCCTTCCCAGATGTACTTCAGTTTCTGGTGCAAAGTTGAAGTCACTGCCCCAGCAACATGTATCCATGGGCGACCCAACAGGAAACTATATGCCGGCTGAATATCCATGACATAGAATACAGACTTAAACACCTCGGGCCCAATCTTCACCGGGAGCTCCACTTCTCCAAACATAGCCCGCTTTGAGCCATCAAAAGCTCTAACTATCAGGTCCGTGGGCGTCAAGATCAACCCTTCACAGTCCAGCTTTGCCAGGGCTTTCTTCGGCAACACATTGAGTGATGCCGGTATCAACCAACATGTGTGAGAGCACGGCTCCTTTACACTCCGTCGCAATGTGTAATGCCCTATTGTGATTCCGCCCATCCACAGTCAGATCCAAATCAGTGAAACCCAGCCCATGGCTGACATTGACATTTGACACCACCGTCTCCAACTGATTAATTGTTATCTCCTGGGGAACATAGGCTCTCTTCAGTATTTTCAGCAAAGCCTCCCTATGCCCCTCGGAGCTCAGCAATAATGACAAAATTGAAATCTTGGATGGGGTTTGCTGCAAGTGGTCAACAAGCTTATACTCTGACTTCTTGATGATTCTAAAAAATTGTTCAGCTTCATCATCAAGTTCTCTCTCCGACCCACCAGGCGCCGATGTCATCACAGGAGTACCCTCATTTACCACCTGCTTCCCTCTTGCCCTGGCTAAAGCCTCGGCCTTATCTTTCTTTTCTTTTTCTGTCTCCCCACTCCTCAAAGCGTCAGGTGCAAACAACCTTCCACTGCGAGTCAAACCACTGGGTCCGGCATTATCCACCTTTGAAACGGTGGTTTCACCTGCAGTATGATCCTCCAACTTCTCCCTATTACAATAGACCTCTCCACCATAATGCCATGGCACCGCATCATCATTGTCATAAGGAATAGGCCCAGGTACCGTGATAGTAACCGGAGCTGCATCTGCCAGCGTTGACAAATCGATCGGGTCAAAGTAAATGGTTATGGTGGAGACATCTTCCTTCACCAAATCAATCCTCTCAAATCTGAGGCTTCCCTCATCCATCAGCCTCTGGACAGCCTCCCTGTCATACGGTGAACTGGACTTTTTTGTGGTTTTAATCGCAATGTCGCGGTTAGCAAGAGTCGCCACCGACTTTTCTTTTATCCAATAAGGAAAGGTGGAAAAGAACAGGAAAGACCTTAATTTTAAATTCTTAGGTTCGGGAGGTACTTTATACAAAGGGAAGGTATTAGCACCCTTTGTATCCATGGTTATCCATGGGCTCTTAATTGCTCAATCATTTATGTTTTCTAGTTTGAAAAAGGTGGTTGAGAAAGGTGTGAAAAATGTTTTGCAAAAGGAGAATTTAACTTTGTAATGATTCTTGCATGAATGTATACAAAGTGGTTATCTCGTTTTAATTTAGAAAATAGTTTAGAAAAATATAACTCGGCAATGATCCTAGTGCGGATGTATGCTAAGTGGTGATTTTCCAAAAAGATGTTTGAAAGGTGTGAGGTGAAAAGTATATTTTTTGGTTATGAATGAGCAATTAAGGTTATACCTGTCCGAGGTCTTTCCGGGCGTTTCCTATCCTTATGAGGGTAAAACTGTCCTTACTATTGAGAAGTAAGTAGTTTTATCCTTGGGATGTAGAAGGGTCATCGTAGGGTCATCGATTGGTCATTGAAGGCAACAGTTGTGAGGATACCTTAGCATTCGAAGGGACTATCATCATTTAACCGTAGGCTACACCGAAGGGTCATCGAGGGACAAAGTCGTATTTCCGAAGGCAACATCCGAGGGATTATGATGATTTAACCGAAGGGTCTTTGCTAAGGATATCCCACATTCGCGGGGCATGACCGTAATATTGTAATCGTGGGGTAATAAAGAGAGGTCCGATATCATTTATTTAAAGTCCATGTTTTACGTTCATTAGGTAATTATGGTGATACCGCATTAAATCGATACATTAAAATCAACACATTAAGGATCACTACATTAAAATTAATTGGGCCATCAATATGAATCTTCACATTAAAGTGAAATAATTTAGAATCCATCTCCATGAAGGCTTCCCATGCATAAAGCGGAGTACCTAGCCAGCTATTTCTTCGGAAGAATGCTAGCCTTTACACCATGAACACACGGATTAAAGCATCGAGGTAAAATACAATTGGAAATTGCACCATAAGATAAATATAACAGCCAGGAATTTAAGCCAAATAATGCAGAATCATCATTAGGTAAACATAAAATGGGCAACAAAGAGACAAAGCAGCCCCTGTCCCGTTCGCCTCTGCTTCGCCTAGCGAAGGCTCAGCGAAGGCTCGCTGCGGGCTCGCCTAGCGAGGAGCTAGCGAGCGGCCACGGGTTTGAAATTTGAGAACATTAGGACCTCAACCTGCAGCATGGCTTATGGCATCCAACACATAATTATATGGTTCAGTTTCACAATATTCAAGCACATTTAAATTCTCATGCAAAACTTCAAAATGTTTATGAATTCAATTATAATATCCTCCACAAATTAAGAACATGAAGTGGTACCATATGCCAAATGAGAGTACCAAACGATATCACATGCAAATTAAGACACTAAAGCGGTACCACATGCAAAATAAGAATACAAAGTGATAATCATAGGTAGCTTAAGACCCTAAAGGGATATCATATGCCAATTAAGAAACTAAAGCGATAGCAGTGATGCAAACCTGTTTACAAATCGAGTTGCAACCTTGAGTTGGCGAGCCGGATTGAGTTGGGCGGCGGTAGCTTCGGAGCGGGTAAGCGGCCTTCAGGGTTTCCGCCTTCTGAACTCTTTGGACCAGCAGGGTTTCGGTGCTAGGGTTTTCTCGGGATCTCTGTGGGAGTGTCTCCGGGTGAGTGAGTCCGTCTCTGTGTGTTCTTTTTCGTGGCAGAGGAGTAGGTATTTATAGTAGTGGTAGTGGTGACCTAATGGGCTTAGAATGAGGTCCAAAACTTCAAACTTTCGCGAGCTTCGCTAGGCGAAGGAATTGCTCGCCTAGCGAGCAAACTAGGTCTGGGCTTTTTCCTGGGTCCAACTCTTCGCTGGGCGAGTGGCATGAGGCAATGTTCGCTAGGCGAAGGAGCTGCTCGCCTAGCGAGCCAGTTATTTTGGGCCGCCTGTGGATTGGGCCTGTTGTGAGTGGGCTTTCGTCCATTTGATATCAGTGCCTTGCAGAACAAGTCAGAGGGTCTTGGAAAATGCTTTGTAATATCAACGGGCAAATTTTGGGGTATGACAGCTGCCCCTGTTCAATACTCTTGAACCGAGAGAGTAGAATGGTATGTGTCGTTCGTGGTCTGGAGGTGAAAGATTATTGAACACTAGAATGCCCCGAAAATTTGCGCTTGTCCCTCAGTCTTAACGGAGATGGGCTTAGAGATGCCATCCAAGAAACTTGCCGAGGAGATTTCCAGATGGTGTCGTACGTTAGACGATATCTAGAGACATGGGTGTCACATCGGGTCATACATCCGACCGTATGGTGAGTCATCCATTATGCCGTCGACTTCGCTGGGGAGTCAGAGTATGCTATATACTGCTGGGGATATGGGATCAGCATGGATCGTATGTTAGACCGTGTCTGGATACCAGAGTGAGTTGTTTGTTAGGCGGATGACTTTGATGGGGATGAAAGATCAGAATGGATCGTATGCTAGATCGTCTCTGAGTTGCAGAATGGGCCGTCCGTTAGGCTGAATCTGCTGAAAAGGGAGTAGTCGTATGCCAGACCACCATTCAGGAATGTACCTGTCCGAAGGTAGCACCTGAGAAAGGGAGTAGCCGTATACTAGACTACCATTCAGGAATGTACCTGTCCGAAGGTAGCACCTGAGCAAGGGAGTAGCCGTATACTAGACTACCATTCAGGAATGTACTTGTCCGAAGGTAGCACCTGAGCAAGGGAGTAGCCGTATACTAGACTACCATTCAGGAATGTACCTGTCCGAAGGTAGCACCTGAGAAAGGGAGTAGCCGTATACTAGACTACCATTCAGGAATGTACCTGTCCGAAGGTAGCACCTGAGAAAGGGAGTAGCCGTATACTAGACTACCATTCAGGAATGTACCTGTCCGAAGGTAGCACCTGAGAAAGGGAGTAGCCGTATACTAGACTACCATTCAGGAATGTACCTGTCCGAAGGTAGCACCTGAGAAAGGGAGTAGCCGTATACTAGACTACCATTCAGGAATGTACCTGTCCGAAGGTAGCACCTGAGAAAGGGAGTAGCCGTATACTAGACTACCATTCAGGAATGTACCTGTCCGAAGGTAGCACCTGAGAAAATGAAGGTTTAACTTGGTCGTCCAGTAAACCATACTTGAGTTGTTGAAGATCAGAAGGGATCGTACGCTAGATCGTATCTGAGCTGGAGGTCCAAATGGGTCGTACGTTAGACCGTATTGGAGTTGCAGAATGAGCCGTACGTTAGGCTGTATCTGAAGAAGAAAGTAGTCGTACGCTAGACTACACCCCGGAATATACCGTACGCTAGGCAGCATTTGAGGATTTGAATATCCAAATGGGTCGTACGTTAGACCGTATTGGAGTTGTTGAGAGTCAGAATGGATCGTACGTTAGACCGTATCTGAGTTGGAGGTCCAAATGGGTCGTACGTTAGACCGTATTGGAGTGGTTGAGAGTCAGAATGGATCGTACGTTAGACCGTATCTGAGTTGAAAGAGTCATATGTTGGGCTGAATCAGAATGAACCATACGTTAGGCTGTATCTGATACTGTTTGTTGTATTTGCAGCGAATACCTGGGGTGGGCTTAGAGATGCCACCATTGGGAGAATGTCAGAATGAATGTTGACATGGAGTATATTTGAAAGGTGTAGTTGAATCCTGAATGTAACTGATACAGATGTCCGTCCGAATGGACCTTTATTTTGACTGTATCAAGAGGATAATTAACCTGAAAAATAACGTTAGTTTCATGCAATGTCATGATGCATGAGATGTTTTATGCTTGCGAACCTGGTATGCATGTGTATGCATGTATATATTATGAAATGATGTAATGTATATGATGCGGAATGAAAATTGTATGTAGGTATGTGATGTGAAATGATGTAATGAATGCATTAGGCGTCTGAAACATTCTTCCAAGGGACACTACTGGGGAGATAGATCCCAGTCTGCTGGTCGGAGACATTGGTATTGATGGCCCTTCCTTAGCTGGGGATTCGGGTTCTGTCCAACGGGGCCTGGCTGGGGATAGAAGGGATGACCTTTCGGTAGGGCGATGCCGACCTCTTCTGGGGAATAATTGGCGTTGCCGGGGAATCGAATTAGTAACAGCCTCCTTGGAAAGCGTGGTTAGACCTTCTCCTCGATCCTGAAGTCGTGTAGTAATTGCTATTGCTATTTTAGGCATGCATTTTTGTAACCATGGGTCATATTCAAGTGCATAAGTCAATTCAAGTTAAATTAATGGACGTTTACGCAAACAAAACAGAAAAGGTAAAAACAACAGCATCTTTTTGGAAATGAAATTGTATTGATTTTGAAAGAGGGCCTATAAACAGGCAATTTGTGTATAAGGAGACAGAAATCCTAGTAAGAGGAAATTGTCAGGCAAACAAAGAGAAAGCTATGCAGAAAAAGTCCTATCGATTCTAATTCCACCACTGTCATTATGTCTTCAAGCATCTCATCTCCTGCTGTCGGATAGAAGCGATTGGCTTGTTCAGTCCCTTGAACTTGGTTGGAGCAGACAGAGAACGGGGCATAGTCATACGCTTTAATCCCTAATTTTTGCCTGGACCGCCTTTTCAGGTTTCAGTCCACCGGGATACCCTTTTTTGCCCAAGCCGCCTTTTCAGGTTTCCGACTTGCCGGGTGTACGTCTTTATATATTTATCCCTAATTTTTGCCCGAACCCTTTTGGTTCGCCGGGATGCCCTTACTTTTGCCTAGGTACGTCGACCTAGCGGGTCTCTTTTATGCGTAGTATTTTTTAACTATGTCCGCGTTCACAGGATGCGGGAAGTCCTCGCCATCCATTGTAGCAAGTATCATGGCTCCACCGGAGAATACCTTCTTAACCACAAATGGTCCTTCGTATGTGGGAGTCCACTTGCCTCTGGGGTCACCTTGTGGTAGAGTGATACGCTTGATCACCAAGTCGCCTACCTGATACACCTGTCTCTTGACCCTTTTGTTAAATGCTTGGGTCATGCGCTTCTGGTATATCTGCCCGTGACAAACAGCCGCAAGTCTCTTCTCATCAATCAAGTTTATTTGGTCGAGCCGAGTCTGAATCCATTCATCCTCGTCTAAGCCCGCCTCTTTCATGATTCTTATAGCGGTACGGAGAAGAATTATGATGCTTTATTTTGAACTGCGTGCAGAGTTCAGTAATCATCTTGTTATTCAAATTGGTACCATTGTCAGTGATAATTCTTTCAGGGATGCCATATCGACAAATAAGGCTATTCTTGATGAACCGTGCCACCACATTCTTGGTGACAGAAGCGAAAGAGGCTGCCTCTACCCACTTCGTGAAGTAATCAATAGCGACGAGAATGAAGCGATGTCCATTAGAAGCCGTAGGTTTAATCTCTCCAATCATATCGATGCCCCACATTGCAAAAGGCCAAGGCGCTGTTAACACGTTCAATGGAGCAGGAGGTACATGTACTTTATCCGCATAGATCTGACACTTGTGGCAGGTTCTGGAGTGATGGTGGCAATCAGCTTCCATGGTAGACCAATAATACCCTGATCTCAGAATCTTCTTGGCCATGGTATGTCCATTAGGATGAGTCCCAAAAATACCGTCATGCATGTCTTCCATAATCTTTTCCGCTTCCTTTTTATCCACACAGCGAAGCAAAGTTGAATCATGATTATGTTTGTACAATACTCCATTACTCAGAAAGAATTTAGCGGAGAACTTCCTCAGGAATTTTCTGTCCTTGATGGATGCCCCTTCAGGGTATTCCTGAGTCTCTAAATATCTTCTTACGTCGTGGAACCAAGGTTTCTCCTGTACCTTCTCAGTGTTAAGTCCATAACAGTATGCTGGTTCATCTAACTGTCCAATGGTAACCATGGGAGCTTCGCTGCCCCATCTGACTCTGAACATAGAAGACATGGTAGCTAATGCGTCTGCCAGCTGGTTCTCCTCTCGAGGAATATGTTCAAATGCTATTTCTTCAAAGTATGGGATTAATGTCATCACCTGCTCTCGATAAGGGATGAGATTTGGATGTTTAGTATCCCATTCCCCTTTGATCTGACTGATTACCAAGGCCGAATCTCCGTACACACTCAAAAACTTGATTCGCCAATCTATAGCAGCTTTGAGTCCAAAAATACATGCTTCATACTCAGCCATATTATTGGTACAATGAAAACATAGTCTAGCAGTGAGAGGCGTATGGTAACCTCCAGGAGAAATGAGTACAACCCCAACACCATGGCCCAATGCATTAGACGATCCATCAAAGACCATAGTCCATCGGGATCCCCATTCGGGTCCTTCATCTGGTTTAGGTTTTTCATTATCAGCAACAAACATGACATCCTCATCTGGGAACTCAAAATTCATAGATTGGTAATCATCCACCGCTTGATGAGCCAAATGATCAGCCAGCACGCTTCCTTTGATTGCTTTCTGGGAAGTGTACTGGATATCGTACTCTGTTAAGATCATCTGCCATCTCGCTATTCTTCCGGAGAGAGCGGGCTTCTCGAACATGTATTTGATGGGATCCATCCTAGAAATCAACAAAGTGGTATGATTCAACATATACTGTCTTAGTCGGCGAGCAGCCCAGGCCAAAGCACAGCAAGTTCTCTCGAGCAGTGAGTATCTTGTTTCACAGTCGGTAAACTTTTTGCTCAGGTAGTATATGGCATGCTCTTTTCGACCAGACTCGTCATGTTGCCCCAATACGCACCCCATTGAATTTTCTAACACGGTCAAATACATGATTAGAGGTCTTCCTTCAACTGGTGGTATCAGAATTGGAGGTTCCTGGAGGTAGTTCTTGATTTTGTCAAAAGCTTCTTGGCATTCATCATTCCATGTCATCTCTTGATTTTTCCTCAGTAATTTGAAGATGGGTTTGCAGGTAGCGGTCAAGTGGGAGATAAATCGAGCAATGTAGTTCAAGCGTCCCAAGAAACCTCTGACTTCTTTCTCCGTACGGGGAACTGGCATTTCTTGAATAGCTCTCACTTTAGCCGGGTCAACCTCAATTCCTTTACCACTGACAATAAAGCCTAAGAGTTTACCGGATCTTACTCCAAAAGTGCATTTGTTCGGATTCAATCTCAACTTGTACTTCTTCAGCCTCTCGAACAGTTTGTATAAATGATCGAGATGCTCTTCTTCAGTATGAGATCTAGCTATCATGTCATCCACATATACTTCTATCTCATGATGAATCATATCGTGGAACAAAACCACCATAGCACGCTGGTATGTTGCCCCGGCGTTCTTTAGACCGAACGGCATTACTTTGTAACAGAAAGTGCCCCATTGCGTCACAAACGTAGTTTTCTCCATGTCCTCAGGTGCCATCTTAATCTGGTTATAACCCGAGAATCCATCCATGAATGAGAATACTTTGTGTTGAGCGGTGTTATCTACCAGAACATCAATGTGCGGGAGTGGAAAGTCGTCTTTGGGACTTGCTTTATTCAGGTCTCGGTAATCTACGCACATTCGCACCTTACCATCCTTCTTTGGCACTGGCACCACATTAGCAACCCATTGAGGATAAGAAGTAACGGCTAGGAAACCGGCATTGAATTGTTTCATAACCTCGGCTTTGATTTTCTCAGACATTTCGGGACGCATGCGGCGAACCTTTTGCTTGACAGGACGGCAGTCTTCCTTCGTAGGCAGCCGATGCACCACTATATTAGTATCCAACCCAGGCATGTCTTCATAAGACCAGGCGAAAACCTCTACATAGTCATGCAACATCCGAACCAATCTTTCCTTGACACTGCTTTCCAATCCTGCTCCTATTTTGACTTCTTTTCTGTCTACCTCAGTACCCAGATTTACAATTTCGAGGGACTCTTCATGCGGCTGTATAGTCCTTTCCTCTTGCAGTAACAATCTGGCAAGCTCTCCAGGGACTTCACAATCTTCCTCACTTCCATCTTCGGCTTGGTAAATTGGATTTTCAAAGTCATAATGAACAGTAGCGGAATTATTACCAATAGGATCCAGAGTGAGTACGGATCTGCAATTTGTTACGTGAGTGTGTGTAAGAAAGCATAGCTTGTTTGAAAGACGACAGGAAAAATAAAGAGCGCAACATTTGAATGCGAAAATGTCCATTGATTTATTGAATATGAAAATATGCTTATGAAATGACAAAACCCCTAACAAATTAGCTATTGTGCCCCGGGTATAGACACAATGCTTTAAGAAGTTCAATTAGAATTTGCAATGCTAAATAGACAATAACAATTACTCCTGACTAAAGGAGATCGGGATAGTGTCTTCAGCCTTCCAATTATTGAGTCCGTCGCCAATTGTTGGGTAGATCCAACTATCCAGGTCGCAATCACTGTCAGCATCTTTTACAACATTGATTTGATCTTTGACCGTCTTCTTAGAGTTGAATCCCAGACCAGCTTTGTCAGACTTGTACGGTACGTTGATCAGTTGACCCCAGCCAGTACAGCCACCATCTTCAACCACAGCTTGAGCATCTTTCAGAGAAATCATAGCAGGAGGAGCACGAGTAACCTTGGGCACACAGGGAGTTGGCTTAAGGACAGGATCGGGCGGAGAAACCACTTCAAATGACTGAGTTGGAGTCTCGAAGAATTCACCATCCATCTCAACGTATCTGAAGGTATGCACACTACTGACAATGTATTCTTCCTCCCCACACACAGTGACGATCTTGCCCTCTATTGGATACCTCAGCT
Source organism: Lathyrus oleraceus (assembly GCF_024323335.1). Classification (NCBI taxonomy): domain Eukaryota; kingdom Viridiplantae; phylum Streptophyta; class Magnoliopsida; order Fabales; family Fabaceae; genus Lathyrus; species Lathyrus oleraceus. Next base: position 525,763,553 of record NC_066581.1, read on the forward strand.
TTTGATGGAGGGACGAAGCCACGGCACCTGCCTCATGAATCCAAGGGCGCCCCAGTAGGCAGGAGTAGGCAGGTCGAATGTTCATTACATAAAAGGTAGTGTTGAAAACTTGAGGTCCTATCTTGATAGGGAGAACAACTTCACCGTGGACAACACTCTTTGCACCATCGTAAGCCCGCACCACAATGTCACTAGGCTTCAGTTCAACGCTCTTGCAGTCAAGTTTCTCGAGCACGGTTTTTGGTAACACATTCAAAGAAGAGCCATTATCGATCAGCACATGAGACAGGGTGATCCCTTTACACTCAATGGAGATATGCAGAGCCTTATTATGGTCCTTTCCCGCTGGTGTCAGGTCAGCATTGGAAAAACCTAGGCCACCGTCGACAGTCAGATTAGCAACATAATTTTCGAACTGATCGACGGAGGTCTCCTGAGGTACATGGGCAGTCTTCAGGAATTTTATCAAGGCATTGGCATGAGATTCAGAAGACAACAACAAGGACAACATCGAGATTTTGGAAGGAGTGTGCCCCAACTGCTCTACCACATCAAAATCACTCTTGCGGATGATTTTCAACACTTCTTCCATTTCTCGTTTGGCAACGTCTTCAGTAGTATCTTCGACAGGTGTCTCTGACTGAGAAGGATTAACTGGTTCCTTTCCTCGAGTCTCGGGAGCTGGGGGTGAGATTTCTGGAGAGAAGATCCTTCCACTTCGAGTAACTTTACTAGTCCCAACAATGTCATTAGGATTAGCAGAGTCACCAACTTGCTTTACGCCATGGATGTAAACCTCACCTCCATAATTCCACGGAATGGCCTTGCTTGAGGAGTACGGTATTGGGCCAGGTGCAGTAATGATCAGGGGAGCTACCTTGGGCTCAGCAATGATCTTCACAGGTACCCTGTGAGCGGTAATCTTAACCGGAACTTTGGACCTTGCAATCATAGATATTTCTTCAATAGGGTTTTCCGTTTTAGAAACCCTTTCAAAGAGAATTGTACGGTCGTCCATCAGCCGTTGAATGCCATTTTTCAATTTCAAGCAGTCCTCGGGCCAAAGTGTGCAGAGATTGCAATCTTCAGTACAACCTGGAAATAAACCAGCTTGCGATAAATTCCGCTTTATGATCGGGAGAGGAGATGTTAAGTCCGCTACAGTAGTGATGAGAGAATCGTCATTGAGAGCATTAACAGCCTTGTCATGATTAGGCATAGGTGCATTGATGACATTAGGAGTCTCCGGAGGCTCGAACTCAATTTCCCCAGCATCGATCATGTCCTGAATCTTATTCTTCAACAGCCAACAATCATTTGTATCATGCCCGGGGCTATCGGAGTGATATGCACACCTGGCATTGGGATTATAACGAGGCGAAGCAGTGTTGACATTTGCAGGAGGACCTCTGAGAGTGATTAGGTTTACCTTCAGCATACTTTGCAGTGCTTGTGCTAAAGTCATATTGAGCTTGGTAAACTGCCTTCTTGGTCTGTCTTGTCTTTGCTGGAAGTTTTGAGCTGGCGGGGCTGCGATCGTCACTGCTCCGATGGCATGGTCACCGATTTTCTTATTATGATTCTTTTGACCATACACAGCATTCGATTCATTCTTCCCATGGTAGGACTTTTTACTGCTTGTAGAAGTAGCTGCCTGTAATTTTCCACTTCGAATGCCGCTCTCCACCCGTTCACCTGTCAGTATAAGTTCAGTGAAACCTGATGAAGAACTCCCCAGTAGGTGGCTGTAGAATGGGCCAGTCAGAGTACCCATGAACAGGTCTACTAATTCTCGGTCAGTCATAGGGGGTTTGACCCTGCCGGCCAAATCTCTCCATTTCTGAGCATACTCTTTGAAGCTTTCTTTAGATCCCATGGCCATATTCTGCAACTGTAGCCGAGTAGGTGCTAATTCAGAATTGTACTGGTACTGCTTGTAGAAAGCCGTTGCTAGATCAGTCCAGGTGCGGATGTCAGAGCTCTCGAGCTGATAATACCATTCCAACTGAGTGCCAGATAGACTCTCTTAGAAGAAATGGATCCACAGTTTCTTATCAGTGGTATGCGGCTGGATCTTTCTCACATAAGCCCTTAGATGCATCTGAGGACAAGACGCACCATCGTACTTATTGAAAGTGGGGATTTTGAATTTGCGAGGAATGGTCACATCGGAGACCAGACCCAAACTTTCGAAATCCAGACCAGGTGTCTTCTGACCCTCCATGGCTAGCATGCGTTCTTCCAGCAATTTGTACTTATCATCTCTTGGAGAGTACTGTTCATTTTCATACTCCTCATCATCATCCTCAGGGTTAGAGAAATCAACATTCTCCTCCTCTGAATCATTTTCCGCCCCCTCTTCTGGGCCATTCGGGATTCCAAATTTGATTCCCGTAGCCTGTCCTTTACGCCTTCTGCCCGGGTTAATGAAGCTCACAGCTTTCTTGTCCTTCTTCTTTTCAGCCAAAAGAGCCTTCAGCTCCTCCTGCCCCTTGGACAAGCTTAGCATCATCTCCTTGAATTGAGCATTCTGAGTCTGGAGATCTTTGACAGTCTGTTCGAGATCCATTTTTCTGTTTAAGAGGCAGACCGTGAGAATATGGTCCTTTAGAACACCTGTTATGCAATGTTATGTTATGCGATGCAATGTATGAAATGTTTTCAAGGACTTTTGGAATTTAACTCTGCATAAATCCCCAACAAGAGGGAAATGTTTTATTGCTACTTTTTTTTTTTTCAATGTTCATTACAAAAGGAATAATAGTAAAAATACAAAGCTCAAGTCTCCCAGGGGCGACTTCTTTTCGGGCGAAGATATGCATTGAGTCTTCGTTCCTCATTAAGCTGACTGGTGAGCTCTAACACTTTCTTCCTTTCTGCATTGAACTGAGCTTCGAAAGTATCTCTCTCTTCTCTCAACTGGGTCCAGGATCTTTTCAATTCCTCAACATCAGTAGGCATATCTGGATAAGGAATGATCTGGGAAGTAGCTCCTTCGGCCTCTGATTCAACAGTCAATGGTCCGACTGCAAGATATGGCATGCCAAGTTCGCGAGCTCTGGCGCGCACCCATCTGAGATAAGGCTCCATAGGAATAGAATTTTTCTTTCCTAAATTGCTTCTTTTCACCATGCCCCAAGCTCGTACAAACCTTTGGCGGAGACCTTGAGAGTCATTGTCATAGTCAAACACTGTACCTTGAATAATCATTTCATGTGGACCATCTCTTCGAGCATGCCCAAACTGACGTAGGGCTAAGGCAGGATTATAAGTAATACCTCCCCTTATCCCCAGGAGTGGTACATTAGGGAATTCTCCACAACGGTCGATGAGGGTGACGTTTTCTCTGAGATTGGAACACCAACGGATGTCTGAATGGGAGAGTGCCATTGTCCTTTGAGACCATTTCAGATTTTGATCATTCTTCAAGACTGATTGAGGGAGGTGCGAAATAAACCACCTAGACAACAAAGGTACGCAGCACATGAGAGTCCCTTGCCTCCTCATAGTACGAGTGTGAAGGGAATGCAAGACATCTCCAAGCAAGGTAGGCACAGGATTATGTGTGAGGAATATCTTAATAGCATTCACATCTATGAATTGGTCCGGATTAGGGAATAGCACCAAACCATAGATTAGCAATGCTAAAACATCTTCAAAAGCATGGACATTCACAACTTTTAGGAATCCTCGGGCCTTACTTATCAGAAATTTGGCAAGTAAACCTTTCGTTCCACTCCTTGTTACCCAATTGGTCTCAATGTCAGATTTTGTCATGCATAAAGCTGCGGCAACTTCTTCAGACTTTGGCATCTTTTCTAAACCACTGAAAGGTATTTGGTCCAGGATAGGTATCCCGAGCAGCTGGGAGAATTCTTCTAATGTGGGTACCAACTGATAATCTGGGAAAGTGAAACAATGATGTTTAGGATCGAAGAACTGGAATAGGACTCTCATCATATCTTCTTTGAAACCAGTGGTAACTAAGTTGAGAAGATGACCATGTTTCTTGTTGAACTGAGCATGATCGGGAAGTTCTAACACCAAATCCTTGAGTTGAGGAGAGATCGTTACAAGATTGATCCGGATAGTCTTCCTGGAAGCCATAACCTGTTTAACAGAGCAAAGCTAAATTCCTAAGTCCTTGAAATGGTTAGTATAATGCCATGATGTTATGATGTTATGATGTTATGCAAGCAAAGACATGTCACACAACAATCAATCCTAGGATTTAAGGCTTGCATGAGTTCCATAGGTAAATACCCTCCCCACTGAAGTTTGGTTGGTTCAACCTGTCCTAGAATAGTAACCGGGTTCTAGAAGGATCTCAAATCATCGACCTTTCCTTAAGTCCACTTCAGTGCAACACCAAGTGGTTGACCGAAGCTTCCCTAAAGTCCGATCTCAAAGAGTGTAGTATCGAGTATCAACCAACCTCAGTCGGAACCGAAGCCAGTTATCTCACTACTTTCTAAAGGCTAGGATGAGTCAATTAGGGTTCTAAAGGTCTGGTTAATGCTTTGATGACACCACGCGGAAGCCAAATTTTTCCTCAAGTGAACATGAGGAACATCAGGACGACCAAAGTGCCACATTAACCGTAGCCATCATTTTGACCATTCCAGTATACGCCGGATAGTCGCGATGATCTATTGCTACTTACCTAAGGTACACTAGATCCGGGTGTAGGATCTTTCACTCAGACAATCCCTTAAAACGAAAGAACAAATTCAAACATAAATGATTTTTAAGGTGGACCTCTCTTTATCGTCCCCAGCAGAGTCGCCAGTTCTGTCATACGGTGAACTGGACTTTTTTGTGGTTTTAATCGCAATGTCGCGGTTAGCAAGAGTCGCCACCGACTTTTCTTTTATCCAATAAGGAAAGGTGGAAAAGAACAGGAAAGACCTTAATTTTAAATTCTTAGGTTCGGGAGGTACTTTATACAAAGGGAAGGTATTAGCACCCTTTGTATCCATGGTTATCCATGGGCTCTTAATTGCTCAATCATTTATGTTTTCTAGTTTGAAAAAGGTGGTTGAGAAAGGTGTGAAAAATGTTTTGCAAAAGGAGAATTTAACTTTGTAATGATTCTTGCATGAATGTATACAAAGTGGTTATCTCGTTTTAATTTAGAAAATAGTTTAGAAAAATATAACTCGGCAATGATCCTAGTGCGGATGTATGCTAAGTGGTGATTTTCCAAAAAGATGTTTGAAAGGTGTGAGGTGAAAAGTATATTTTTTGGTTATGAATGAGCAATTAAGGTTATACCTGTCCGAGGTCTTTCCGGGCGTTTCCTATCCTTATGAGGGTAAAACTGTCCTTACTATTGAGAAGTAAGTAGTTTTATCCTTGGGATGTAGAAGGGTCATCGTAGGGTCATCGATTGGTCATTGAAGGCAACAGTTGTGAGGATACCTTAGCATTCGAAGGGACTATCATCATTTAACCGTAGGCTACACCGAAGGGTCATCGAGGGACAAAGTCGTATTTCCGAAGGCAACATCCGAGGGATTATGATGATTTAACCGAAGGGTCTTTGCTAAGGATATCCCACATTCGCGGGGCATGACCGTAATATTGTAATCGTGGGGTAATAAAGAGAGGTCCGATATCATTTATTTAAAGTCCATGTTTTACGTTCATTAGGTAATTATGGTGATACCGCATTAAATCGATACATTAAAATCAACACATTAAGGATCACTACATTAAAATTAATTGGGCCATCAATATGAATCTTCACATTAAAGTGAAATAATTTAGAATCCATCTCCATGAAGGCTTCCCATGCATAAAGCGGAGTACCTAGCCAGCTATTTCTTCGGAAGAATGCTAGCCTTTACACCATGAACACACGGATTAAAGCATCGAGGTAAAATACAATTGGAAATTGCACCATAAGATAAATATAACAGCCAGGAATTTAAGCCAAATAATGCAGAATCATCATTAGGTAAACATAAAATGGGCAACAAAGAGACAAAGCAGCCCCTGTCCCGTTCGCCTCTGCTTCGCCTAGCGAAGGCTCAGCGAAGGCTCGCTGCGGGCTCGCCTAGCGAGGAGCTAGCGAGCGGCCACGGGTTTGAAATTTGAGAACATTAGGACCTCAACCTGCAGCATGGCTTATGGCATCCAACACATAATTATATGGTTCAGTTTCACAATATTCAAGCACATTTAAATTCTCATGCAAAACTTCAAAATGTTTATGAATTCAATTATAATATCCTCCACAAATTAAGAACATGAAGTGGTACCATATGCCAAATGAGAGTACCAAACGATATCACATGCAAATTAAGACACTAAAGCGGTACCACATGCAAAATAAGAATACAAAGTGATAATCATAGGTAGCTTAAGACCCTAAAGGGATATCATATGCCAATTAAGAAACTAAAGCGATAGCAGTGATGCAAACCTGTTTACAAATCGAGTTGCAACCTTGAGTTGGCGAGCCGGATTGAGTTGGGCGGCGGTAGCTTCGGAGCGGGTAAGCGGCCTTCAGGGTTTCCGCCTTCTGAACTCTTTGGACCAGCAGGGTTTCGGTGCTAGGGTTTTCTCGGGATCTCTGTGGGAGTGTCTCCGGGTGAGTGAGTCTGTCTCTGTGTGTTCTTTTTCGTGGCAGAGGAGTAGGTATTTATAGTAGTGGTAGTGGTGACCTAATGGGCTTAGAATGAGGTCCAAAACTTCAAACTTTCGCGAGCTTCGCTAGGCGAAGGAATTGCTCGCCTAGCGAGCAAACTAGGTCTGGGCTTTTTCCTGGGTCCAACTCTTCGCTGGGCGAGTGGCATGAGGCAATGTTCGCTAGGCGAAGGAGCTGCTCGCCTAGCGAGCCAGTTATTTTGGGCCGCCTGTGGATTGGGCCTGTTGTGAGTGGGCTTTCGTCCATTTGATATCAGTGCCTTGCAGAACAAGTCAGAGGGTCTTGGAAAATGCTTTGTAATATCAACGGGCAAATTTTGGGGTATGACACTCCCTCAACAATACACACCCATCGGGAACAACGGTGCACGCAGCACAACAGTCATCACAGCCCGGGAATACCCCATTCTTCAACAATTGTCTTTTGACCTCAGCCAACGGAGTCTTCAACTGATCCATATTCATCAGCCCAACGGTTTCACCATCCTCAGAAATTGCATTCACCCCCATTTGACCATGCGCGGGCATGGGATTAGCATTCACATTTGGAGATGGAGCAAAATTGATTGCCTTAGAATCCACCAGGTCCTGGACAACATGCTTAAAAGCTTTACAATTTTCCACATTGTGTCCAGGAGCACCAGAGTGGAATTCTCACTTGGCGTTCTCATCAAAACTAGCCGGCCTCTGATCCGGTCTCAACGGAGCCAACGTCCTCAGCTGGAGCAACCCCAAGTCTTTCAACTTTTTCAACAAGAAGGAATATGTCACAGGTGGCCTATCAAATTGACGATCAATCATTCGCCCTCGCACCTGATACCCGGCCCTCTGCGGTCTCTGTTGAAATGGATGTCGTTGTTGTTGTAGTTGTTGCTGTTGCTGTTGTTGATCATCAGCAGGAATGGTTACCGCAGCAGTGTGCTGATAGTAACGATCCCTACTCTGTCCCCTATGGGCATACACGGCACTGGTGTCACCCTCCTTCTTTCTCTGACCATTCCCAAAGGGCTTCTTCGATCCAGACAACGAAGCACTACCATGTATCTTCCCCATCTTTAACCAACTTTCTATTCTTTCTCCGGCCACCACAATATCAGCAAAATTGGTAACCGGACATCCAACCATTCTTTCTGCAAACGTCCCCTGAAGGGTACCCATAAACAGATCTGACATTTCTCTATCTACCAACGGAGGTTGGACTCGGGCAGCCAGCTCCCTCCACCTATGTGCATATTCTTTAAACCCCTCATTAGGCTTCTGAGACATACCCTGCAATTGGGTACGGCTAGGAGCCATATCAGCATTGAACTGGTATTGTTTAAAGAACGCATCACCAAGATCCTGCCAGCTCTTGACATCAGATGACCTCAGCTTAGTGTACCCTTCCAAAGATCCCCCAGACAGACTATCTTGGAAGAAGTACATCCAAAGCTTCTGGTCCATTGTATAAGCAGAAATCTTTCGGACGAAAGCCTGGAGATGAGTTTCCGGGCAAGAACTCCCATTATACTTGTCAAACGCAGGCGCTTTAAACTTTTGCGGGATCACAATCCCCTCAACAAGCCCCATGTTCGACATGTTAACAACCCCCGGAGTAGCATAGCTTTCAAGAGCCCTGATTTTCTCCGCCAACACCTGAATCTCTTTGTTGGGTGGTTGGACACCATATTGACCAAACTATTCATTAAGCACGGAGAATTGGTCTTCTTCTCTATCTTCCTCGGCCCCGAAGAAAGGAGGAAACAGACTGTCCTTCAAATTGTTACCCATCGGACCTGGTCCACCGCCTGTGGCAACACCAAAACCACCCGCATTATTAATCACCACACCAGCAGTAGTTTTCTTTCTGGGATCTTCTCCATCCCTAGAACCACCAAGACCGTGGTTGGAGACACCCTCTAAATTGATACCACTGTTGGCAACTGAAGCCCGCTCAAGCTTCTCCACTTTCTCGGCAAGTGCTTTCTGTCCCAAGGCAAACCCTTGCATAGCACTGATCAACTCTCCCATCTTCTCTTTCAGTTCGAGAATGTCTGCGTTGGATGTATCCATCAGTTTGGATTTGTTGCGCCTGGTAGGGTATTTGTGCGGACGAGCTACGTGCAAGGGAATGATTCGACGTGCGCGAGCAATGATTCCTGAGTCAATCAAACATGTTAGAAACTGACACCTGTAAAACAAAAGACAGGTTATTATGACTCACGCATGAATGCAATGTCTATCCGTATGAGGAACATTCTGTCCTTTGACTCTGGCTTCATCGAGACAGATAAAAAATTCGACAATAACATTCTGACATCAGGATGTCTCTCAACCAGAATCCCAATCGAGAATGTACCCTGAGTATGGATAAACATGAGTTAGATGCAGATAAATGCAAAATGAAAATGATGCTGATGTATGAATGCAATGCAATGTGCCATCCTCCAAGTCATCTGAACATCCACTGTACTGAAGCCCTGGTCTCTGAACTGATCTCAACCATCTGAGAGACTGAATAACCATAAATCCAACTTGGGAGTTCCGAAATAAACGGAACTTGAGGATATACCACCATCATCACTGGAGAACCAATGATATGATAACAACAAAATCATCTGTATCAACCCAGGGAATCCTGAAATAAACGGATCCCCACTGATAAATACCGCGGACAGAACTCCGGCGTCTCAGAAATAAATCCATAAATCCCATTCATAAATAGGACCCAGATCAATAACTGAACCAATAGTCACCATCAGAACATCACCATCAGAACATGCGTAAGAATCAAACCCTCCCCTCACAGGTGAATTCTACCAAAGTCATCCTAAGGCGGATAATGGTCTCGACAATCGGGCAAGATACTCAACGAGTTTGCCCTTTCGGGTGTGCCGCTGCAGCTCTCATAAAATCGTCTAAACCAAAGATCTGGGAAAGAACGGTCGTTGAAGTCAACAACTCAGATTAGGTAACCCAACCAAAGTGGATACTCCACAAAGGAAGAGCTCTCTCAAAAGAACCTCGTCTGGCTTGTGGTATGTCACGTCGCCAAAAACATGTTGACCTAACATGAGAGGCAACATGAGACCACACTAATCCTAGGTGTATACTCGGGCCTGGGTTTTAGCCCCACTCAGAACACCCACCCCAAATCAGAGGAACCAAACCTGTACAGAAGACAGCACAATGATAGTATGATGCATGCAAACATTTATGCAAATATATACACAGCATAATAATCATAAATGCAATAAATAAAGCAGCACAAGCAACCAAAACTATCCTAGAGAGCGCTAGGAATGACTCGCTTAGGGAAGATGGACCAGCAAGAGGTCAACTTCTATAGTTCCCCAGCAGAGTCGCCAGCTGTCGCATCCGCGAAAAACAACCGGCGGGAAAAAACAAACAAACAGAGCCGCCACCGTGCGTTATTTATCCCAAAGGAGGGAAAGGAAACGCTCGAAGTAAACCTGGAAAGGAAATGGTCTTACGACCGGAGATTGCAAGGATCGGGAGTCGGTTACGCAAGGGGAAGGTATTAGCACCCCCTCACGTCCGTCATACTCGACGGGATCCACGCTCAAAAGAATAGAATAAGGTTGTTGAATAACTGCTCAAAGAATGCACACACACTGGAATAAGACACAGATGGAAGAAGAGGGGAGCGGGCTCGCTAGGATATCGCATCCTATGCCTACGTATCTCATCTGGAATGACAATCAGAGCTACCGTAGTTCGGCTAACGCACGCCGAAACAAAACACACGCACAGACGCTGAGACGTCAAAGCAAACACACAAATGGAAACAGACTGCCAATGGTTGGCCTTACGTCCAACTCCAAGCAAAAGAAACACAAACAGGAAACCGAATGCCAATCGCTGGACTTACATCAGACTCCACACACACAACCCACAGGAAACCGACTGCCAATCGCTGGACTTACGTCAGACTCCAAACAAACAAACACACACCAAAAAGAAAAAGGGTGCCCGGAGAGATCTCGCCCGATCTCCTGCCTACGTACCTCATCTGGTATGAGGATCAGGGCAACGTAGTTCCCCTTAACAAGGGAGAAACTTCTATCCTAACCAGAGACTGGGAAATAACAAACTACAAGGGAGACTGACTCGAGCCTAATAGTTGTCATGTAATCCACAATAGTCCTAGGTTAACGTTTCTAACAAGAGTTTGACTCACACAGGCAGTGAGTCAAATCAAGTCTATCTCTACGTACATTCAACTTCCTTGAAAGTTGATCATACGACTCCTACAGAAAGGAGATGAGAAGCAAAACAGATAAACATCAAAAGCAATTAGCACACACTATACACAACCAAGGTTGGGCTTTAGTCAAGAGGTCATATCGACCTTGACAAACAAGCCATCTGGAAAGGGTGGTCAGGCTCTTAACCTCTAACATTGAGAGTTAGGGTGAGCAAATGAAATGGAGATGAGGGTTATGCCTCATAGCTCTTAACCCGGGCCTGGGTGAGCTTGAATCAAAGAAGGTGTGGGAGTCCAGAATGTGGGACTCTATTCCACATGACTGACACAACAAGATTTTGGGTTTTTATTCAAAGCGCATCAACACATGGCACGAGCAAGATGAAAGACACAACTGAATAGCAGGGGATGGATTGCACGTCCCTTTTATTTGCCAATGCCTCTTCACTTAGGAGGTCTTTACATGTACATAGCACAAATATAAACAAACAAAAACATGGCCTCTTAAGGAGGGCTTCAGACAGGTGCCTGCCAAAAACAGCAGGTCTTCCAGATTACATGGAGTTTAGGGATTTACCTAAGTGGTATGCCAACCACAAGCAAAGAAAAGCAACTCAAATAATGAGTTAAAGCGGCTAAAGTACCTGTAAGAAAAGCTAAAACAGTCAATATTTACATTCAGACAAATCAGACAATTAATCACAGTCAGACAACCAATCATCAGACAACAATGGTGCAAGGCATAAGATGCAAGCAAACTAAATTGATTCACCATCCACAAGACCTACAAAACAGCAAGGTTAGTCAACCCAAAATAACTTGTATCTCAAGTGATGAGATCATATCAACCAATATGGCTAATTGCTTCGAAACCTGAAATGCCCAGCTCAAATTGTGAGAACAAACCCCTAAGGCAAAGCCTAGGGTCAAAAGTGAAGTAAAAAGCCAAAACAGAAGCTAAAACTCAACATGAATCATCCTTAATCAATCATGAACATGTCCTAAAAAGGACCAACTCAAAATCATCAAGCAAGGTCGTCATTCAACCAAGAGAAGGCAATGCACACAACATGATCATCAATTGGACATACAAGATGAGAAAATGCACATTAAATCAGAAATGGCTCAAACAATTCTGGAAATTTTCATGAGCATTCAACACATCAAACACAATTAGCATACTAAAAATTGTAAACATAAGAGATCAATTGATCTATCAATGAAAATGATCAAATAGGACATCCAATTGTGCGACATGCATTGTCACACCATATTAACATGTACATAAAACAGGGATGGAACATGAGAAAAATATCAAACCAAGCCTCAAATGTCAATCAACATGTTAAGAGTCAACACACAAAATTTCATGGCATTTGGATCAATATCAAGCATTTCACAATGGAAAGAACAAGGCAACGTCACAAATGCATACATATTCAAAGAGTCTAGCACAAACAAAATTCCAGCCATGCACAATTTCAGAAATTCACATCAAAAATAGAAGACATTTCAAGGATCATGTAGGAAATGAAATTAATTGGATGATTTTCCATTTTATATGAATTTTTGAAGTTGGCAAAAAAATGTTTGAATTAAAATGATCATGCATATGGAAATTGGAGGGAAAAGCAACATGAGGAATTAATTTAAAAAAAACTGTTGTCGGCCAGGATTGAAGCGTGTTCGCTGGAAAAAAAGAAAATAAAACTCAAAAAGCCAACGCCAGGGATCGAAGCAGGGAGGGTTAAAACGCATAGTATCAATTATGAGGTGGCATGGTGTCATACCCCAAAATTTGCCCGTTGGTATTACAAAGCATTTCTCAAGACCCTCCGACTTATTCTGCAAGGCACCGACATCAAGTGAACAAAAGCCCAGCTTACAACAGGCCCAACCCAAAAGAGGCCCAAAATAGCTTGCTCGCTAGGCGAGCAATCCCTTCGCCTAGCGAACGCTTCGTCATGACACTCGCCCAGCGAAGCGTCAGATCCAGGAAAAGGCCCAGACCTAGTTTGCTCGCTAGGCGAGCAATTCCTTCGCCTAGCGAAGCTTGCGAAGTTTGAGATTTTTGGACCTCATTTTAAGCCCATTAGGTCACCACTACCTCTACTATAAATACCTGCTCCTCTGCCACGAAAAAGAACACACAGAGACGGACGAAGACGGACGGAAACACGCATCCAGAGGGAGAAACACAGAAACCCTGCTGATCCAAAGAGTTCAGAAGGCGGAAACCCTGAAGGCCGCTTACCCGTGCCGAAGCTACCGCCGCCCAACTCAATCCGGCTCGCCAATTCAAGGTTGCAACTCGATTTGCAAACAGGTTTGCCTCACTATTATCGTTTTAGTTCTTAATTGGCATATGATATCACTTTAGGATATTAATTGACACATGATTATCACTTGGCATTCTTATTTTGCATGTGATACCGCATTAGTGTCTTAATTTGCATGTGACATCGTTTTGTACTCTCTTTTGGCATATGGTACCACTTCATGTTCTTAATTAGGGGAGGATATCATAATTGAATTCATAAACATTTTGAAGCTTTGCATGAGAATTTAAATGTGCTTGAACATTGTGAAACTGAACCATATAATTATGTGTTAGAGGCCATAGGCCATGCTGCTGATTGAGGTCATAATTTCAAACCCGTGGCCGCTCGCTAGCTCATCGCTAGGCGAGCCCGCAGCGAGCCTTCGCTGAGCCTTCGCTAGGCGAAGCAGAAGCGAACAGGACAGGGGCTGCTTTGTCCCTTTGTTGCCCGTTTTATACTTACCTAATCATGACTCTGCATCATTTTGCTTAAATTCCTGGCTGTTATATTCATTTTGTGATGCAATTTCCAATTGTGTTTATCTCAATGCTATAATCTATGTGTTAATGGTGTAAAGGCTAGCATACTTCCGAAGAAATAACCGGCTAGGTACACCGCTTTATGCATGGGAAGACTTTCATGGAGATGGACTCTAAATTATGTCACTTTAATGTGAAAATTCATATTGGTTGCCTAACCAATTTTAATGTATTGATCTTTAATGTGTTGATTTTAATGTATCGATTCAATGCGGTATCACCATAATTACCTAATGAACTTAAAACATGGACTTTAAATAAATGATATCGGACCTCTCTTTATTACCCCACGGTTACGTAATACGGTCATGTCCCGCGAATATGGGGATATCCTTAGCAAAGACCCTTCGGTAAAATCATCATAGTCCCTCGGATGTTGCCTTCGAAAATACGATTTTGTCCCTCAATGACCCTTCGGTGTAGCCTACGGTTAAATGATGATAGTCCCTTCGAATGCTAAGGTATCCTCACAACTGTTGCCTTCAATGACCAACCGATGACCCTACGATGACCCTCCTACATCCCCAGGATAAAACTACTTACTTCTCAATAGTAAGGACAGTTTTACCCTCATAAGGATAGGAAATGCCCGGAAAGACCTCGGACAGGTATAACCTTAATTGCTCATTCATAACAAAAAATGCTTTTCACACCCCACACCTTTCAAACGTCTTCTTTTGGAAAATCACCACTTAGCATACATCCGTACTAGGATCATTGCCAAGTTATATTTTTCTAAGCTACTTTCAAAAAAAACTAAATGAGATAACCACTTTGTATACATTCATGCAAGAATCATTACAAAGTTAAATTCTCCTTTTCGAACATTTTTCATACATTTCTCAACCACCTTTTTCAAACAAAGAAAACATAAATGATTGAGCAATTAAGAGCCCATGGAGAACCATGGATACAAAGGGTGCTAATACCTTCCCTTTGTATAAAGTACCTCCCGAACCTAAGAATTTAAAATTAAGGTCTTTCCTGTTCTTTTCCACCTTTCCTTATGGGATAAAAGAAAAGTCGGTGGCGACTCTTGCTAACCGCGACATTGCGATTACAAAGCCAATAAAAGTCAGTTCACCGTACGACAGAACTGGCGACTCTGCTGGGGACGATAAAGAGAGGTCCACCTTAAAAATCATTTATGTTTGCATTTGTTCTTTCGTTTTAAGGGATTGTCTGAGTGAAAGATCCTACACCCGGATCTAGTGTACCTTAGGTAAGTAGCAATAGATCATCGCGACTATCCGGCGTATACTGGAATGGTCAAAATGATGGCTACGGTTAATGTGACACTTTGGTCGTCCTGATGTTCCTCATGTTCACTTGAGGAAAAATTTGGCTTCCGCGTGGTGTCATCAAAGCATTAACCAGACCTTTAGAACCCTAATTGACTCATCCTAGCCATTAGAAAGTAGTGAGATAACTGGCTTCGGTTCCGACTGAGGTTGGTTGATACTCGATACTACACTCTTTGAGATTGGACTTTAGGGAAGCTTCGGTCAACCACTTGGTGTTGCACTGAAGTGGACTTAAGGAAAGGTCGATGATTTGAGATCCTTCTAGAACCCGGTTACTATTCTAGGACAGGTTGAACCAACCAAACTTCAGTGGGGAGGGTATTTACCTATGGAACTCATGCAAGCCTTAAAACCTAGGAATAATTGTTGTGTGACATGCTTGTGCTTGCATAACATCATAACATCATAACATCATAACATCATCATACTAACCATTTCAAGGACTTAGGAATTTAGCTTTGCTCTGTTAAACAGGTTATGGCTTCCAGGAAGACTATCCGGATCAATCTTGTAACGATCTCTCCTCAACTCAAGGATTTGGTGTCAGAACTCCCCGATCATGCTCAGTTCCACAAGAAACATGGTCATCTTCTCAACTTAGTTACCACCGGTTTCAAAGAAGATATGATGAGAGTTCTATTCCAGTTCTTCGATCCTAAACATCATTGCTTCACTTTCCCAGATTATCAGTTGGTACCCACATTAGAAGAATTCTCCCAGCTGCTCGGGATACCTATCCTGGACCAAATACCTTTCAGTGGTCTAGAAAAGATGCCAAAGTCTGAAGAAGTTGCCGCAGCTTTATGCATGACAAAATCTGATATTGAGACCAATTGGGTAACAAGGAGTGGAACGAAAGGTTTACTTGCCAAATTTCTGATAAGTAAGGCCCGAGAATTCCTAAAAGTTGTGAATGTCCATGCTTTCGAAGATGTTTTAGCATTGCTAATCTATGGTTTGGTGCTATTCCCTAATCCGGACCAATTCATAGATGTGAATGCTATTAAGATATTCCTCACTCATAATCCTGTGCCTACCTTGCTTGGAGATGTCTTGCATTCCCTTCACACTCGTACTATGAGGAGGCAAGGGACTCTCATGTGCTGCGTACCTTTGTTGTCTAGGTGGTTTATTTCGCACCTCCCTCGATCAGTCTTGAAGAATGATCAAAATCTGAAATGGTCTCAAAGGATAATGGCACTCTCCCATTCAGACATCCGTTGGTGTTCCAATCTCAGAGAAAACGTCACTCTCATCGACCGTTGTGGAGAATTCCCTAATGTACCACTCCTGGGGATAAGAGGAGGTATTACTTATAATCCTGCCTTAGCCCTACGTCAGTTTGGGCATGCTCGAAGAGATGGTCCACATAAAATGATTATTCAAGGTACAGTGTTTGACTATGACAATGACTCTCAAGGTCTCCGCCAAAGGTTTGTACGAGCTTGGGGCATGGTGAAAAGAAGCAATTTAGGAAAGAAAAATTCTATTCCTATGGAGCCTTATCTCAGATGGGTACGCGCCAGAGCTCACGAACTTGTCATGCCATATCTTACAGTCGGACCATTGATTGTTGAATCAGAGGCCGAAGGAGCTACTTCCCAGATCATTCCTTATCCAGATATGCCTACTGATGTTGAGGAATTGAAAAGATCCTGGACCCAGTTGAGAGAAGAGAGAGATACTTTCGAAGCTCAGTTCAATGCAGAAAGGAAGAAAGTGTTAGAGCTCACCAGTCAGCTTAATGAGGAACGAAGACTCAATGCATATCTTCGCCCGAAAAGAAGTCGCCCCTGGGAGACTTGAGCTTTGTATTTTTACTATTATTCCTTTTGTAATGAACATTGATCAAAAAAAAAAAAAAAAAAAGTAGCAATAAAACCTTTCCCTCTTGTTGGGGATTTATGCAGAGTTAAATTCCAAAAGTCCTTGAAAACATTTCATACATTGCATCGCATAACATAACATTGCATAACAGGTGTTCTAAAAGACCATGTTCTCACGGTCTGCCTCTTAAACAGAAAAATGGATCTCGAACAGACTGTCAAAGATCTCCAGACTCAGAATGCTCAGTTCAAGGAGATGATGTTAAGCTTATCCAAAGGGCAGGAGGAGCTGAAGGCTCTTTTGGCTGAAAAGAAGAAGGACAAGAAAGCTGTGAGCTTCATTAACCCGGGCAGAAGGCGTAAAGGACAGGCTACGGGAATCAAATTTGGAATCCCGAATGGCCCAGAAGAGGGGGCGGAAAATGATTCAGAGGAGGAGAATGTTGATTTCTCTAACCCTGATGATGATGATGAGGAGTATGAAAATGAACAGTACTCTCCAAGAGATGATAAGTACAAATTGCTGGAAGAGCGCATGCTAGCCATGGAGGGTCAGAAAACACCTGGTCTGGATTTCGAAAGTTTGGGTCTGGTCTCCGATGTGACCATTCCTCGCAAATTCAAAATCCCCACTTTCACTAAGTACGATGGTGCGTCTTGTCCTCAGATGCATCTAAGGGCTTATGTGAGAAAGATCCAGCCGCATACCACTGATAAGAAACTGTGGATCCATTTCTTCCAAGAGAGTCTATCTGGCACTCAGTTGGAATGGTATTATCAGCTCGAGAGCTCTGACATCCGCACCTGGACTGATTTAGCAACGGCTTTCTACAAGCAGTACCAGTACAATTCTGAATTAGCACCTACTCGGCTGCAGTTGCAGAATATGGCCATGGGATCTAAAGAAAGCTTCAAAGAGTATGCTCAGAAATGGAGAGATTTGGCCGGCAGAGTCAAACCCCCTATGACTGACCGAGAATTAGTAGACCTGTTCATGGGTACCCTGACTGGCCCATTCTACAGCCACCTACTGGGGAGTTCTTCATCAGGTTTCACTGAACTTATACTGACAGGTGAACGGGTGGAAAGCGGCATTCGAAGTGGAAAATTACAGGCAACTACTTCTACAAGCAGTAAAAAGTCCTACCATGGGAAGAACGAATCGAATGCTGTGTATGGTCAAAAGAATCATAATAAGAAAATCGGTGACCATGCCATTGGAGCAGTGACGATCGCGGCCCCGCCAGCTCAAAACTTCCAGCAAAGACAAGACAGACCAAGAAGGCAGTTTACCAAGCTCAATATGACTTTAGCACAAGCATTGCAAAGTATGCTAAAGGTAAACCTGATCACTCTCAGAGGTCCTCCTGCAAATGCCAACACTGCTTCGCCTCGTTATAATCCCAATGCCAGGTGTGCATATCACTCCGATAGCCCCGGGCATGATACAAACGATTGTTGGCTGTTGAAGAATAAGATTCAGGACATGATCGATGCTGGGGAAATCGAGTTCGAGCCTCCGGAGACTCCTAATGTCATCAATGCACCTATGCCTAACCATGACAAGGCTGTTAATGCTCTCAATGACGATTCTCTCATCACTACTGTAGCGGACTTAACATCTCCTCTCCCGGTCATAAAGCGGAATTTATCGCAAGCTGGTTTATTTCCAGGTTGTACTGAAGATTGCAATCTCTGCACACTTTGGCCCGAGGACTGCTTGAAATTGAAAAATGGCATTCAACGGCTGATGGACGACCGTACAATTCTCTTTGAAAGGGTTTCTAAGGCGGAAAACCCTATTGAAGAAATATCTATGATTGCAAGGTCCAAAGTTCCGGTTAAGATTACCGCTCCCAGGGTACCTGTGAAGATCATTGCTGAGCCCAAGGTAGCTCCCCTGATCATTACTGCACCTGGCCCAATACCATACTCCTCAAGCAAGGCCATTCCGTGGAATTATGGAGGTGAGGTTTACATCCATGGCGTAAAGCAAGTTGGTGATTCTGCTAATCCTAATGACATCGTTGGGACTAGTAAAATTACTCGAAGCGGAAGGATCTTCTCTCCAGAGATCTCACCCCCAACTCCTGAGACTCGAGGAAAGGAACCAGTCAATCCTTCTCAGTCAGAGACACCGGTCGAAGATACTACTGAAGACGTTGCCAAACGAGAAATGGAAGAAGTGTTGAAAGTCATTCGCAAGAGTGACTTTGATGTTGTAGAGCAGTTGGGGCATACCCCATCTAAGATCTCAATGTTATCATTGCTGTTATCTTCTGAATCTCATGCCAATGCGTTGATAAAATTCTTGAAGACTGCTCATGTGCCTCAGGAAACATCTGTCGATCAGTTCGAACATTATGTGGCTCACTTGGCTGTTGACAATGGCCTAGGATTTTCCGACGCTGATCTGACACCAGCGGGAAAGAACCATAATAAGGCCCTGCATATCTCCATTGAGTGTAAAGGCATCACCCTGTCTCATGTGCTGATCGATAATGGCTCTTCTTTGAATGTGTTACCGAAAGCCGTGCTCGAGAAACTTGACTGCAAGAGCGTTGAACTGAAGCCTAGTGATATTGTGGTGCGGGCTTACGATGGTGCAAAGAGTGTTGTCCACGGTGAAGTTGTTCTCCCTATCAAGATAGGACCTCAAGTTTTCAACACTACCTTTTATGTAATGAACATTCGTCCTGCCTACTCCTGCCTACTGGGGCGCCCTTGGATTCATGAGGCAGGTGCTGTGGCTTCGTCGCTCCATCAAAAGCTGAGGTATCCAATAGAGGGTAAAATCGTCACCGTGTGTGGGGAAGAGGAACACATTGTCAGTAGTGTGCATACCTTCAGATACGTTGAGATGGATGGTGAATTCTTCGAGACTCCAACTCAGTCATTTGAAGTGGTTTCTCCGCCCGATCCTGTCCTTAAGCCAACTCCCTGTGTGCCCAAGGTTACTCGTGCTCCTCCTGTTATGATTTCTCTGAAAGATGCTCAAGCTGTGGTTGAAGATGGTGGCTGTACTGGCTGGGGTCAACTGATCAACGTACCGTACAAGTCTGACAAAGCTGGTCTGGGATTCAACTCTGAGAGGACGGTCAAAGATCAAATCAATGTTGTAGAAGATGCTGACAGTGATTGTGACCTGGATAGTTGGATCTACCCAACAATTGGCGACGGACTCAATAATTGGAAGGCTGAAGACACTATCCCGATCTCCTTTAGTCAGGAGTAATTGTTATTGTCTATTTAGTATTGCAAATTCTAATTGAACTTCTTAAAGCATTGTGTCTATACCCGGGGCACAATAGCTAATTTGTTAAGGGTTTTGTCATTTCATAAGCATATTTTCATATTCAATAAATCAATGGACCTTTTCGCATTCAAATATTGCGCTCTTTATTTTTCCTGTCGTCTTTCAAACGAGCTATGTTTTCTTACACACACTCACGTAACAAATTGCAGATCCGTACTCACTCTGGATCCTATTGATAATAATTCCGCTACTGTTCATTATGACTTCGAAAATCCGATCTACCAAGCCGAAGATGGAAGTGAGGAAGATTGTGAAGTCCCTGGAGAGCTTGCCAGATTGGTACTGCAAGAAGAAAGGACTATACAGCCGCATGAAGAGTCCCTCGAAATTGTAAATCTGGGTACTGAGGTAGACAGAAAAGAAGTCAAAATAGGAGCAGGATTGGAAAGCAGTGTCAAGGAAAGATTGGTTCGGATGTTACATGACTATGTAGAGGTTTTCGCTTGGTCTTATGAAGACATGCCCGGGTTGGATACTGATATAGTGGTACATCGGCTGCCTACGAAGAAAGACTGCCGTCCTGTCAAGCAAAAAGTTCGCCGCATGCGTCCTGAAATGTCCGAGAAAATCAAAGCCGAGGTTATGAAACAATTCAATGCCGGTTTTTTAGCTGTTACTTCTTATCCTCAATGGGTTGCTAATGTGGTGCCAGTGCCAAAGAAAGATGGTAAGGTGCGAATGTGCGTAGACTACAGAGATTTGAATAAAGCGAGTCCCAAAGATGACTTTCCGCTCCCGCACATTGATGTTCTGGTAGACAACACCGCCCAACACAAATTATTCTCATTCATGGATGGTTTCTCAGGTTACAATCAGATTAAGATGGCACCTGAGGACATGGAGAAAACTACGTTTGTGACGCAATGGGGCACTTTCTGTTACAAAGTAATGCCGTTCGGTCTAAAGAACGCCGGGGCAACATACCAGCGTGCTATGGTGGTTTTGTTCCATGACATGATTCATCATGAGATAGAAGTATATGTGGATGACATGATAGCTAGATCTCATACTGAAGAAGAGCATCTCGATCATTTATACAAACTGTTCGAGAGGCTGAAGAAGTACAAATTGAGATTGAATCCGAACAAATGCACTTTTGGAGTAAGATCCGGTAAACTCTTAGGCTTTATTGTCAGTGGTAAAGGAATTGAGGTTGACCCGGCTAAAGTGAGAGCTATTCAAGAAATGCCAGTTCCCCGTACGGAGAAAGAAGTCAGAGGTTTCTTGGGACGCTTGAACTACATTGCTCGATTTATCTCCCACTTGACCGCTACCTGCAAACCCATCTTCAAATTGCTGAGGAAAAATCAAGAAATGATATGGAATGACGAATGCCAAGAAGCTTTTGACAAAGTCAAGAACTACCTCCAGGAACCTCCGATTTTGATACCACCAGTTGAAGGAAGACCTCTAATCATGTATTTGACCGTGTTAGAAAATTCAATGGGGTGCGTATTGGGGCAACATGACGAGTCTGGTCGAAAAGAGCATGCCATATACTACCTGAGCAAAAAGTTTACCGACTGTGAAACAAGATACTCACTGCTCGAGAGAACTTGCTGTGCTTTGGCCTGGGCTGCTCGCCGACTAAGACAGTATATGTTGAATCATACCACTTTGTTGATTTCTAGGATGGATCCCATCAAATACATGTTCGAGAAGCCTGCCCTCTCTGGAAGAATAGCGAGATGGCAGATGATCTTAACAGAGTACGATATCCAGTACACTACCCAGAAAGCAATCAAAGGAAGCGTGCTGGCTGATCATTTGGCTCATCAAGCGGTGGATGATTACCAATCTATGAATTTTGAGTTCCCAGATGAGGATGTCATGTTTGTTGCTGATGATGAAAAACCTAAACCAGATGAAGGACCCGAATGGGGATCCCGATGGACTATGGTCTTTGATGGATCTTCTAATGCATTGGGCCATGGTGTTGGGGTTATACTCATTTCTCCTGGAGGTTACCATACGCCTCTCACTGCTAGACTATGTTTTCATTGTACCAATAATATGGCTGAGTATGAAGCATGTATTTTTGGACTCAAAGCTGCTATAGATTGGCGAATCAAGTTTTTGAGTGTGTACGGAGATTCGGCCTTGGTAATCAGTCAGATCAAAGGGGAATGGGATACTAAACACCCAAATCTCATCCCTTATCGAGAGCAGGTGATGACATTAATCCCATACTTTGAAGAAATAGCATTTGAACATATTCCACGAGAGGAGAACCAGCTGGCAGACGCATTAGCTACCATGTCATCTATGTTCAGAGTCAGATGGGGCAGCGAAGCTCCCATGATTACCATTGGACGGTTAGATGAACCAGCATACTGTTACGGACTTAACACAAAGGAGGTACAGGAAAAACCTTGGTTCCACGACGTAAGAAGATATTTAGAAGCTCAGGAATACCCTGAAGGGGCATCCATCAAGGACAGAAAATTCCTGAGGAAGTTCTCCGCTAAATTCTTGCTGAGTAATGGAGTGTTATACAAACGTAATCATGACTCGACTCTGCTTCGCTGTGTGGATCAAAAGGAAGCGGAAAGGATTATGGAAGACATGCATGACGGTATTTTTGGGACTCATCCTAATGGACATACCATGGCCAAGAAGATTCTGAGATCAGGGTATTATTGGTCTACCATGGAAGCTGATTGCCACCATCACTCCAGAACCTGCCACAAGTGTCAGATCTATGCGGATAAAGTACATGTACCTCCTGCTCCATTGAACGTGTTAACGACGCCTTGGCCCTTTGCAATGTGGGGCATCGATATGATTGGAGAGATTAAACCTACGGCTTCTAATGGACATCGTTTCATTCTCGTCGCTATTGATTACTTCACAAAGTGGGTAGAGGCAGCCTCCTTCGCTTCTGTCACCAAGAATGTGGTGGCACGGTTCATCAAGAATAGTCTTATTTGTCGGTATGGCATCCCTGAAAGAATTATCACTGACAATGGTACTAATTTGAATAACAAGATGATTACTGAACTCTGCACGCAGTTCAAAATAAAGCATCATAATTCTTCTCCGTACCGGCCAAAGATGAATGGCGCCGTGGAGGCTGCTAATAAGAACATCAAGAAGATCATACAAAAGATGACAGTAACGTACAAAGACTGGCATGAGATGTTACCATTTGCTCTCCATGGTTATCGCACTTCAGTACGCACCTCGACAGGGGCAACTCCTTTCTCTTTAGTCTACGGAGCGGAAGCTGTTTTACCAGTGGAAGTCCAGATTCCTTCTCTAAGAATCATGAAAGAGGCGGGCTTAGACGAAGATGAATGGATTCAGACTCGACTTGATCAAATAAACTTGATTGACGAGAAGAGACTTGCGGCTGTTTGTCACGGGCAGATATATCAGAAGCGCATGACCCGGGCATTTAACAAAAGAGTCAAGAGACAGGTGTATCAAGTAGGCGACTTGGTGATCAAACGTATCATTCTACCACAAGGTGACCCCAGAGGCAAGTGGACTCCCACATACGAAGGGCCATTTGTGGTTAAGAAAGTATTCTCTGGTGGAGCCATGATACTTGCTACAATGGATGGCGAAGACTTCCCGCATCCTGTGAACGCGGACATAGTTAAAAAATACTACGCATAAAAGAGACCCGCTAGGTCGACGTACCTAGGCAAAAGTAAGGGCATCCCGGCGAACCAAAAGGGTTCGGGCAAAAATTAGGGATAAATATATAAAGACGTATACCCGGCAAGTCGAAAACCTGAGAAGGCGGCTTGGGCAAAAAGGGGTATCCCGGTGGACTGAAAACCTGAAAAGGCGGTCCAGGCAAAATTAGGGATTAAAGCGTATGACTATGTCCCGTTCTCTGTCAGCTTCAACCAAGTTCCAGGGACTGAACAAGCCAATCACTTCTATCCGACAGCAGGAGATGAGATGCTTGAAGACATAATGACAGTAGTGGAATCAAAATCAATAGGACTTATTCTGCATAGCTTTCTTTTTGTTGTCTTGACAACTTCCTCTTACTAGGATTTCTGTCTCCTTGTACACAAATTGCCTGTTTATAGGCCCTCTTTCAAAATCAATACAATTTCATTGCCAAAAGATGCTTTTGTTTTTACCTTTTCTGTTTTGTTTGCGTAAACGTCCATTGATTTAACTTGAATTGACTTATGCACTTGAATATGACCCATGTTTACAAAAATGCGTGCCTAAAATAGCAATAGCAATTACTACACGACTTCAGGATCGAGGAGAAGGTCTAACCACGCTTTCCAAGGAGGCTGTTACTAATTCGATTCCCCGGCAACGCCAATTATTCCCCAGAAGAGGTCGGCATCGCCTTACCGAAAGGTCATCCCTTCTATCCCCAGCCAGGCCCCGTTGGACAGAACCCAAATCCCCAGCTAAGGAAGGGCCATCAATACCAATGTCTCCGACCAGCAGACTGAGATCTATTCCCCAGTAGTGTCCCCTGGAAGAATGTTTCAGACGCCTAATGCATTCATTATGTCATTTCATATTTCATACCTGCATACAGCGCTCACATTTACTTCATTCCGCATCATACACTTTACATCATTTCATATACATGCATATACATGCATACCAGGTTCGCAAGCATAAAACATCTCATGCATCATGACATTGCATGAGGCTAACGTTATTTTTCAGGTTAATTATCCTCTTGATACAGTCAAAATAAAGGTCCATTCGGACAGACATCTGTATCAGTTACATTCAGGATTCAACTACACCTTTCAAATATACTCCATGTCAACATTCATTCTGGCATTCTCCCAATGGTGGCATCTCTAAGCCCACCCCAGATATTCTCTGCAAATATTATCAGATACAGCCTAACGTACGGTTCATTCTGATTCAGCCCAACATATGACTCTTTCAACTCAGATACGGTCTAACGTACGATCCATTCTGACTCTCAGCAACTCCAATACGGTCTAACGTACGACCCATTTGGACCTCCAGCTCAGATACGATCTAGCGTACGATCCCTTCTGATCTTCAACGACTCAAGTATGGTTTAATGGACGACCAAGTTAAACCTTCATTTTCTCAGGTGCTACCTTCGGACAGGTACATTCCTGAATGGTAGTCTGGTATACGGCTACTCTCTTTCTCAGGTGCTACCTTCGGACAGGTACATTCCTGAATGGTAGTTTAGTACACGGCTACTCCCTTTCTCAGGTGCTACCTTCGGACAGGTACATTCCTGAATGGTAGTCTAGTATACGACTACTCCCTTGCTCAGGTGCTACCTTCGGACAGGTACATTCCTGAATGGTAGTCTAGTATACGGCTACTCCCTTTCTCAGGTGCTACCTTCGGACAGGTACATTCCTGAATGGTAGTCTAGTATACGACTACTCCCTTGCTCAGGTGCTACCTTCGGACAGGTACATTCCTGAATGGTGGGCTGGTATACGACTATTCCCTCTTCGGCAGATTCCGCCTAGCAGACGGCACATTCTGCAACTCAGATACGATCTAGCGTACGATCCATTCTGATCTTTCATCCCCAGCAAAGTCATCCGCCTAATGAACAGCTCACTCTGGTATTCAGACACGATCTAACGTATGATCCATTCTGATCCCTTATCCCCAGCAGTATAGCATACTCTGACTCCCCAACGAAGTCAACAGCATAATGGATGGTTCACTATACTGTCTGATGTATGACCCGGTGTGACGCCCATGTCTCTAGATATCGTCTAACGTACGACACAATCTGGAAATCTCCTCAGCAAGTTTCTTGGGTGGCATCTTTAAGCCCATCTCCGTCAAGACAAATGAACAGGTGCAAATTTTTGGGGCATTCTAAGTGTTCAATAATCTTTCACCTCCAGACCACGAACGGCACCTACCATTCTACTCTCTCGGTTCAAGAATATTGAACAGGGGCAGCTGTCATACCCCAAAATTTGCCCGTTGGTATTACAAAGCATTTCTCAAGACCCTCCGACTTATTCTGCAAGGCACCGACATCAAGTGAACAAAAGCCCAGCTTACAACAGGCCCAACCCAAAAGAGGCCCAAAATAGCTTGCTCGCTAGGCGAGCAATCCCTTCGCCTAGCGAACGCTTCGTCATGACACTCGCCCAGCGAAGCGTCAGATCCAGGAAAAGGCCCAGACCTAGTTTGCTCGCTAGGCGAGCAATTCCTTCGCCTAGCGAAGCTTGCGAAGTTTGAGATTTTTGGACCTCATTTTAAGCCCATTAGGTCACCACTACCTCTACTATAAATACCTGCTCCTCTGCCACGAAAAAGAACACACAGAGACGGACGAAGACGGACGGAAACACGCATCCAGAGGGAGAAACACAGAAACCCTGCTGATCCAAAGAGTTCAGAAGGCGGAAACCCTGAAGGCCGCTTACCCGTGCCGAAGCTACCGCCGCCCAACTCAATCCGGCTCGCCAATTCAAGGTTGCAACTCGATTTGCAAACAGGTTTGCCTCACTATTATCGTTTTAGTTCTTAATTGGCATATGATATCACTTTAGGATATTAATTGACACATGATTATCACTTGGCATTCTTATTTTGCATGTGATACCGCATTAGTGTCTTAATTTGCATGTGACATCGTTTTGTACTCTCTTTTGGCATATGGTACCACTTCATGTTCTTAATTAGGGGAGGATATCATAATTGAATTCATAAACATTTTGAAGCTTTGCATGAGAATTTAAATGTGCTTGAACATTGTGAAACTGAACCATATAATTATGTGTTAGAGGCCATAGGCCATGCTGCTGATTGAGGTCATAATTTCAAACCTGTGGCCGCTCGCTAGCTCATCGCTAGGCGAGCCCGCAGCGAGCCTTCGCTGAGCCTTCGCTAGGCGAAGCAGAAGCGAACAGGACAGGGGCTGCTTTGTCCCTTTGTTGCCCGTTTTATACTTACCTAATCATGACTCTGCATCATTTTGCTTAAATTCCTGGCTGTTATATTCATTTTGTGATGCAATTTCCAATTGTGTTTATCTCAATGCTATAATCTATGTGTTAATGGTGTAAAGGCTAGCATACTTCCGAAGAAATAACCGGCTAGGTACACCGCTTTATGCATGGGAAGACTTTCATGGAGATGGACTCTAAATTATGTCACTTTAATGTGAAAATTCATATTGGTTGCCTAACCAATTTTAATGTATTGATCTTTAATGTGTTGATTTTAATGTATCGATTCAATGTGGTATCACCATAATTACCTAATGAACTTAAAACATGGACTTTAAATAAATGATATCGGACCTCTCTTTATTACCCCACGGTTACGTAATACGGTCATGTCCCGCGAATATGGGGATATCCTTAGCAAAGACCCTTCGGTAAAATCATCATAGTCCCTCGGATGTTGCCTTCGAAAATACGATTTTGTCCCTCAATGACCCTTCGGTGTAGCCTACGGTTAAATGATGATAGTCCCTTCGAATGCTAAGGTATCCTCACAACTGTTGCCTTCAATGACCAACCGATGACCCTACGATGACCCTCCTACATCCCCAGGATAAAACTACTTACTTCTCAATAGTAAGGACAGTTTTACCCTCATAAGGATAGGAAATGCCCGGAAAGACCTCGGACAGGTATAACCTTAATTGCTCATTCATAACAAAAAATGCTTTTCACACCCCACACCTTTCAAACGTCTTCTTTTGGAAAATCACCACTTAGCATACATCCGTACTAGGATCATTGCCAAGTTATATTTTTCTAAGCTACTTTCAAAAAAAACTAAATGAGATAACCACTTTGTATACATTCATGCAAGAATCATTACAAAGTTAAATTCTCCTTTTCGAACATTTTTCATACATTTCTCAACCACCTTTTTCAAACAAAGAAAACATAAATGATTGAGCAATTAAGAGCCCATGGAGAACCATGGATACAAAGGGTGCTAATACCTTCCCTTTGTATAAAGTACCTCCCGAACCTAAGAATTTAAAATTAAGGTCTTTCCTGTTCTTTTCCACCTTTCCTTATGGGATAAAAGAAAAGTCGGTGGCGACTCTTGCTAACCGCGACATTGCGATTACAAAGCCAATAAAAGTCAGTTCACCGTACGACACATGGCTTAGTGGCGGTCAAGGCGTATGCGTGGCAAGGTCAACAAAGCCTGGGCCAATGGAAAGGCCAACGAGGCACGCATGTGGCATACAACTAGAACGAAGCCCTAGCGAAAACCAGAGGCAGCTGGAACTGTAGCGCACGGCCAGGCTTGGGAGGAAACCACCGTCTCCTACCTTGAGACGGTGGTGAACAGTAACGTGTTCATGAAAAAATTTCCAGAATTTTAAAATGAATACATCATTAGACTCGTCTTGCTACGTAGAGTTCAAATCCACTATCATTTCATCCTAATTCCACATATATTTCAAGAATCGATCAAAACATTCTAGATCTACAAACTTTCAATTCCATATATCTCCATGAATACTCAACCAAATCACATGAAATTTAGATCAGAATCACCAGCATGCAAAGACCTATCTAATCATGTCCATAAAATAGAGAATTAAGATGATCGAAAATATGACCTCTTGAAGAGCAGCTTCTGAATTCTGGTGATTCAAGGCCTGGCAATCGTGCAAATCCACTCCTAATCACTTGTTATGAAGTTTGATGAAGAACTTGAGGCTTTGAACTGCTTAGATCTTGCTTAAATCTGAACTGCCATTGCTATGTTCTTGAGCTTGCATCACACAACTCTGGTCCAAATTCTGCAATTGAGAGCTTGATCTACACCAAATCCATACCACAGAACAAGAATATGCAAGAAAATAGCAAGGTTATGTGGAAGAAATTTGAATTTTGGTTGAGAGAAAAAATTGGAGGGAAAGAGAATTTTGAGATCTAGATCTAGAATCCTCTCAAATTCTGTTATGATTATGAATATATACCCTGTGTTAATCCACTCTTAATCAAAATTAATCATGTTTAGTTGAGATTAAGTGAAAATAAGGTGTTTGGCCAAAAATGACATTTTGCATGGTGCATGGAGCAATCCCACGTGAACAGTGCTATATGGCTGATCAATTTCACTTAAAAACTTCCAATTAACACAATGGCAATGGTGATTTATTCCCATGATGCACCAATTTTGAATTTGTAAATTTCCCTCCAAAATAAGCATGAATATGCATATGATCATGTGATGAATTTTCATGCCATGTGATGAATGATTTGGAAAGTTCATGTCATGAGAAGAATTTGACAAAAAGGAGCACTCAATTTGGAGTTATGAGTCAAAAGATATGGCCTTTTGAAGTCCCATGCACACTTGACAATGATTGGATCATATCTCCTCAACCATTCATCATAAATTCATGATCTTGGACTTTTTGGAAATGGGAGAGAAAGATATTCAAATTTCATGTTGGAAAAAAATTCATTTTAAGCTTCTTTGATGATGTAAGATCAAGTTGAATTTGAACCAAAAACTTTCCATTTTTGGAAACTTTCAATTACAGGTCACTTTCCATTTTTGGAAACTTTTGATCTGACCTCAAATTCTTCAAGATATGCATTTGACATGATGAATAAGCCTCTTTTGAACATGGATGAAGTGTCTCAAACCATCTCTCCACCTCCTAGCCCTCAGTTGACTTCCCGTTGACTTTTATGGGGCCCAGATGACTTGAAAATGCACTGTGGACTTCGAGCCTCTACCACCTGAGGAAATGGCTCAGAAATGAAACCCCTAGCTTAAACAAGCCCAAGATAATGACCATATGATCTCCATCCAAAGAAATAAACCTCATCTCCTTGAAAAACCCTGACTGGTAGAATGGCACTGATTAGGGTTGACTAGAGGTCAAAACCCTAATCCCAAAGAATCTGAACATGAACAATGAGCCCCTTGAGGATGACATAACGATGATGATGATGATGTACCCTTGCCAATAAGATAATGCTCAACCTCCTTGAAGAACCAAGAAAAACCCTAACTGAAGAGCAACCCTCAGATGACTGGTGATCAATCCATGAGACCCTCAGGCTTAAATCTCTTAACCTCTCTATCTTCTGAGAAAGACTTAGGAGGATGACTTGTTCATTCCACATGATATGCAATATGCAAATGCCTAATGCCTTAAATATGAAATGCAATATGCTAAACTAGTCCCAAGAAGGGAGGGCAAATTTTGAGGTGTTACATGGATGATTTCTTGCATGCATTCCATCTAACATAATTCTATAATGTTATTTTAAAACTGAATCTTAAGGTTATTCATTCCTACTCGACAATAGAAACTTCTGCTTCAAATTTCATATGTTGAATTCTATGAGTTTGTTTGAACAAGTCGACAAATTTTTTCTTTTCTTTTTTTTTTACCTTTTAGAAATACAAAAATCAAAACCAAGTATGAATCGTGAAATTTTGAAGAGTAATTTCCAAATGAAATCCTTATTAGGAGTATTTGAAAACTAAAATATGGAAAGAACTTAAAGATGTATTGCTTTACAAAATTTTATTTTACTTTTTAAAATAGAAAGCATGCAGAAAACACTATAAGTTATAATCAATGGGAAAATAGGAAATACATAATACTTTTTTTTAGTGTGAAAATGAAAACACTTTCATCAAATAAGTCAAATCCTTGCAATGAGACATAAACTTGTTATTCCTTGGTACAGTAGTTTTGTGGCCTGTGCCTTTAAAATATTTATATTCTCCAATGATCGGGCTATGCAGTTCAAAACATTTCATCTTCATCACTATTTTGTTCTTCTTTCTCTTTCTCGTCCTTTCTTTAGCGAGTTTTCCTTCTCAGTTTATTCTAATGCTGTCTTTTGATTTTTGGGTTTTTAATTTGTGATTTTAATGGGAGAGATTAAACTTAAATAGAATGAGTTTTTAATATTTCACATATTAGAGTAACCCTAGATTTTTATTGTGTCCTTGTTATTGTAGATTGTGTCATTTTCTAATTGATAAAGCTTATTATAGATTTGCGTCTTTATTTATGTGGCTCTAGATTGTTCGTAGTTTCTCAAGCGTGTTTTAGTATATTTAATACTTTTTTTACATTCTCTATTGTACCGTTAGAACCAAACTGTGATAGCATTAGTTATAAGAGTTTATGTTAATTAATTTTATTCATTTCTGCTTTATATATTTATGACTTTTTTTTACTCTACGTGATGCACTGGCTACTAATGCAGACTCAATCTTCTAATCTTTGGTCTTAAATTCCTATTTTGTCACATTCCTTTATTGTTTATGGAAATATAGAGGTGGATAGTCCCATTTTTATGGGTCTGGTTACAAGTATAACCTTATCTTCAACATAGTATTTTCTTGAAACAACGTTAATGGTGTTTTATTAAGTGTATCATTATTTTAAATTGAAATATCACTTGTTAATTGCGTGTAAGTGATCCTTTTATCTTTGAATATTATAAGTTTGAAATGCACAAGATTCTCATACAACTTCAATTCGGAATGCCAATTTGTTAACATTCATTTTTAGGTTTATTACGAATCTGTTATAAACATCGACAACTGAATATTTCATGTATTGTCTTGACAATTTAAAAAGGGAAGCTTCTATATAAATGTTGGAAATTAACGATAAATCAATTATACATACAAGTCTCATTTCATTTATGAAAGAAACTTTCAAGTCGAACAAAATGCAAATATACGGAATTATTATTTTTTAAATCTTTATTATTTTTACAGAAAAATTAAAATGTTTGCGGTGAGAGAGGCTCGAACTCTCGACCTCAGGATAACTCAGAAGCTATGAGACCTACGCGCTAGCCAACTGCGCCACCACCCCTTTGATAAAAATTTAAAATTTAAAATTATAGAAAATTTGATATGTAAAATTGAATTAAATGCAAAACAAATTAAGAAAGTAGTTAATAACTTACAAAAGTAAGAAAGTTTAAAAGAATAATATAAATTGATTAGAAGTAAAAAAGAATTTAATACACCAAATAAAATATATTGACATAAAATGAGGAAAGGAAAACTTAAATAACATGAGAAAAAGATTAAGAAAACTAATTCGTAAAGATAAAATCAAGTTGAAAGAAAATAATGAATATGAGTTGCATCCCTTGGCAGATAATATATAATTGTATCAGAGATGTGATATCTAAAATGTTAAGCAGTCTCTTAAACAAAATCATCGGCAACTATTTATACGGGGGAAACTCACAGTGGATGATTTCTTGCATGCATTCCATCTAACATAATTCTATAATGTTATTTTAAAACTGAATCTTAAGGTTATTCATTCCTACTCGACAATAAAAACTTCTGCTTCAAATTTCATATGTTGAATTCTATGAGTTTGTTTGAACAAGTCGACAAATTTTTTCTTTTCTTTTTTTTTTACCTTTTAGAAATACAAAAATCAAAACCAAGTATGAATCGTGAAATTTTGAAGAGTAATTTCCAAATGAAATCCTTATTAGGAGTATTTGAAAACTAAAATATGGAAAGAACTTAAAGATGTATTGCTTTACAAAATTTTATTTTACTTTTTAAAATAGAAAGCATGCAGAAAACACTATAAGTTATAATCAATGGGAAAATAGGAAATACATAATACTTTTTTTTAGTGTGAAAATGAAAACACTTTCATCAAATAAGTCAAATCCTTGCAATGAGACATAAACTTGTTATTCCTTGGTACAGTAGTTTTGTGGCCTGTGCCTTTAAAATATTTATATTCTCCAATGATCGGGCTATGCAGTTCAAAACATTTCATCTTCATCACTATTTTGTTCTTCTTTCTCTTTCTCGTCCTTTCTTTAGCGAGTTTTCCTTCTCAGTTTATTCTAATGCTGTCTTTTGATTTTTGGGTTTTTAATTTGTGATTTTAATGGGAGAGATTAAACTTAAATAGAATGAGTTTTTAATATTTCACATATTAGAGTAACCCTAGATTTTTATTGTGTCCTTGTTATTGTAGATTGTGTCATTTTCTAATTGATAAAGCTTATTATAGATTTGCGTCTTTATTTATGTGGCTCTAGATTGTTCGTAGTTTCTCAAGCGTGTTTTAGTATCTTTAATACTTTTTTTACATTCTCTATTGTACCGTTAGAACCAAACTGTGATAGCATTAGTTATAAGAGTTTATGTTAATTAATTTTATTCATTTCTGCTTTATATATTTATGACTTTTTTTTACTCTACGTGATGCACTGGCTACTAATGCAGACTCAATCTTCTAATCTTTGGTCTTAAATTCCTATTTTGTCACATTCCTTTATTGTTTATGGAAATATAGAGGTGGATAGTCCCATTTTTATGGGTCTGGTTACAAGTATAACCTTATCTTCAACATAGTATTTTCTTGAAACAACGTTAATGGTGTTTTATTAAGTGTATCATTATTTTAAATTGAAATATCACTTGTTAATTGCGTGTAAGTGATCCTTTTATCTTTGAATATTATAAGTTTGAAATGCACAAGATTCTCATACAACTTCAATTCGGAATGCCAATTTGTTAACATTCATTTTTAGGTTTATTACGAATCTGTTATAAACATCGACAACTGAATATTTCATGTATTGTCTTGACAATTTAAAAAGGGAAGCTTCTATATAAATGTTGGAAATTAACGATAAATCAATTATACATACAAGTCTCATTTCATTTATGAAAGAAACTTTCAAGTCGAACAAAATGCAAATATACGGAATTATTATTTTTTAAATCTTTATTATTTTTACAGAAAAATTAAAATGTTTGCGGTGAGAGAGGCTCGAACTCTCGACCTCAGGATAACTCAGAAGCTATGAGACCTACGCGCTAGCCAACTGCGCCACCACCCCTTTGATAAAAATTTAAAATTTAAAATTATAGAAAATTTGATATGTAAAATTGAATTAAATGCAAAACAAATTAAGAAAGTAGTTAATAACTTACAAAAGTAAGAAAGTTTAAAAGAATAATATAAATTGATTAGAAGTAAAAAAGAATTTAATACACCAAATGAAATATATTGACATAAAATGAGGAAAGGAAAACTTAAATAACATGAGAAAAAGATTAAGAAAACTAATTCGTAAAGATAAAATCAAGTTGAAAGAAAATAATGAATATGAGTTGCATCCCTTGGCAGATAATATATAATTGTATCAGAGATGTGATATCTAAAATGTTAAGCAGTCTCTTAAACAAAATCATCGGCAACTATTTATACGGGGGAAACTCACAGTGGATGATTTCTTGCATGCATTCCATCTAACATAATTCTATAATGTTATTTTAAAACTGAATCTTAAGGTTATTCATTCCTACTCGACAATAGAAACTTCTGCTTCAAATTTCATATGTTGAATTCTATGAGTTTGTTTGAACAAGTCGACAAATTTTTTCTTTTCTTTTTTTTTTACCTTTTAGAAATACAAAAATCAAAACCAAGTATGAATCGTGAAATTTTGAAGAGTAATTTCCAAATGAAATCCTTATTAGGAGTATTTGAAAACTAAAATATGGAAAGAACTTAAAGATGTATTGCTTTACAAAATTTTATTTTACTTTTTAAAATAGAAAGCATGCCGAAAACACTATAAGTTATAATCAATGGGAAAATAGGAAATACATAATACTTTTTTTTAGCGTGAAAATGAAAACACTTTCATCAAATAAGTCAAATCCTTGCAATGAGACATAAACTTGTTATTCGTTGGTAGAGTAGTTTTGTGGCCTGTGCCTTTAAAATATTTATATTCTCCAATGATCGGGCTATGCAGTTCAAAACATTTCATCTTCATCACTATTTTGTTCTTCTTTCTCTTTCTCGTCCTTTCTTTAGCGAGTTTTCCTTCTCAGTTTATTCTAATGCTGTCTTTTGATTTTTGGGTTTTTAATTTGTGATTTTAATGGGAGAGATTAAACTTAAATAGAATGAGTTTTTAATATTTCACATATTAGAGTAACCCTAGATTTTTATTGTGTCCTTGTTATTGTAGATTGTGTCATTTTCTAATTGATAAAGCTTATTATAGATTTGCGTCTTTATTTATGTGGCTCTAGATTGTTCGTAGTTTCTCAAGCGTGTTTTAGTATATTTAATACTTTTTTTACATTCTCTATTGTACCGTTAGAACCAAACTGTGATAGCATTAGTTATAAGAGTTTATGTTAATTAATTTTATTCATTTCTGCTTTATATATTTATGACTTTTTTTTACTCTACGTGATGCACTGGCTACTAATGCAGACTCAATCTTCTAATCTTTGGTCTTAAATTCCTATTTTGTCACATTCCTTTATTGTTTATGGAAATATAGAGGTGGATAGTCCCATTTTTATGGGTCTGGTTACAAGTATAACCTTATCTTCAACATAGTATTTTCTTGAAACAACGTTAATGGTGTTTTATTAAGTGTATCATTATTTTAAATTGAAATATCACTTGTTAATTGCGTGTAAGTGATCCTTTTATCTTTGAATATTATAAGTTTGAAATGCACAAGATTCTCATACAACTTCAATTCGGAATGCCAATTTGTTAACATTCATTTTTAGGTTTATTACGAATCTGTTATAAACATCGACAACTGAATATTTCATGTATTGTCTTGACAATTTAAAAAGGGAAGCTTCTATATAAATGTTGGAAATTAACGATAAATCAATTATACATACAAGTCTCATTTCATTTATGAAAGAAACTTTCAAGTCGAACAAAATGCAAATATACGGAATTATTATTTTTTAAATCTTTATTATTTTTACAGAAAAATTAAAATGTTTGGGGTGAGAGAGGCTCGAACTCTCAACCTCAGGATAACTCAGAAGCTATGAGACCTACGCGCTAGCCAACTGCGCCACCACCCCTTTGATAAAAATTTAAAATTTAAAATTATAGAAAATTTGATATGTAAAATTGAATTAAATGCAAAACAAATTAAGAAAGTAGTTAATAACTTACAAAAGTAAGAAAGTTTAAAAGAATAATATAAATTGATTAGAAGTAAAAAAGAATTTAATACACCAAATGAAATATATTGACATAAAATGAGGAAAGGAAAACTTAAATAACATGAGAAAAAGATTAAGAAAACTAATTCGTAAAGATAAAATCAAGTTGAAAGAAAATAATGAATATGAGTTGCATCCCTTTGCAGATAATATATAATTGTATCAGAGATGTGATATCTAAAATGTTAAGCAGTCTCTTAAACAAAATCATCGGCAACTATTTATACGGGGGAAACTCACAGTGGATGATTTCTTGCATGCATTCCATCTAACATAATTCTATAATGTTATTTTAAA
The DNA here is from genome assembly GCF_024323335.1 of Lathyrus oleraceus. Classification (NCBI taxonomy): domain Eukaryota; kingdom Viridiplantae; phylum Streptophyta; class Magnoliopsida; order Fabales; family Fabaceae; genus Lathyrus; species Lathyrus oleraceus. The sequence continues at coordinate 525,799,977 of NC_066581.1, forward strand.
ACTGAATCTTAAGGTTATTCATTCCTACTCGACAATAGAAACTTCTGCTTCAAATTTCATATGTTGAATTCTATGAGTTTGTTTGAACAAGTCGACAAATTTTTTCTTTTCTTTTTTTTTTTACCTTTTAGAAATACAAAAATCAAAACCAAGTATGAATCGTGAAATTTTGAAGAGTAATTTCCAAATGAAATCCTTATTAGGAGTATTTGAAAACTAAAATATGGAAAGAACTTAAAGATGTATTGCTTTACAAAATTTTATTTTACTTTTTAAAAAAGAAATCATGCAGAAAACACTATAAGTTATAATCAATGGGAAAATAGGAAATACATAATACTTTTTTTTAGCGTGAAAATGAAAACACTTTCATCAAATAAGTCAAATCCTTGCAATGAGACATAAACTTGTTATTCGTTGGTACAGTAGTTTTGTGGCCTGTGCCTTTAAAATATTTATATTCTCCAATGATCGGGCTATGCAGTTCAAAACATTTCATCTTCATCACTATTTTGTTCTTCTTTCTCTTTCTCGTCCTTTCTTTAGCGAGTTTTCCTTCTCAGTTTATTCTAATGCTGTCTTTTGATTTTTGGGTTTTTAATTTGTGATTTTAATGGGAGAGATTAAACTTAAATAGAATGATTTTTTAATATTTCACATATTAGAGTAACCCTAGATTTTGATTGTGTCCTTGTTATTGTAGATTGTGTCATTTTCTAATTGATAAAGCTTATTATAGATTTGGGTCTTTATTTATATGGCTCTAGATTGTTCGTAGTTTCTCAAGCGTGTTTTAGTATATTTAATACTTTTTTTACATTCTCTATTGTACCGTTAGAACCAAACTGTGATAGCATTAGTTATAAGAGTTTATGTTAATTTATTTTATTCATTTCTGCTTTATATATTTATGACTTTTTTTTACTCTACGTGATGCACTGGCTACTAATGCAGACTCAATCTTCTAATCTTTGGTCTTAAATTCCTATTTTGTCACATTCCTTTATTGTTTATGGAAATATAGAGGTGGATAGTCCCATTTTTATGGGTCTGGTTACAAGTATAACCTTATCTTCAACATAGTATTTTCTTGAAACAACGTTAATGGTGTTTTATTAAGTGTATCATTATTTTAAATTGAAATATCACTTGTTAATTGCGTGTAAGTGATCCTTTTATCTTTGAATATTATAAGTTTGAAATGCACAAGATTCTCATACAACTTCAATTCGGAATGCCAATTTGTTAACATTCATTTTTAGGTTTATTACGAATCTGTTATAAACATCGACAACTGAATATTTCATGTATTGTCTTGACAATTTAAAAAGGGAAGCTTCTATATAAATGTTGGAAATTAACGATAAATCAATTATACATACAAGTCTCATTTCATTTATGAAAGAAACTTTCAAGTCGAACAAAATGCAAATATACGGAATTATTATTTTTTAAATCTTTATTATTTTTACAGAAAAATTAAAATGTTTGGGGTGAGAGAGGCTCGAACTCTCGACCTCAGGATAACTCAGAAGCTATGAGACCTACGCGCTAGCCAACTGCGCCACCACCCCTTTGATAAAAATTTAAAATTTAAAATTATAGAAAATTTGATATGTAAAATTGAATTAAATGCAAAACAAATTAAGAAAGTAGTTAATAACTTACAAAAGTAAGAAAGTTTAAAAGAATAATATAAATTGATTAGAAGTAAAAAAGAATTTAATACACCAAATGAAATATATTGACATAAAATGAGGAAAGGAAAACTTAAATAACATGAGAAAAAGATTAAGAAAACTAATTCGTAAAGATAAAATCAAGTTGAAAGAAAATAATGAATATGAGTTGCATCCCTTTGCAGATAATATATAATTGTATCAGAGATGTGATATCTAAAATGTTAAGCAGTCTCTTAAACAAAATCATCGGCAACTATTTATACGGGGGAAACTCACAGTGGATGATTTCTTGCATGCATTCCATCTAACATAATTCTATAATGTTATTTTAAAACTGAATCTTAAGGTTATTCATTCCTACTCGACAATAGAAACTTCTGCTTCAAATTTCATATGTTGAATTCTATGAGTTTGTTTGAACAAGTCGACAAATTTTTTCTTTTCTTTTTTTTTTACCTTTTAGAAATACAAAAATCAAAACCAAGTATGAATCGTGAAATTTTGAAGAGTAATTTCCAAATGAAATCCTTATTAGGAGTATTTGAAAACTAAAATATGGAAAGAACTTAAAGATGTATTGCTTTACAAAATTTTATTTTACTTTTTAAAAAGAAAGCATGCAGAAAACACTATAAGTTATAATCAATGGGAAAATAGGAAATACATAATACTTTTTTTAGCGTGAAAATGAAAACACTTTCATCAAATAAGTCAAATCCTTGCAATGAGACATAAACTTGTTATTCGTTGGTACAGTAGTTTTGTGGCCTGTGCCTTTAAAATATTTATATTCTCCAATGATCGGGCTATGCAGTTCAAAACATTTCATCTTCATCACTATTTTGTTCTTCTTTCTCTTTCTCGTCCTTTCTTTAGCGAGTTTTCCTTCTCAGTTTATTCTAATGCTGTCTTTTGATTTTTGGGTTTTTAATTTGTGATTTTAATGGGAGAGATTAAACTTAAATAGAATGAGTTTTTAATATTTCACATATTAGAGTAACCCTAGATTTTGATTGTGTCCTTGTTATTGTAGATTGTGTCATTTTCTAATTGATAAAGCTTATTATAGATTTGCGTCTTTATTTATATGGCTCTAGATTGTTCGTAGTTTCTCAAGCGTGTTTTAGTATATTTAATACTTTTTTTACATTCTCTATTGTACCGTTAGAACCAAACTGTGATAGCATTAGTTATAAGAGTTTATGTTAATTAATTTTATTCATTTCTGCTTTATATATTTATGACTTTTTTTTACTCTACGTGATGCACTGGCTACTAATGCAGACTCAATCTTCTAATCTTTGGTCTTAAATTCCTATTTTGTCACATTCCTTTATTGTTTATGGAAATATAGAGGTGGATAGTCCCATTTTTATGGGTCTGGTTACAAGTATAACCTTATCTTCAACATAGTATTTTCTTGAAACAACGTTAATGGTGTTTTATTAAGTGTATCATTATTTTAAATTGAAATATCACTTGTTAATTGCGTGTAAGTGATCCTTTTATCTTTGAATATTATAAGTTTGAAATGCACAAGATTCTCATACAACTTCAATTCGGAATGCCAATTTGTTAACATTCATTTTTAGGTTTATTACGAATCTGTTATAAACATCGACAACTGAATATTTCATGTATTGTCTTGACAATTTAAAAAGGGAAGCTTCTATATAAATGTTGGAAATTAACGATAAATCAATTATACATACAAGTCTCATTTCATTTATGAAAGAAACTTTCAAGTCGAACAAAATGCAAATATACGGAATTATTATTTTTTAAATCTTTATTATTTTTACAGAAAAATTAAAATGTTTGGGGTGAGAGAGGCTCGAACTCTCGACCTCAGGATAACTCAGAAGCTATGAGACCTACGCGCTAGCCAACTGCGCCACCACCCCTTTGATAAAAATTTAAAATTTAAAATTATAGAAAATTTGATATGTAAAATTGAATTAAATGCAAAACAAATTAAGAAAGTAGTTAATAACTTACAAAAGTAAGAAAGTTTAAAAGAATAATATAAATTGATTAGAAGTAAAAAAGAATTTAATACACCAAATGAAATATATTGACATAAAATGAGGAAAGGAAAACTTAAATAACATGAGAAAAAGATTAAGAAAACTAATTCGTAAAGATAAAATCAAGTTGAAAGAAAATAATGAATATGAGTTGCATCCCTTTGCAGATAATATATAATTGTATCAGAGATGTGATATCTAAAATGTTAAGCAGTCTCTTAAACAAAATCATCGGCAACTATTTATACGGGGGAAACTCACAGTGGATGATTTCTTGCATGCATTCCATCTAACATAATTCTATAATGTTATTTTAAAACTGAATCTTAAGGTTATTCATTCCTACTCGACAATAGAAACTTCTGCTTCAAATTTCATATGTTGAATTCTATGAGTTTGTTTGAACAAGTCGACAAATTTTTTCTTTTCTTTTTTTTTTTACCTTTTAGAAATACAAAAATCAAAACCAAGTATGAATCGTGAAATTTTGAAGAGTAATTTCCAAATGAAATCCTTATTAGGAGTATTTGAAAACTAAAATATGGAAAGAACTTAAAGATGTATTGCTTTACAAAATTTTATTTTACTTTTTAAAATAGAAAGCATGCAGAAAACACTATAAGTTATAATCAATGGGAAAATAGGAAATACATAATACTTTTTTTAGTGTGAAAATGAAAACACTTTCATCAAATAAGTCAAATCCTTGCAATGAGACATAAACTTGTTATTCGTTGGTACAGTAGTTTTGTGGCCTGTGCCTTTAAAATATTTATATTCTCCAATGATCGGGCTATGCAGTTCAAAACATTTCATCTTCATCACTATTTTGTTCTTCTTTCTCTTTCTCGTCCTTTCTTTAGCGAGTTTTCCTTCTCAGTTTATTCTAATGCTGTCTTTTGATTTTTGGGTTTTTAATTTGTGATTTTAATGGGAGAGATTAAACTTAAATAGAATGAGTTTTTAATATTTCACATATTAGAGTAACCCTAGATTTTGATTGTGTCCTTGTTATTGTAGATTGTGTCATTTTCTAATTGATAAAGCTTATTATAGATTTGGGTCTTTATTTATATGGCTCTAGATTGTTCGTAGTTTCTCAAGCGTGTTTTAGTATATTTAATACTTTTTTTACATTCTCTATTGTACCGTTAGAACCAAACTGTGATAGCATTAGTTATAAGAGTTTATGTTAATTAATTTTATTCATTTCTGCTTTATATATTTATGACTTTTTTTTACTCTACGTGATGCACTGGCTACTAATGCAGACTCAATCTTCTAATCTTTGGTCTTAAATTCCTATTTTGTCACATTCCTTTATTGTTTATGGAAATATAGAGGTGGATAGTCCCATTTTTATGGGTCTGGTTACAAGTATAACCTTATCTTCAACATAGTATTTTCTTGAAACAACGTTAATGGTGTTTTATTAAGTGTATCATTATTTTAAATTGAAATATCACTTGTTAATTGCGTGTAAGTGATCCTTTTATCTTTGAATATTATAAGTTTGAAATGCACAAGATTCTCATACAACTTCAATTCGGAATGCCAATTTGTTAACATTCATTTTTAGGTTTATTACGAATCTGTTATAAACATCGACAACTGAATATTTCATGTATTGTCTTGACAATTTAAAAAGGGAAGCTTCTATATAAATGTTGGAAATTAACGATAAATCAATTATACATACAAGTCTCATTTCATTTATGAAAGAAACTTTCAAGTCGAACAAAATGCAAATATACGGAATTAATATTTTTTAAATCTTTATTATTTTTACAGAAAAATTAAAATGTTTGGGGTGAGAGAGGCTCGAACTCTCGACCTCAGGATAACTCAGAAGCTATGAGACCTACGCGCTAGCCAACTGCGCCACCACCCCTTTGATAAAAATTTAAAATTTAAAATTATAGAAAATTTGATATGTAAAATTGAATTAAATGCAAAACAAATTAAGAAAGTAGTTAATAACTTACAAAAGTAAGAAAGTTTAAAAGAATAATATAAATTGATTAGAAGTAAAAAAGAATTTAATACACCAAATGAAATATATTGACATAAAATGAGGAAAGGAAAACTTAAATAACATGAGAAAAAGATTAAGAAAACTAATTCGTAAAGATAAAATCAAGTTGAAAGAAAATAATGAATATGAGTTGCATCCCTTTGCAGATAATATATAATTGTATCAGAGATGTGATATCTAAAATGTTAAGCAGTCTCTTAAACAAAATCATCGGCAACTATTTATACGGGGGAAACTCACAGTGGATGATTTCTTGCATGCATTCCATCTAACATAATTCTATAATGTTATTTTAAAACTGAATCTTAAGGTTATTCATTCCTACTCGACAATAGAAACTTCTGCTTCAAATTTCATATGTTGAATTCTATGAGTTTGTTTGAACAAGTCGACAAATTTTTTTTTTTTTTTTTTTTTTACCTTTTAGAAATACAAAAATCAAAACCAAGTATGAATCGTGAAATTTTGAAGAGTAATTTCCAAATGAAATCCTTATTAGGAGTATTTGAAAACTAAAATATGGAAAGAACTTAAAGATGTATTGCTTTACAAAATTTTATTTTACTTTTTAAAATAGAAAGCATGCAGAAAACACTATAAGTTATAATCAATGGGAAAATAGGAAATACATAATACTTTTTTTTAGTGTGAAAATGAAAACACTTTCATCAAATAAGTCAAATCCTTGCAATGAGACATAAACTTGTTATTCGTTGGTACAGTAGTTTTGTGGCCTGTGCCTTTAAAATATTTATATTCTCCAATGATCGGGCTATGCAGTTCAAAACATTTCATCTTCATCACTATTTTGTTCTTCTTTCTCTTTCTCGTCCTTTCTTTAGCGAGTTTTCCTTCTCAGTTTATTCTAATGCTGTCTTTTGATTTTTGGGTTTTTAATTTGTGATTTTAATGGGAGAGATTAAACTTAAATAGAATGAGTTTTTAATATTTCACATATTAGAGTAACCCTAGATTTTGATTGTGTCCTTGTTATTGTAGATTGTGTCATTTTCTAATTGATAAAGCTTATTATAGATTTGCGTCTTTATTTATATGGCTCTAGATTGTTCGTAGTTTCTCAAGCGTGTTTTAGTATATTTAATACTTTTTTTACATTCTCTATTGTACCGTTAGAACCAAACTGTGATAGCATTAGTTATAAGAGTTTATGTTAATTAATTTTATTCATTTCTGCTTTATATATTTATGACTTTTTTTTACTCTACGTGATGCACTGGCTACTAATGCAGACTCAATCTTCTAATCTTTGGTCTTAAATTCCTATTTTGTCACATTCCTTTATTGTTTATGGAAATATAGAGGTGGATAGTCCCATTTTTATGGGTCTGGTTACAAGTATAACCTTATCTTCAACATAGTATTTTCTTGAAACAACGTTAATGGTGTTTTATTAAGTGTATCATTATTTTAAATTGAAATATCACTTGTTAATTGCATGTAAGTGATCCTTTTATCTTTGAATATTATAAGTTTGAAATGCACAAGATTCTCATACAACTTCAATTCGGAATGCCAATTTGTTAACATTCATTTTTAGGTTTATTACGAATCTGTTATAAACATCGACAACTGAATATTTCATGTATTGTCTTGACAATTTAAAAAGGGAAGCTTCTATATAAATGTTGGAAATTAACGATAAATCAATTATACATACAAGTCTCATTTCATTTATGAAAGAAACTTTCAAGTCGAACAAAATGCAAATATACGGAATTAATATTTTTTAAATCTTTATTATTTTTACAGAAAAATTAAAATGTTTGGGGTGAGAGAGGCTCGAACTCTCGACCTCAGGATAACTCAGAAGCTATGAGACCTACGCGCTAGCCAACTGCGCCACCACCCCTTTGATAAAAATTTAAAATTTAAAATTATAGAAAATTTGATATGTAAAATTGAATTAAATGCAAAACAAATTAAGAAAGTAGTTAATAACTTACAAAAGTAAGAAAGTTTAAAAGAATAATATAAATTGATTAGAAGTAAAAAAGAATTTAATACACCAAATGAAATATATTGACATAAAATGAGGAAAGGAAAACTTAAATAACATGAGAAAAAGATTAAGAAAACTAATTCGTAAAGATAAAATCAAGTTGAAAGAAAATAATGAATATGAGTTGCATCCCTTTGCAGATAATATATAATTGTATCAGAGATGTGATATCTAAAATGTTAAGCAGTCTCTTAAACAAAATCATCGGCAACTATTTATACGGGGGAAACTCACAGTGGATGATTTCTTGCATGCATTCCATCTAACATAATTCTATAATGTTATTTTAAAACTGAATCTTAAGGTTATTCATTCCTACTCGACAATAGAAACTTCTGCTTCAAATTTCATATGTTGAATTCTATGAGTTTGTTTGAACAAGTCGACAAATTTTTTCTTTTCTTTTTTTTTTACCTTTTAGAAATACAAAAATCAAAACCAAGTATGAATCGTGAAATTTTGAAGAGTAATTTCCAAATGAAATCCTTATTAGGAGTATTTGAAAACTAAAATATGGAAAGAACTTAAAGATGTATTGCTTTACAAAATTTTATTTTACTTTTTAAAATAGAAAGCATGCAGAAAACACTATAAGTTATAATCAATGGGAAAATAGGAAATACATAATACTTTTTTTAGTGTGAAAATGAAAACACTTTCATCAAATAAGTCAAATCCTTGCAATGAGACATAAACTTGTTATTCGTTGGTACAGTAGTTTTGTGGCCTGTGCCTTTAAAATATTTATATTCTCCAATGATCGGGCTATGCAGTTCAAAACATTTCATCTTCATCACTATTTTGTTCTTCTTTCTCTTTCTCGTCCTTTCTTTAGCGAGTTTTCCTTCTCAGTTTATTCTAATGCTGTCTTTTGATTTTTGGGTTTTTAATTTGTGATTTTAATGGGAGAGATTAAACTTAAATAGAATGAGTTTTTAATATTTCACATATTAGAGTAACCCTAGATTTTGATTGTGTCCTTGTTATTGTAGATTGTGTCATTTTCTAATTGATAAAGCTTATTATAGATTTGCGTCTTTATTTATATGGCTCTAGATTGTTCGTAGTTTCTCAAGCGTGTTTTAGTATATTTAATACTTTTTTTACATTCTCTATTGTACCGTTAGAACCAAACTGTGATAGCATTAGTTATAAGAGTTTATGTTAATTAATTTTATTCATTTCTGCTTTATATATTTATGACTTTTTTTTACTCTACGTGATGCACTGGCTACTAATGCAGACTCAATCTTCTAATCTTTGGTCTTAAATTCCTATTTTGTCACATTCCTTTATTGTTTATGGAAATATAGAGGTGGATAGTCCCATTTTTATGGGTCTGGTTACAAGTATAACCTTATCTTCAACATAGTATTTTCTTGAAACAACGTTAATGGTGTTTTATTAAGTGTATCATTATTTTAAATTGAAATATCACTTGTTAATTGCATGTAAGTGATCCTTTTATCTTTGAATATTATAAGTTTGAAATGCACAAGATTCTCATACAACTTCAATTCGGAATGCCAATTTGTTAACATTCATTTTTAGGTTTATTACGAATCTGTTATAAACATCGACAACTGAATATTTCATGTATTGTCTTGACAATTTAAAAGAGGAAGCTTCTATATAAATGTTGGAAATTAACGATAAATCAATTATACATACAAGTCTCATTTCATTTATGAAAGAAACTTTCAAGTCGAACAAAATGCAAATATACGGAATTAATATTTTTTAAATCTTTATTATTTTTACAGAAAAATTAAAATGTTTGGGGTGAGAGAGGCTCGAACTCTCGACCTCAGGATAACTCAGAAGCTATGAGACCTACGCGCTAGCCAACTGCGCCACCACCCCTTTGATAAAAATTTAAAATTTAAAATTATAGAAAATTTGATATGTAAAATTGAATTAAATGCAAAACAAATTAAGAAAGTAGTTATTAACTTACAAAAGTAAGAAAGTTTAAAAGAATAATATAAATTGATTAGAAGTAAAAAAGAATTTAATACACCAAATGAAATATATTGACATAAAATGAGGAAAGGAAAACTTAAATAACATGAGAAAAAGATTAAGAAAACTAATTCGTAAAGATAAAATCAAGTTGAAAGAAAATAATGAATATGACTTGCATCCCTTTGCAGATAATATATAATTGTATCAGAGATGTGATATCTAAAATGTTAAGCAGTCTCTTAAACAAAATCATCGGCAACTATTTATACGGGGGAAACTCACAGTGGATGATTTCTTGCATGCATTCCATCTAACATAATTCTATAATGTTATTTTAAAACTGAATCTTAAGGTTATTCATTCCTACTCGACAATAGAAACTTCTGCTTCAAATTTCATATGTTGAATTCTATGAGTTTGTTTGAACAAGTCGACAAATTTTTTCTTTTCTTTTTTTTTTACCTTTTAGAAATACAAAAATCAAAACCAAGTATGAATCGTGAAATTTTGAAGAGTAATTTCCAAATGAAATCCTTATTAGGAGTATTTGAAAACTAAAATATGGAAAGAACTTAAAGATGTATTGCTTTACAAAATTTTATTTTACTTTTTAAAATAGAAAGCATGCAGAAAACACTATAAGTTATAATCAATGGGAAAATAGGAATACATAATACTTTTTTTAGTGTGAAAATGAAAACACTTTCATCAAATAAGTCAAATCCTTGCAATGAGACATAAACTTGTTATTCGTTGGTACAGTAGTTTTGTGGCCTGTGCCTTTAAAATATTTATATTCTCCAATGATCGGGCTATGCAGTTCAAAACATTTCATCTTCATCACTATTTTGTTCTTCTTTCTCTTTCTCGTCCTTTCTTTAGCGAGTTTTCCTTCTCAGTTTATTCTAATGCTGTCTTTTGATTTTTGGGTTTTTAATTTGTGATTTTAATGGGAGAGATTAAACTTAAATAGAATGAGTTTTTAATATTTCACATATTAGAGTAACCCTAGATTTTGATTGTGTCCTTGTTATTGTAGATTGTGTCATTTTCTAATTGATAAAGCTTATTATAGATTTGCGTCTTTATTTATATGGCTCTAGATTGTTCGTAGTTTCTCAAGCGTGTTTTAGTATATTTAATACTTTTTTTACATTCTCTATTGTACCGTTAGAACCAAACTGTGATAGCATTAGTTATAAGAGTTTATGTTAATTAATTTTATTCATTTCTGCTTTATATATTTATGACTTTTTTTTACTCTACGTGATGCACTGGCTACTAATGCAGACTCAATCTTCTAATCTTTGGTCTTAAATTCCTATTTTGTCACATTCCTTTATTGTTTATGGAAATATAGAGGTGGATAGTCCCATTTTTATGGGTCTGGTTACAAGTATAACCTTATCTTCAACATAGTATTTTCTTGAAACAACGTTAATGGTGTTTTATTAAGTGTATCATTATTTTAAATTGAAATATCACTTGTTAATTGCATGTAAGTGATCCTTTTATCTTTGAATATTATAAGTTTGAAATGCACAAGATTCTCATACAACTTCAATTCGGAATGCCAATTTGTTAACATTCATTTTTAGGTTTATTACGAATCTGTTATAAACATCGACAACTGAATATTTCATGTATTGTCTTGACAATTTAAAAAGGGAAGCTTCTATATAAATGTTGGAAATTAACGATAAATCAATTATACATACAAGTCTCATTTCATTTATGAAAGAAACTTTCAAGTCGAACAAAATGCAAATATACGGAATTAATATTTTTTAAATCTTTATTATTTTTACAGAAAAATTAAAATGTTTGGGGTGAGAGAGGCTCGAACTCTCGACCTCAGGATAACTCAGAAGCTATGAGACCTACGCGCTAGCCAACTGCGCCACCACCCCTTTGATAAAAATTTAAAATTTAAAATTATAGAAAATTTGATATGTAAAATTGAATTAAATGCAAAACAAATTAAGAAAGTAGTTATTAACTTACAAAAGTAAGAAAGTTTAAAAGAATAATATAAATTGATTAGAAGTAAAAAAGAATTTAATACACCAAATGAAATATATTGACATAAAATGAGGAAAGGAAAACTTAAATAACATGAGAAAAAGATTAAGAAAACTAATTCGTAAAGATAAAATCAAGTTGAAAGAAAATAATGAATATGACTTGCATCCCTTTGCAGATAATATATAATTGTATCAGAGATGTGATATCTAAAATGTTAAGCAGTCTCTTAAACAAAATCATCGGCAACTATTTATACGGGGGAAACTCACAGTGGATGATTTCTTGCATGCATTCCATCTAACATAATTCTATAATGTTATTTTAAAACTGAATCTTAAGGTTATTCATTCCTACTCGACAATAGAAACTTCTGCTTCAAATTTCATATGTTGAATTCTATGAGTTTGTTTGAACAAGTCGACAAATTTTTTTTTTTTTTTTTTTTTACCTTTTAGAAATACAAAAATCAAAACCAAGTATGAATCGTGAAATTTTGAAGAGTAATTTCCAAATGAAATCCTTATTAGGAGTATCTGAAAACTAAAATATGGAAAGAACTTAAAGATGTATTGCTTTACAAAATTTTATTTTACTTTTTAAAATAGAAAGCATGCAGAAAACACTATAAGTTATAATCAATGGGAAAATAGGAAATACATAACACTTTTTTTAAGTGTGAAAATGAAAACACTTTCATCAAATAAGTCAAATCCTTGCAATGAGACATAAACTTGTTATTCGTTGGTACAGTAGTTTTGTGGCCTGTGCCTTTAAAATATTTATATTCTCCAATGATCGGGCTATGCAGTTCAAAACATTTCATCTTCATCACTATTTTGTTCTTCTTTCTCTTTCTCGTCCTTTCTTTAGCGAGTTTTCCTTCTCAGTTTATTCTAATGCTGTCTTTTGATTTTTGGGTTTTTAATTTGTGATTTTAATGGGAGAGATTAAACTTAAATAGAATGAGTTTTTAATATTTCACATATTAGAGTAACCCTAGATTTTGATTGTGTCCTTGTTATTGTAGATTGTGTCATTTTCTAATTGATAAAGCTTATTATAGATTTGCGTCTTTATTTATATGGCTCTAGATTGTTCGTAGTTTCTCAAGCGTGTTTTAGTATATTTAATACTTTTTTTACATTCTCTATTGTACCGTTAGAACCAAACTGTGATAGCATTAGTTATAAGAGTTTATGTTAATTAATTTTATTCATTTCTGCTTTATATATTTATGACTTTTTTTTACTCTACGTGATGCACTGGCTACTAATGCAGACTCAATCTTCTAATCTTTGGTCTTAAATTCCTATTTTGTCACATTCCTTTATTGTTTATGGAAATATAGAGGTGGATAGTCCCATTTTTATGGGTCTGGTTACAAGTATAACCTTATCTTCAACATAGTATTTTCTTGAAACAACGTTAATGGTGTTTTATTAAGTGTATCATTATTTTAAATTGAAATATCACTTGTTAATTGCATGTAAGTGATCCTTTTATCTTTGAATATTATAAGTTTGAAATGCACAAGATTCTCATACAACTTCAATTCGGAATGCCAATTTGTTAACATTCATTTTTAGGTTTATTACGAATCTGTTATAAACATCGACAACTGAATATTTCATGTATTGTCTTGACAATTTAAAAAGGGAAGCTTCTATATAAATGTTGGAAATTAACGATAAATCAATTATACATACAAGTCTCATTTCATTTATGAAAGAAACTTTCAAGTCGAACAAAATGCAAATATACGGAATTAATATTTTTTAAATCTTTATTATTTTTACAGAAAAATTAAAATGTTTGGGGTGAGAGAGGCTCGAACTCTCGACCTCAGGATAACTCAGAAGCTATGAGACCTACGCGCTAGCCAACTGCGCCACCACCCCTTTGATAAAATTTTAAAATTTAAAATTATAGAAAATTTGATATGTAAAATTGAATTAAATGCAAAACAAATTAAGAAAGTAGTTATTAACTTACAAAAGTAAGAAAGTTTAAAAGAATAATATAAATTGATTAGAAGTAAAAAAGAATTTAATACACCAAATGAAATATATTGACATAAAATGAGGAAAGGAAAACTTAAATAACATGAGAAAAAGATTAAGAAAACTAATTCGTAAAGATAAAATCAAGTTGAAAGAAAATAATGAATATGACTTGCATCCCTTTGCAGATAATATATAATTGTATCAGAGATGTGATATCTAAAATGTTAAGCAGTCTCTTAAACAAAATCATCGGCAACTATTTATACGGGGGAAACTCACAGTGGATGATTTCTTGCATGCATTCCATCTAACATAATTCTATAATGTTATTTTAAAACTGAATCTTAAGGTTATTCATTCCTACTCGACAATAGAAACTTCTGCTTCAAATTTCATATGTTGAATTCTATGAGTTTGTTTGAACAAGTCGACAAATTTTTTTTTTTTTTTTTTTTACCTTTTAGAAATACAAAAATCAAAACCAAGTATGAATCGTGAAACTTTGAAGAGTAATTTCCAAATGAAATCCTTATTAGGAGTATCTGAAAACTAAAATATGGAAAGAACTTAAAGATGTATTGCTTTACAAAATTTTATTTTACTTTTTAAAATAGAAAGCATGCAGAAAACACTATAAGTTATAATCAATGGGAAAATAGGAAATACATAACACTTTTTTTAAGTGTGAAAATGAAAACACTTTCATCAAATAAGTCAAATCCTTGCAATGAGACATAAACTTGTTATTCGTTGGTACAGTAGTTTTGTGGCCTGTGCCTTTAAAATATTTATATTCTCCAATGATCGGGCTATGCAGTTCAAAACATTTCATCTTCATCACTATTTTGTTCTTCTTTCTCTTTCTCGTCCTTTCTTTAGCGAGTTTTCCTTCTCAGTTTATTCTAATGCTGTCTTTTGATTTTTGGGTTTTTAATTTGTGATTTTAATGGGAGAGATTAAACTTAAATAGAATGAGTTTTTAATATTTCACATATTAGAGTAACCCTAGATTTTGATTGTGTCCTTGTTATTGTAGATTGTGTCATTTTCTAATTGATAAAGCTTATTATAGATTTGCGTCTTTATTTATATGGCTCTAGATTGTTCGTAGTTTCTCAAGCGTGTTTTAGTATATTTAATACTTTTTTTACATTCTCTATTGTACCGTTAGAACCAAACTGTGATAGCATTAGTTATAAGAGTTTATGTTAATTAATTTTATTCATTTCTGCTTTATATATTTATGACTTTTTTTTACTCTACGTGATGCACTGGCTACTAATGCAGACTCAATCTTCTAATCTTTGGTCTTAAATTCCTATTTTGTCACATTCCTTTATTGTTTATGGAAATATAGAGGTGGATAGTCCCATTTTTATGGGTCTGGTTACAAGTATAACCTTATCTTCAACATAGTATTTTCTTGAAACAACGTTAATGGTGTTTTATTAAGTGTATCATTATTTTAAATTGAAATATCACTTGTTAATTGCATGTAAGTGATCCTTTTATCTTTGAATATTATAAGTTTGAAATGCACAAGATTCTCATACAACTTCAATTCGGAATGCCAATTTGTTAACATTCATTTTTAGGTTTATTACGAATCTGTTATAAACATCGACAACTGAATATTTCATGTATTGTCTTGACAATTTAAAAAGGGAAGCTTCTATATAAATGTTGGAAATTAACGATAAATCAATTATACATACAAGTCTCATTTCATTTATGAAAGAAACTTTCAAGTCGAACAAAATGCAAATATACGGAATTAATATTTTTTAAATCTTTATTATTTTTACAGAAAAATTAAAATGTTTGGGGTGAGAGAGGCTCGAACTCTCGACCTCAGGATAACTCAGAAGCTATGAGACCTACGCGCTAGCCAACTGCGCCACCACCCCTTTGATAAAAATTTAAATTTTAAAATTATAGAAAATTTGATATGTAAAATTGAATTAAATGCAAAACAAATTAAGAAAGTAGTTTTTAACTTACAAAAGTAAGAAAGTTTAAAAGAATAATATAAATTGATTAGAAGTAAAAAAGAATTTAATACACCAAATGAAATATATTGACATAAAATGAGGAAAGAAAAACTTAAATAACATGAGAAAAAGATTAAGAAAACTAATTCGTAAAGATAAAATCAAGTTGAAAGAAAATAATGAATATGACTTGCATCCCTTTGCAGATAATATATAATTGTATCAGAGATGTGATATCTAAAATGTTAAGCAGTCTCTTAAACAAAATCATCGGCAACTATTTATACGGGGGAAACTCACAGTGGATGATTTCTTGCATGCATTCCATCTAACATAATTCTATAATGTTATTTTAAAACTGAATCTTAAGGTTATTCATTCCTACTCGACAATAGAAACTTCTGCTTC
The DNA here is from genome assembly GCF_024323335.1 of Lathyrus oleraceus. Classification (NCBI taxonomy): domain Eukaryota; kingdom Viridiplantae; phylum Streptophyta; class Magnoliopsida; order Fabales; family Fabaceae; genus Lathyrus; species Lathyrus oleraceus. Next base: position 525,816,133 of record NC_066581.1, read on the forward strand.
AAATTTCATATGTTGAATTCTATGAGTTTGTTTGAACAAGTCGACAAATTTTTTCTTTTCTTTTTTTTTTACCTTTTAGAAATACAAAAATCAAAACCAAGTATGAATCGTGAAATTTTGAAGAGTAATTTCCAAATGAAATCCTTATTAGGAGTATCTGAAAACTAAAATATGGAAAGAACTTAAAGATGTATTGCTTTACAAAATTTTATTTTACTTTTTAAAATAGAAAGCATGCAGAAAACACTATAAGTTATAATCAATGGGAAAATAGGAAATACATAATACTTTTTTTAGTGTGAAAATGAAAACACTTTCATCAAATAAGTCAAATCCTTGCAATGAGACATAAACTTGTTATTCGTTGGTACAGTAGTTTTGTGGCCTGTGCCTTTAAAATATTTATATTCTCCAATGATCGGGCTATGCAGTTCAAAACATTTCATCTTCATCACTATTTTGTTCTTCTTTCTCTTTCTCGTCCTTTCTTTAGCGAGTTTTCCTTCTCAGTTTATTCTAATGCTGTCTTTTGATTTTTGGGTTTTTAATTTGTGATTTTAATGGGAGAGATTAAACTTAAATAGAATGAGTTTTTAATATTTCACATATTAGAGTAACCCTAGATTTTGATTGTGTCCTTGTTATTGTAGATTGTGTCATTTTCTAATTGATAAAGCTTATTATAGATTTGCGTCTTTATTTATATGGCTCTAGATTGTTCGTAGTTTCTCAAGCGTGTTTTAGTATATTTAATACTTTTTTTACATTCTCTATTGTACCGTTAGAACCAAACTGTGATAGCATTAGTTATAAGAGTTTATGTTAATTAATTTTATTCATTTCTGCTTTATATATTTATGACTTTTTTTTACTCTACGTGATGCACTGGCTACTAATGCAGACTCAATCTTCTAATCTTTGGTCTTAAATTCCTATTTTGTCACATTCCTTTATTGTTTATGGAAATATAGAGGTGGATAGTCCCATTTTTATGGGTCTGGTTACAAGTATAACCTTATCTTCAACATAGTATTTTCTTGAAACAACGTTAATGGTGTTTTATTAAGTGTATCATTATTTTAAATTGAAATATCACTTGTTAATTGCATGTAAGTGATCCTTTTATCTTTGAATATTATAAGTTTGAAATGCACAAGATTCTCATACAACTTCAATTCGGAATGCCAATTTGTTAACATTCATTTTTAGGTTTATTACGAATCTGTTATAAACATCGACAACTGAATATTTCATGTATTGTCTTGACAATTTAAAAAGGGAAGCTTCTATATAAATGTTGGAAATTAACGATAAATCAATTATACATACAAGTCTCATTTCATTTATGAAAGAAACTTTCAAGTCGAACAAAATGCAAATATACGGAATTAATATTTTTTAAATCTTTATTATTTTTACAGAAAAATTAAAATGTTTGGGGTGAGAGAGGCTCGAACTCTCGACCTCAGGATAACTCAGAAGCTATGAGACCTACGCGCTAGCCAACTGCGCCACCACCCCTTTGATAAAAATTTAAAATTTAAAATTATAGAAAATTTGATATGTAAAATTGAATTAAATGCAAAACAAATTAAGAAAGTAGTTATTAACTTACAAAAGTAAGAAAGTTTAAAAGAATAATATAAATTGATTAGAAGTAAAAAAGAATTTAATACACCAAATGAAATATATTGACATAAAATGAGGAAAGGAAAACTTAAATAACATGAGAAAAAGATTAAGAAAACTAATTCGTAAAGATAAAATCAAGTTGAAAGAAAATAATGAATATGACTTGCATCCCTTTGCAGATAATATATAATTGTATCAGAGATGTGATATCTAAAATGTTAAGCAGTCTCTTAAACAAAATCATCGGCAACTATTTATACGGGGGAAACTCACAGTGGATGATTTCTTGCATGCATTCCATCTAACATAATTCTATAATGTTATTTTAAAACTGAATCTTAAGGTTATTCATTCCTACTCGACAATAGAAACTTCTGCTTCAAATTTCATATGTTGAATTCTATGAGTTTGTTTGAACAAGTCGACAAATTTTTTCTTTTCTTTTTTTTTTACCTTTTAGAAATACAAAAATCAAAACCAAGTATGAATCGTGAAATTTTGAAGAGTAATTTCCAAATGAAATCCTTATTAGGAGTATCTGAAAACTAAAATATGGAAAGAACTTAAAGATGTATTGCTTTACAAAATTTTATTTTACTTTTTAAAATAGAAAGCATGCAGAAAACACTATAAGTTATAATCAATGGGAAAATAGGAAATACATAATACTTTTTTTAGTGTGAAAATGAAAACACTTTCATCAAATAAGTCAAATCCTTGCAATGAGACATAAACTTGTTATTCGTTGGTACAGTAGTTTTGTGGCCTGTGCCTTTAAAATATTTATATTCTCCAATGATCGGGCTATGCAGTTCAAAACATTTCATCTTCATCACTATTTTGTTCTTCTTTCTCTTTCTCGTCCTTTCTTTAGCGAGTTTTCCTTCTCAGTTTATTCTAATGCTGTCTTTTGATTTTTGGGTTTTTAATTTGTGATTTTAATGGGAGAGATTAAACTTAAATAGAATGAGTTTTTAATATTTCACATATTAGAGTAACCCTAGATTTTGATTGTGTCCTTGTTATTGTAGATTGTGTCATTTTCTAATTGATAAAGCTTATTATAGATTTGCGTCTTTATTTATATGGCTCTAGATTGTTCGTAGTTTCTCAAGCGTGTTTTAGTATATTTAATACTTTTTTTACATTCTCTATTGTACCGTTAGAACCAAACTGTGATAGCATTAGTTATAAGAGTTTATGTTAATTAATTTTATTCATTTCTGCTTTATATATTTATGACTTTTTTTTACTCTACGTGATGCACTGGCTACTAATGCAGACTCAATCTTCTAATCTTTGGTCTTAAATTCCTATTTTGTCACATTCCTTTATTGTTTATGTAAATATAGAGGTGGATAGTCCCATTTTTATGGGTCTGGTTACAAGTATAACCTTATCTTCAACATAGTATTTTCTTGAAACAACGTTAATGGTGTTTTATTAAGTGTATCATTATTTTAAATTGAAATATCACTTGTTAATTGCATGTAAGTGATCCTTTTATCTTTGAATATTATAAGTTTGAAATGCACAAGATTCTCATACAACTTCAATTCGGAATGCCAATTTGTTAACATTCATTTTTAGGTTTATTACGAATCAATTAACGATAAATCAATTATACATACAAGTCTCACTTCATTTATGAAAGAAACTTTCAAGTCGAACAAAATGCAAATATACGGAATTAATATTTTTTAAATCTTTATTATTTTTACAGAAAAATTAAAATGTTTGGGGTGAGAGAGGCTCGAACTCTCGACCTCAGGATAACTCAAAAGCTATGAGACCTACCCGCTAGCCAACTGCGCCACCACCCCTTTGATAAAAATTTAAAATTTAAAATTATAGAAAATTTGATATGTAAAATTGAATTAAATGCAAAACAAATTAAGAAAGTAGTTATTAACTTACAAAAGTAAGAAAGTTTAAAAGAATAATAAAATTGATTAGAAGTAAAAAAGAATTTAATACACCAAATGAAATATATTGACATAAAATGAGGAAAGGAAAACTTAAATAACATGAGAAAAAGATTAAGAAAACTAATTCGTAAAGATAAAATCAAGTTGAAAGAAAATAATGAATATGACTTGCATCCCTTTGCAGATAATATATAATTGTATCAGAGATGTGATATCTAAAATGTTAAGCAGTCTCTTAAACAAAATCATCGGCAACTATTTATACGGGGGAAACTCACAGTGGATGATTTCTTGCATGCATTCCATCTAACATAATTCTATAATGTTATTTTAAAACTGAATCTTAAGGTTATTCATTCCTACTCGACAATAGAAACTTCTGCTTCAAATTTCATATGTTGAATTCTATGAGTTTGTTTGAACAAGTCGACAAATTTTTTCTTTTCTTTTTTTTTTTACCTTTTAGAAATACAAAAATCAAAACCAAGTATGAATCGTGAAATTTTGAAGAGTAATTTCCAAATGAAATCCTTATTAGGAGTATCTGAAAACTAAAATATGGAAAGAACTTAAAGATGTATTGCTTTACAAAATTTTATTTTACTTTTTAAAATAGAAAGCATGCAGAAAACACTATAAGTTATAATCAATGGGAAATAGGAAATACATAATACTTTTTTTAGTGTGAAAATGAAAACACTTTCATCAAATAAGTCAAATCCTTGCAATGAGACATAAACTTGTTATTCGTTGGTACAGTAGTTTTGTGGCCTGTGCCTTTAAAATATTTATATTCTCCAATGATCGGGCTATGCAGTTCAAAACATTTCATCTTCATCACTATTTTGTTCTTCTTTCTCTTTCTCGTCCTTTCTTTAGCGAGTTTTCCTTCTCAGTTTATTCTAATGCTGTCTTTTGATTTTTGGGTTTTTAATTTGTGATTTTAATGGGAGAGATTAAACTTAAATAGAATGAGTTTTTAATATTTCACATATTAGAGTAACCCTAGATTTTGATTGTGTCCTTGTTATTGTAGATTGTGTCATTTTCTAATTGATAAAGCTTATTATAGATTTGCGTCTTTATTTATATGGCTCTAGATTGTTCGTAGTTTCTCAAGCGTGTTTTAGTATATTTAATACTTTTTTTACATTCTCTATTGTACCGTTAGAACCAAACTGTGATAGCATTAGTTATAAGAGTTTATGTTAATTAATTTTATTCATTTCTGCTTTATATATTTATGACTTTTTTTTACTCTACGTGATGCACTGGCTACTAATGCAGACTCAATCTTCTAATCTTTGGTCTTAAATTCCTATTTTGTCACATTCCTTTATTGTTTATGGAAATATAGAGGTGGATAGTCCCATTTTTATGGGTCTGGTTACAAGTATAACCTTATCTTCAACATAGTATTTTCTTGAAACAACGTTAATGGTGTTTTATTAAGTGTATCATTATTTTAAATTGAAATATCACTTGTTAATTGCATGTAAGTGATCCTTTTATCTTTGAATATTATAAGTTTGAAATGCACAAGATTCTCATACAACTTCAATTCGGAATGCCAATTTGTTAACATTCATTTTTAGGTTTATTACGAATCTGTTATAAACATCGACAACTGAATATTTCATGTATTGTCTTGACAATTTAAAAAGGGAAGCTTCTATATAAATGTTGGAAATTAACGATAAATCAATTATACATACAAGTCTCACTTCATTTATGAAAGAAACTTTCAAGTCGAACAAAATGCAAATATACGGAATTAATATTTTTTAAATCTTTATTATTTTTACAGAAAAATTAAAATGTTTGGGGTGAGAGAGGCTCGAAATCTCGACCTCAGGATAACTCAGAAGCTATGAGACCTACGCGCTAGCCAACTGCGCCACCACCCCTTTGATAAAAATTTAAATTTAAAATTATAGAAAATTTGATATGTAAAATTGAATTAAATGCAAAACAAATTAAGAAAGTAGTTATTAACTTACAAAAGTAAGAAAGTTTAAAAGAATAATATAAATTGATTAGAAGTAAAAAAGAATTTAATACACCAAATGAAATATATTGACATAAAATGAGGAAAGGAAAACTTAAATAACATGAGAAAAAGATTAAGAAAACTAATTCGTAAAGATAAAATCAAGTTGAAAGAAAATAATGAATATGACTTGCATCCCTTTGCAGATAATATATAATTATATCAGAGATGTGATATCTAAAATGTTAAGCAGTCTCTTAAACAAAATCATCGGCAACTATTTATACGGGGGAAACTCACAGTGGATGATTTCTTGCATGCATTCCATCTAACATAATTCTATAATGTTATTTTAAAACTGAATCTTAAGGTTATTCATTCCTACTCGACAATAGAAACTTCTGCTTCAAATTTCATATGTTGAATTCTATTAGTTTGTTTGAACAAGTCGACAAATTTTTTCTTTTCTTTTTTTTTTTACCTTTTAGAAATACAAAAATCAAAACCAAGTATGAATCGTGAAATTTTGAAGAGTAATTTCCAAATGAAATCCTTATTAGGAGTATCTGAAAACTAAAATATGGAAAGAACTTAAAGATGTATTGCTTTACAAAATTTTATTTTACTTTTTAAAATAGAAAGCATGCAGAAAACACTATAAGTTATAATCAATGGGAAAATAGAAAATACATAATACTTTTTTTAAGTGTGAAAATGAAAACACTTTCATCAAATAAGTCAAATCCTTGCAATGAGACATAAACTTGTTATTCGTTGGTACAGTAGTTTTGTGGCCTGTGCCTTTAAAATATTTATATTCTCCAATGATCGGGCTATGCAGTTCAAAACATTTCATCTTCATCACTATTTTGTTCTTCTTTCTCTTTCTCGTCCTTTCTTTAGCGAGTTTTCCTTCTCAGTTTATTCTAATGCTGTCTTTTGATTTTTGGGTTTTTAATTTGTGATTTTAATGGGAGAGATTAAACTTAAATGGAATGAGCTTTTAAAATTTCACATATTAGAGTAACCCTAGATTTATATTGTGTCCTTGTTATTGTAGATTGTGTCATTTTCTAATTGATAAAGCTTATTATAGATTTGCGTCTTTATTTATATGGCTCTAGATTGTTCGTAGTTTCTCAAGCGTGTTTTAGTATATTTAATACTTTTTTTACATTCTCTATTGTACCGTTAGAACCAAACTGTGATAGCATTAGTTATAAGAGTTTATGTTAATTAATTTTATTCATTTCTGCTTTATATATTTATGACTTTTTTTTACTCTACGTGATGCACTGGCTACTAATGCAGACTCAATCTTCTAATCTTTGGTTTTAAATTCCTATTTTGTCACATTCCTTTATTGTTTATGGAAATATAGAGGTGGATAGTCCCATTTTTATGGGTAATATAAATGTTGGAAATTAACGATAAATCAATTATACATACAAGTCTCATTTCATTTATGAAAGAAACTTTCAAGTCGAACAAAATGCAAATATACGGAATTAATATTTTTTAAATCTTTATTATTTTTACAGAAAAATTAAAATATTTGGGGTGAGAGAGGCTCAAACTCTCGACCTCAGGACAACTCAGAATCTATGAGACCTACGTGCTAGCCAACTGCGCCACCACCCCTTTGACAAAAATTTAAAATTTAAAATTATAGAAAATTTGATATGTAAAATTGAATTAAATGCAAAACAAATTAAAAAAGTAGTTATTAACTTACAAAAGTAAGAAAGTTTAAAAGAATAATATAAATTGATTAGAAGTAAAAAAGAATTTAATACACCAAATGAAATATATTGACATAAAATGAGGAAAGGAAAACTTAAATAACATGAGAAAAAGATTAAGAAAACTAATTCGTAAAGATAAAATCAAGTTGAAAGAAAATAATGAATATGACTTGCATCCCTTTGCAGATAATATATAATTGTATCAGAGATGTGATATCTAAAATGTTAAGCAGTCTCTTAAACAAAATCATCGGCAACTATTTATACGGGGGAAACTCACAGTGGATGATTTCTTGCATGCATTCCATCTAACATAATTCTATAATGTTATTTTAAAACTGAATCTTAAGGTTATTCATTCCTACTCGACAATAGAAACTTCTGCTTCAAATTTCATATGTTGAATTATATGAGTTTGTTTGAACAAGTCGACAAATTTTTTCTTTTCTTTTTTTTTTACCTTTTAGAAATACAAAAATCAAAACCAAGTATGAATCGTGAAATTTTGAAGAGTAATTTCCAAATGAAATCCTTATTAGGAGTATCTGAAAACTAAAATATGGAAAGAACTTAAAGATGTATTGCTTTACAAAATTTTATTTTACTTTTTAAAATAGAAAGCATGCAGAAAACACTATAAGTTATAATCAATGGGAAAATAGGAAATACATAATACTTTTTTTAAGTGTGAAAATGAAAACACTTTCATCAAATAAGTCAAATCCTTGCAATGAGACATAAACTTGTTATTCGTTGGTACAGTAGTTTTGTGGCCTATGCCTTTAAAATATTTATATTCTCCAATGATCGGGCTATGCAGTTCAAAACATTTCATCTTCATCACTATTTTGTTCTTCTTTCTCTTTCTCGTCCTTTCTTTAGCGAGTTTTCCTTCTCAGTTTATTCTAATGCTGTCTTTTGATTTTTGGGTTTTTAATTTGTGATTTTAATGGGAGAGATTAAACTTAAATAGAATGAGTTTTTAATATTTCACATATTAGAGTAACCCTAGATTTTGATTGTGTCCTTGTTATTGTAGATTGTGTCATTTTCTAATTGATAAAGCTTATTATAGATTTGCGTCTTTATTTATATGGCTCTAGATTGTTCGTAGTTTCTCAAGCGTGTTTTAGTATATTTAATACTTTTTTTACATTCTCTATTGTACCGTTAGAACCAAACTGTGATAGCATTAGTTATAAGAGTTTATGTTAATTAATTTTATTCATTTCTGCTTTATATATTTATGACTTTTTTTTACTCTACGTGATGCACTGGCTACTAATGCAGACTCAATCTTCTAATCTTTGGTCTTAAATTCCTATTTTGTCACATTCCTTTATTGTTTATGTAAATATAGAGGTGGATAGTCCCATTTTTATGGGTCTGGTTACAAGTATAACCTTATCTTCAACATAGTATTTTCTTGAAACAACGTTAATGGTGTTTTATTAAGTGTATCATTATTTTAAATTGAAATATCACTTGTTAATTGCATGTAAGTGATCCTTTTATCTTTGAATATTATAAGTTTGAAATGCACAAGATTCTCATACAACTTCAATTCGGAATGCCAATTTGTTAACATTCATTTTTAGGTTTATTACGAATCTGTTATAAACATCGACAACTGAATATTTCATGTATTGTCTTGACAATTTAAAAAGGGAAGCTTCTATATAAATGTTGAAAATTAACGATAAATCAATTATACATACAAGTCTCACTTCATTTATGAAAGAAACTTTCAAGTCGAACAAAATGCAAATATACGGAATTAATATTTTTTAAATCTTTATTATTTTTACAGAAAAATTAAAATGTTTGGGGTGAGAGAGGCTCGAACTCTCGACCTCAGGATAACTCAAAAGCTATGAGACCTACCCGCTAGCCAACTGCGCCACCACCCCTTTGATAAAAATTTAAAATTTAAAATTATAGAAAATTTGATATGTAAAATTGAATTAAATGCAAAACAAATTAAGAAAGTAGTTATTAACTTACAAAAGTAAGAAAGTTTAAAAGAATAATATAAATTGATTAGAAGTAAAAAAAGAATTTAATACACCAAATGAAATATATTGACATAAAATGAGGAAAGGAAAACTTAAATAACATGAGAAAAAGATTAAGAAAACTAATTCGTAAAGATAAAATCAAGTTGAAAGAAAATAATGAATATGACTTGCATCCCTTTGCAGATAATATATAATTGTATCAGAGATGTGATATCTAAAATGTTAAGCAGTCTCTTAAACAAAATCATCGGACCCTATTTATACGGGGGAAACTCACAGTGGATGATTTCTTGCATGCATTCCATCTAACATAATTCTATAATGTTATTTTAAAACTGAATCTTAAGGTTATTCATTCCTACTCGACAATAGAAACTTCCGCTTCAAATTTCATATGTTGAATTCTATGAGTTTGTGTGAACAAGTCGACAAATTTTTTCTTTTCTTTTTTTTTTTACCTTTTAGAAATACCAAAATCAAAACCAAGTATGAATCGTGAAATTTTGAAGAGTAATTTCCAAATGAAATCCTTATTAGGAGTATCTGAAAACTAAAATATGGAAAGAACTTAAAGATGTATTGCTTTACAAAATTTTATTTTACTTTTTAAAATAGAAAGCATGCAGAAAACACTATAAGTTATAATCAATGGGGAAATAGGAAATACATAATACTCTTTTTTAGTGTGAAAATGAAAACACTTTCATCAAATAAGTCAAATCCTTGCAATGAGACATAAACTTGTTATTCGTTGGTACAGTAGTTTTGTGGCCTGTGCCTTTAAAATACTGATATTCTCCAATGATCGGGCTATGCAGTTCAAAACATTTCATCTTCATCACTATTTTGTTCTTCTTTCTCTTTCTCGTCCTTTCTTTAGCAAGTTTTCCTTCTCAGTTTATTGTAATGCTGTCTTTTGATTTTTAGGGTTTTTAATTTGTGATTTTAATGGGAGAGATTAAACTTAAATAGAATGAGTTTTTAATATTTCACATATTAGAGTAACCCTAGATTTTGATTGTGTCCTTGTTATTGTAGATTGTGTCATTTTCTAATTGATAAAGCTTATTATAGATTTGCGTCTTTATTTATATGGCTCTAGATTGTTCGTAGTTTCTCAAGCGTGTTTTAGTATATTTAATACTTTTTTTACATTCTCTATTGTACCGTTAGAACCAAACTGTGATAGCATTAGTTATAAGAGTTTATGTTAATTAATTTTATTCATTTCTGCTTTATATATTTATGACTTTTTTTTACTCTACGTGATGCACTGGCTACTAATGCAGACTCAATCTTCTAATCTTTGGTCTTAAATTCCTATTTTGTCACATTCCTTTATTGTTTATGGAAATATAGAGGTGGATAGTCCCATTTTTATGGGTCTGGTTACAAGTATAACCTTATCTTCAACATAGTATTTTCTTGAAACAACGTTAATGGTGTTTTATTAAGTGTATCATTATTTTAAATTGAAATATCACTTGTTAATTGCATGTAAGTGATCCTTTTATCTTTGAATATTATAAGTTTGAAATGCACAAGATTCTCATACAACTTCAATTCGGAATGCCAATTTGTTAACATTCATTTTTAGGTTTATTACGAATCTGTTATAAACATCGACAACTGAATATTTCATGTATTGTCTTGACAATTTAAAAAGGGAAGCTTCTATATAAATGTTGGAAATTAACGATAAATCAATTATACATACAAGTCTCACTTCATTTATGAAAGAAACTTTCAAGTCGAACAAAATGCAAATATACGGAATTAATATTTTTTAAATCTTTATTATTTTTACAGAAAAATTAAAATGTTTGGGGTGAGAGAGGCTCGAAATCTCGACCTCAGGATAACTCAGAAGCTATGAGACCTACGCGCTAGCCAACTGCGCCACCACCCCTTTGATAAAAATTTAAAATTTAAAATTATAGAAAATTTGATATGTAAAATTGAATTAAATGCAAAACAAATTAAGAAAGTAGTTATTAACTTACAAAAGTAAGAAAGTTTAAAAGAATAATATAAATTGATTAGAAGTAAAAAAGAATTTAATACACCAAATGAAATATATTGACATAAAATGAGGAAAGGAAAACTTAAATAACATGAGAAAAAGATTAAGAAAACTAATTCGTAAAGATAAAATCAAGTTGAAAGAAAATAATGAATATGACTTGCATCCCTTTGCAGATAATATATAATTATATCAGAGATGTGATATCTAAAATGTTAAGCAGTCTCTTAAACAAAATCATCGGCAACTATTTATACGGGGGAAACTCACAGTGGATGATTTCTTGCATGCATTCCATCTAACATAATTCTATAATGTTATTTTAAAACTGAATCTTAAGGTTATTCATTCCTACTCGACAATAGAAACTTCTGCTTCAAATTTCATATGTTGAATTCTATTAGTTTGTTTGAACAAGTCGACAAATTTTTTCTTTTCTTTTTTTTTTACCTTTTAGAAATACAAAAATCAAAACCAAGTATGAATCGTGAAATTTTGAAGAGTAATTTCCAAATGAAATCCTTATTAGGAGTATCTGAAAACTAAAATATGGAAAGAACTTAAAGATGTATTGCTTTACAAAATTTTATTTTACTTTTTAAAATAGAAAGCATGCAGAAAACACTATAAGTTATAATCAATGGGAAAATAGGAAATACATAATACTTTTTTTAAGTGTGAAAATGAAAACACTTTCATCAAATAAGTCAAATCCTTGCAATGAGACATAAACTTGTTATTCGTTGGTACAGTAGTTTTGTGGCCTGTGCCTTTAAAATATTTATATTCTCCAATGATCGGGCTATGCAATTCAAAACATTTCATCTTCATCACTATTTTGTTCTTCTTTCTCTTTCTCGTCCTTTCTTTCGCGAGTTTTCCTTCTCAGTTTATTCTAATGCTGTCTTTTGATTTTTGGGTTTTTAATTTGTGATTTTAATGGGAGAGATTAAACTTAAATGGAATGAGCTTTTAATATTTCACATATTAGAGTAACCCTAGATTTATATTGTGTCCTTGTTATTGTAGATTGTGTCATTTTCTAATTGATAAAGCTTATTATAGATTTGCGTCTTTATTTATATGGCTCTAGATTGTTCGTAGTTTCTCAAGCGTGTTTTAGTATATTTAATACGTTTTTTACATTCTCTATTGTACCGTTAGAACCAAACTGTGATAGCATTAGTTATAAGAGTTTATGTTAATTAATTTTATTCATTTCTGCTTTATATATTTATGACTTTTTTTTACTCTACGTGATGCACTGGCTACTAATGCAGACTCAATCTTCTAATCTTTGGTTTTAAATTCCTATTTTGTCACATTCCTTTATTGTTTATGGAAATATAGAGGTGGATAGTCCCATTTTTATGGGTAATATAAATGTTGGAAATTAACGATAAATCAATTATACATACAAGTCTCATTTCATTTATGAAAGAAACTTTCAAGTCGAACAAAATGCAAATATACGGAATTAATATTTTTTAAATCTTTATTATTTTTACAGAAAAATTAAAATATTTGGGGTGAGAGAGGCTCAAACTCTCGACCTCAGGACAACTCAGAATCTATGAGACCTACGTGCTAGCCAACTGCGCCACCACCCCTTTGACAAAAATTAAAATTTAAAATTATAGAAAATTTGATATGTAAAATTGAATTAAATGCAAAACAAATTAAAAAGTAGTTATTAACTTACAAAAGTAAGAAAGTTTAAAAGAATAATATAAATTGATTAGAAGTAAAAAAGAATTTAATACACCAAATGAAATATATTGACATAAAATGAGGAAAGGAAAACTTAAATAACATGAGAAAAAGATTAAGAAAACTAATTCGTAAAGATAAAATCAAGTTGAAAGAAAATAATGAATATGACTTGCATCCCTTTGCAGATAATATATAATTGTATCAGAGATGTGATATCTAAAATGTTAAGCAGTCTCTTAAACAAAATCATCGGCAACTATTTATACGGGGGAAACTCACAGTGGATGATTTCTTGCATGCATTCCATCTAACATAATTCTATAATGTTATTTTAAAACTGAATCTTAAGGTTATTCATTCCTACTCGACAATAGAAACTTCTGCTTCAAATTTCATATGTTGAATTATATGAGTTTGTTTGAACAAGTCGACAAATTTTTTCTTTTCTTTTTTTTTTACCTTTTAGAAATACAAAAATCAAAACCAAGTATGAATCGTGAAATTTTGAAGAGTAATTGCCAAATGAAATCCTTATTAGGAGTATCTGAAAACTAAAATATGGAAAGAACTTAAAGATGTATTGCTTTACAAAATTTTATTTTACTTTTTAAAATAGAAAGCATGCAGAAAACACTATAAGTTATAATCAATGGGAAAATAGGAAATACATAATACTTTTTTTAAGTGTGAAAATGAAAACACTTTCATCAAATAAGTCAAATCCTTGCAATGAGACATAAACTTGTTATTCGTTGGTACAGTAGTTTTGTGGCCTATGCCTTTAAAATATTTATATTCTCCAATGATCGGGCTATGCAGTTCAAAACATTTCATCTTCATCACTATTTTGTTCTTCTTTCTCTTTCTCGTCCTTTCTTTAGCGAGTCTTCCTTCTCAGTTTATTCTAATGCTGTCTTTTGA